>NC_090265.1:379444376-379756251 GCF_040414725.1 Anabrus simplex
AGGCTACGCAATTTTATAAATATCTTAAAATTTGAAAAATGATAGTTTAAATATGGAGTATCCGTTACCACTACCCTATCGTAATTTGTAATTATTTGGTCATATAGTCATGCCATTCAATAAGTTTACATTATACACAGCCATCACTTGTTTTTCTCACCCAAAGTGCCAATAACATAATCCATTCAAACAGAACACGTCGAATTTTGTTGAACAGGGTGTGCTGATTGAACGTAGCTAAGTAAATAGGAACAGATGATGCATTTTTCATTACGGTAGCCTATATCTTTCAAAATGGTTGCCTGTACCTTGGAAAGATCAGTTTAACAATCGTATAAGAAATCAGATACAATTTTGTGCATGGAATGTGGAATTCTTCATATCTTAGAGTCACCGTTGTAGCTCTTCACGTGGTGGTGGTGGTGGTGGTGGTGGTGGTAAGAGAATGTAAAACTGGATAACCATCCTCTCTTTAACACTGAACATAGGAAAACTAGAAGATGTTCAGCTGTTCGAAGAATGAGGCTTTCGTCAAACGGAAAGGAGGGCCCACTAAGGACGTGAGAATGCAAGACGCCATAGGTTCGCAAACCTAATAGTGTCGCGGTTGACTAAGAGAGGTCGAATGAGAAAGATAAAAGGGAAGACCATGACACAAGAAATGCCAGACTCATAGGCACCCAGTGGTCTCCAAACCACGCTTCAAGGTGAAATCCCCTTGGGTTTTTCCTTTGAATCGCCTCTAAAAAGACGCAAGGGATAGCATGGATTTTCTCTCTCGACTCCACCCAGTGGGGTTTGCTCTTTACTCTCACTAGATTAATTTATTGATGAGCACAGCCATGTTTTGTTTTGGAAGTTGCTTTACGTCGCACCGACACAGATACGTCTTATGTCGAGAATGGGACAGGAAAGGGCTAGGAGTGGTAAGGAAGCATTCGTGGCCTTAATTAAGGTATAGCCCCGGCATTTTCCTGCCGTGAAAATGGGAAACCACGGGAAAACGTCTTCAGGGCTGCCGACAGTGGGGTTCCAACGCACTATCTCCCAATACTGGATACTGTGCTCACTTGAGCGACTGCGGCTATTAAGCTCGGTCAGCCATATTTAAGAAGGAATGTAGTTAACGAACAGAATAAATTCATTGTCAGGACAATGGAACGATATACACCACTGGTTGTATGTAAAAGTATTACTTTCTTTTATTCTGACGTGAGATGGGTGAGGCATGCTGATGGAACCTGACTCCGATAAGGAAGCCTACCAATTAGTCTGTAGATATTAATGTACTTCGTGGTGTGTCGGTCCGGAAGTCACGCAAAGGAGTGGTGTTCCGCCAGTAAGTGGCTACTCACAGAGCTTCGTGTGTCGACCGCTAAGCTGCGCTAATTATCATATTTCATCTCCTTATCTCCAAGCGACACTATCCAATATGGAAAAGGCTGGGAGAGAATATCCTTCGAAGAATGAAAATAATATCCTAAATGCCAATTTGATACCTTCCAGAGAGTAGTATTTGCGCTCAAGAGTTAGGAACAGCAGTAGGTTCGCCTCTTTTTTTAAGATCTTGCCGCTATTTCCTTCTGCGTGCGTAGTCAGCGTAATGAATACTAGGGTGAATGCGAGAATGAATGAAGTAGAACAAAACATACTTGTATGCAATACAGTACTCAGTCACGTAGATACTGGGTCACCAACGTAAGTTCAGACCCAATAGTGCATCTATATATATAAAATAAGAGTTTTGTCTGTACATTGCTCAGAATTTGAAAATAATGGTATTTCTGTATCGGTCATGTCCATAGTAACAACAAAATGCACTTTTTACTTTTCCGTAATGTCTGTCTGTCTGTCTGTCTGTCTGTCTGTCTGTCTGTCTGTCTGTCTGTCTGTCTGTCTGTCTGTCTGTCTGTCTGTCTGTCTGTCTGTCTGTCTGTCTGTCTGTCTGTCTGTCTGTCTGTCTGTCTGTCTGTCTGTCTGTCTGTCTGTCTGTCTGTCTGTCTGTCTGTACACGCATCCCGAGAAAATGGTTGAAGAGAATTTATTGAAAATCGGTATGTGAAGTCGGGGGATGAGCCTCTACAATCTAGGCTATAAATCATTTTACTCACGCTGAGTGAAATGGTAGTTTAGGGGAAGGCCTAAAATTGAATTCTCAACTATTTATGTTATTGGTGGTCTAATGAAAATCGGTATGTGAAGTCGGAGGATGAACCTCTACAATCTAGGCTATAAATCATTTTACTCACGCTGAGTGAAATGGTAGTTTAGGGGAAGGTCTAAAATTGAATTCTCAACTATTTATGTTATTAGTGGTCGTATCTTAAAGGAAATAAGTATGCAAAGTTGGGGAATAAATTGTTACAATCTAGGCTGTCAATAATTGTATTCACACTGAGAAAAATGGTAGTTTAGGGGAAGGCCTAAAATATAATTCTCAAATATTGTTGTTATTATTAGTCCTATCTGGATGAAACTCGTTATGCAAAGTCAAGAAATAAGTCGCTATAGTCTAGGCTGTAAATTAGTTTATTCGCGCTGAGTGAAATGGTAGTTTAGGGGAAGGCCTAAAATGTAATTCTCAAATATTTCTTATTAGAGGTGTAATCGATGAATGCTACATAACTAAGGTTATATAGTATTAAATTTCCTATTATTCATGTCTTATACATTGTTACCGTACTGGCTATGATCACAAAGATATTCATGAATTTGATTTTTGTTACTACAGTAAGTCCATATCAGCGCCGAGTAACGAGAAAATGGGTAAACAGTATTTAATGAAAATCGGTATGTAAAGTTGGAGAATAAGAAACTACAGTTTACGGTATAAAATATTTTACAAATCACAGAGTCGAAAGAAAACTAAATGTGTAGGCCTACAATACAGAAAGCTCATAACATTGATGAACAATAACATTACATTGACCATTGTTTGTCGTGATGTGCTTTGTGTCTTCTGTTGCCCCTCAACTCCGGTAGATAGGATTACTACTGCGTACATAGTATTTTTATTTGATTTACGTCGCACCGACATAGATAGGTTTTATGGCGACGAGGGGATAGGAAAGGGCTAGGAGTGCCTTAGGCCTTAATTAAGGTACAGGCCCAGCATTTGACTGGTGTGAAAGTGCGAAACCATGAAATACCATCTTCAGCGCTGCCGACAATGGGGTTCGAATCCACTATCTCTCGGATACAAGCTCACAGCTGCGCACCGCTAACCACACGGTCAACTCGCCCAGTCGTACAGAGTGTAACAGCCTGCCTGAATATTGATGGGAAGTAGCTGGGGAGTTAGATAACTTTCTTCTTTAGCGTGCCATTCCCCTGGTTTATAAATTTTCTGATACTACTGGTACATAACACACTGGATCATCATAGCATTTGGGCTATTCAATCCCTACTCTGAGGCACTTATTGGAATGAACAGTGTGCATATTTAGCGGAATAATGGCAGAAGAGTGTTCATGGCAATCTGCGGCCTGGTCATCCCAGCTTTGGAACTTTGGACTATTAGACTGGCACCGCAATCTAACCGCAGCACTGTTCGTTAAATGTGATAAAACGTGCGGCTTTCCATTTGATCGAGTATTTTATATGATAGCATTGCTTTTAATCGCTACATTCATACTTACGTTTTTGTAATGACCTATGTTTATTTCAGTTAGGAAAACCACAAAGTCAGTCTTTCTGAGAATCCCGTAGCGAAGTTACTTATTTTTATTATCCTACCTATCTTTATTACCTATGGTTATAGCCCTGCATTGATACGGATATCCACGGATTTAGTGCTGGTGGATACAAACTCTATGGCAGTGCGGATAATTTTGCTGATAATTTCTAAATAATGACGTTTTTTGATTTTCACTCAAGTATACTCTTACGTTTGCTTGTGGTTTGGCGACCCATGACAGTGGTATGGGAGAATGGTGATATGTAAAGAGGCTTGAGACTATAAAGCCGTAAACTTGACCTAATCCTAACTGGCTCCTGCTCGCAATTAATGGAAGAAAGGATCAAAGGTCAATACGTCGGTAGTTGGCGCAAGAGAAAATCCCTCATAACCCCCTAACTGTAGGGGTGCTGGTGCAAAGTGTCAGACCTATTGTATAATGTTAACAGATGTATCCGTTTCAATACCCTGGGTGTAATATACTCTAGTTAAATATTTACAATATCCACGGATAACAATTCGCGGATGCGAATGCGGGTGTGGCTGAGGGAAGTGCGCAAGCGTACATTACTTTGTATATCCGCACAGGGCTCTGCCTATAGTCATCTAGAAACAGATCACCTCCTTAATTTTTAAGAATATGACAACTTGCAAGCAATAATGTGGTTGAGTGCAAGGGAGGATTGGGAGTCCTAAATTCGCCACTTGCCTATTAATTAAGATCTTTAAAGAGAGACTAATTAATTTCGTGTGGCTATTTCTAGCCGAGTGCAGCCCTTGTAAGGTAGACCCTCCAATCAGGGTGGGCGGCATCTGCCATTTGTAGGTAACTGCGTGTTATTGTGGTGGAGGATAGCGTTATGTGTGGTGTGTGCGTTGCAGGGATATTGGGGACAGCACAAACACCCAGCCCCCGGGCCATTAGAATTAACCAATGAAGGTTAAAATCCCCTACCCGGCCAGGAATCGAACCCGGTACCCTCTGAACCGAAGGCCAGTACGCTGACCATTCAGCCAACGAGTCGGACAAAGGGAGACTAATATAGTACAGTTACTAACTCTAAGTGTGAATATTGATGGCTGGGAGAGACTACGTTAGCATTTAGAATATTACCTTCATTCTTTGATAGACATTCTCTCCCAGTAAAAAAGTAAATATATACTTGTAAAATATTCCCTCTTCATTTAAATTATAAGGCAATAAATGTAGTACAGAACTATAATGAAAAGCCTGTTTTTAATGACTTATACTCACAAGTATAATTACTGTGTACGTTCACTTTCTAGATTAAAATTACTTCAACAACTCTTTATACATTTCAAGTGCCATTGCTCTATCTTCAGAAGAGAATAAAACTTCACGTCCCAGTTCTTCTGTAAAATACCCCTGGTATATCTTCGCATAGCATTCACGTTTATTAAACTCTCAGCGACACATCGGCAGTGGTAACAATCAGACAACGCCGTCGAACAGCACTTCCACTCCTTCACTAAGATGCTGAACGCGTTTTCAACTGTATGCCAAATGCTTGTTGTACACCAACAAATATTTATTTCAATTTTTACTGTATGTATAGGGTCCTCTGCAGGGGCTACCTAGCCAAGACGGAATAGGTGTGTTCGTTTCAATCTGGAAGGACGGAGATTTGATTCCCCGCCAAGAAGTCGATATAATACCTTCACCAAATAATCACTTCCAGGTTGATATGTCCGGGCATAGGGCTAACCACTCTATTCCACTTAATGCAGAGGTTACGCATAATAGAAGCCACTCCTCCAAAGGCCTTCATGGCTTGTACGGAGCTGGCTTTGCTATAGGAACGTCTCTAGATGGGTGAAGGATGCTTCCATGGTACTCAGTGCTTGTAAGAGGTGACTGAAGGAGGCGGCATGGCTCACTTGAAGGTGAAATGGCGTATGGCTTTTAGTGCCTGGAGTGTCCGAGGAAAAGTTCAGCTCGCCAGATGCAGGTCTGTTGATTTGACGCCCATAGGTGACCTGAGACTTGAAGGTGTGTGATGGCAACCAAGAGGCCCCTAGTTGAGTTTAACAATGTTTCCAATTACTTGGGTCACACTCCTCATTTAGAGGATGGATGCCAGTTGCACTTCTTAGAGCAATAATCATCATTACCAACCACTACCACCACACAATCCTCATCGTCATTTTCCATACTTATCTCAATTGGTCAACACTTTATATTTCCGACCCCGACAGCATTAGGTTTAGGAGGACTACGCCTTCTTTCATTTCATTAATTAATGCTTCAATGTCGCACTAACAAATGCAGATCTTCGGCAACTTAGGGATCGAGACGATCTATGGGAATGTACTGACCGTGGTCTTCAGAAACATGTATCCCTTGTCTGGTGTGAAAACGAGAATGCAAAAGTGCCATCTTCAAGGCTCGAACCCACTACCTATAGAATACAAGCTTATAGCAAAAAAAGGTATGTTCAGTGTACCCCATAAACAAATTTCTCGCTAGTTTTTAATTTCCTCGCCGTTCATAATCTCTCCTTATTTTGCCAGTATCTTCCCTCTTACTTTTTTCACCATTCATGATTTAAGATAAAAAAGAGCAAGTTTGTAATTTTAAATGGCATTTTTGATATTGTGATCACAACCATGGTATCTTCAGATTTACGTGGAAGCCGAATCTAAGGAATGAAACTTTTAACTTCAAAAGTCCCACGTGCATTGACCTAAATTTGAACCGCTGCTACCTTGGCGAGACGTCGATAATTATAGCACTCGGCTATCACGTCCGCTGATTAGAATTTAGAGGGAATTATTTCCATGTCATGCTTCCCTCTTTTAAAAAATCGGTGGAGGCAGTGTCCGTTAACCTTAAAGGCGAGACAAAATCTAAAAATATTCTCACTTCGTCATTTCTTCTATTCCTTATTTCTTCATTCATTTCTATATTTCTGTATACATTCATTTATTATTTCTTTTTTTTCCAATGTGCACCGACACAGATAGGTCTTATTGCAATGGTGGGATAGAAAAGGGCTAGGAGTGGAAAGGAAGCGCCGTGGCCTTAAGGTACAGCATTTATCTGCTGTAAAAATGGGGAACCACGGAAAACCACATTGAGGGCTGCTGACAGTGGAGTTCGAACCCACTATCTTCCGAATGCAAGCTGACAGCTACGTGACCCAAACCGTACAGCCACTTGCTCGGTTTATTATTTCTGCTTTTTACACAGTTTCAACGAGCATTTATTAAATACAGAGTAATGGTATGAGAACCCTCCTCTTCGTCATCGTCATCTTCTTTTTCTTGAGCTTACGATATCCTTTTGATCGTTGCGCACTCGATTTTGGCCTCGAAGAACGGCTTTTCGTCTGATACTGTTTGAAATTTGGTGGTCTTATCAATGGCGGAGAGCGTTTCCAATTGCTTAGTTGTGTTGGGCATTATGAAAATGTCTCAAAATATTTTTGTTTTCAAAAAGACGTCCGCCGCTAACAGCTACACCAACTGAAGAGATTTTTAAGTCGTTTTGTACGGTGTTATACAGGTTTCCAAGCGATGCTTTGTGACGGAAGTTTGAGTGATAGTACATGCACAGCGCCACAGAGGAAAGAAAGAAGTTTTCACGTTAAAATATTATCACACCCACAAAATGCATGGGGTGAGTGCTGCTGCTGTTTGCGATAAAAATATTCGTCTTAGCATACGGTAAAGAATGACATAGGTGAGGAAAAGATGGCTAAAGTAGCATATGACAAGTAAATCATCTGTACTTCTTGCCCATAGCTGTCCCAGACGATTGCTGGCGTGACAATGAGAAGGTTGCTCTATATAATGAAAACGTCAGCCCGATCTGACCAACTCGTGAACTTCAAATAATGGAAGGAGATAGTATCTCCATCAGAACATTGAGTACTGTGCGCAATTACTGCTCCTCGTAACTGCAGAGCGTATGGGCCATTGTGTGCTCACCACTGATAACAGTCGTCGCCCTGGGGCTGTCACAAACCTCCTCGTCCCTCCCTCTCTCGCTCAGTGATATGAATGCTGGTACTTTCTCAAAGGTTTCTGTCCGTCCCTAGTTTCCGTCTACCCATGTCGAATATCAGACCTCATCTGACACCTGTAAGTATCCCAATGGTAGACACGTATAATAACTGATTTTGCTGACGATATAATAATTATTATTAATAATTTTCTTTTGGAAAAATGGATTCAAAATGGAAAAATTAAATAAGAATAGATATTGACAACATCTCGCAACCAAAATTCATCTTCACTGCCTAACCTTTGCAGGTGATCTTGCCAACATCTCCAACAATAGACAAGAAACAGTATAATAATGCTATCGGATTAACGTCCCACTAACTACCTTCTTACGGTTTCTGGAGACGTTGATGTGCCGGGATTTATTCCCGCAGGAGTTCTTTTACGTGTCAGTAAATCTACCGACACGAGGCTGACGTATTTGAGCATCTCCAAATACAACCAGACAGAGCCAGAATCGAACCTGACAAATTGGGGTCAGAAGGCCAATAGACATGAAACAATCCGGACCGTACAACATTCTCAGGAAATAGTACCAAATACCGACTCCAAATTCCATTTGACAACATGGAATAAATGGAAAGAACTAAATCAGGATTCAACAACCAACTTTTAATAACCAAATTCGGAAGATCTTCCTAAGCAGATAAACTGAAGGAACTAGCTTAAATTATATTCAAACATTTGGAATGAATCAGCAAGCAAAAAATGAATAGTAAAATTATAAAATTCTACAAAATCACCTGCAAGACGAACCATCTGTATCGTAAAACGCAAAACTGTGACACTAAGACACAGTCGTCAAATCAGAGCAGCTTACGATGTTATAATTGGCGGAAGATCACAAATACACAGATGGTTCTTATAGCGGAGATGGGGAAGGAAAGGGCTAGGAGTGGGAAGCAATCGATCGTGGCCTTGATTACGATACAGCCTGGTGTGAAAATGGGAAACCATAGAGAACGATCATCGTCGCTGCCGACAGTGCGGTTCGAACCCACTATCTCCCGAATAAAAGTTGAGAGCTACGTGTTCCAGACCGCGCAGTCACTTGCTCTGTGTATGTATGTTTAGTCCTCAGCCCGAAGGCTGGTTGGATCCTCTACAGCTCCGCCATCAGCTGTCATAAATGGCCTAGGCATCACTGAAGAGGCGTACTAGGGAAATGAGGAGTGAGGTAGTTTCCCGTTGCTTTCCTCACTGAGCCAGAAGTTGCTATTACATATCAGTTTGCCAAGCCCACTGAAATGCATGCACCAACTGACCCTATGAGCAACATTTTCACACCATTCATAACAGGGACTGGCTGCATAAGCAATGGCATTACTAGCATCACTCATACCTCAGTCACTTTCATCTTGTCAAAGCCAAGGTAAAGACAGTACAATGAAAGTAACAATATTACTCTAGCCCATACCAGAAGACATAGTGCACTGTAAACACTATGTCCTGCCAGCAAAAATCAATGAAAAACAAAAGAGAAACATTCTACAACCAAACACGCTGGGTTTTAACCATGGAACCGGGTCGTAACTATGGAGCTGGTTCTCCGATTTTCAACTTGATCATGGCCACATTGAGGTCTGTCTGTCTGTTAGGTCATCTGCCCAGAGGCTGGTTGGATCCTCAAATAGCACCACCAAAGGCTAGGCAGTTATAGGGAAACTGCAAAAACCAATGGCAGAGCCGAAATGAGGCGTACTAGGCAAGCTGAGGAGTGAGGTAGTTTGCCATCACATTGAAGTAAGATGACGGAAAGAGATAGGGACTTTGATTATACGAGTTTGATAGTCACGGATTTGGATGAAAAACCCCACAGAGAAAAAACGCAGATGAAATCAGAAAAATTCTATTAAAATTGTCACCAATACAGATTGAATAACAATAGGCTAACAAGGAAAATTCTAAACGTAGCAGTTACCCTGAGAAACAACAATACCGAGCTCGATAGCTGCAGTCGCTTAAGTGCGGCCAATATCCAGTATTCGGGAGATAGTAGGTTCGAACCCCACTATCGGCAGCCCTGAAGATGGTTTTCCGTGGTTACCCATTTTCACACCAGGCGAATGCTGGGGTTGTACCTTAATTAAGGCCACGGCCGCTTCCTTCCCACTCCTAGCCCTTTTCTGTCCCATCGTCGCCATAAGACCTATATGTGTCGGTGCGACGTAAAGCAACTAGCAAAAAAAAACCAATTGGTTAGTAGAAATGAACAAAGATCTAGAAGAAATTGGTTTCATTGAAGAAATAAGACAGAACAAAGTTTAGAACCTAAGAAACAAACACAAGTTTGCTACAATAATAATAATAATAATAATAATAATAATAATAATAATAATAATAATAATAATAATAATAATAATAATAATGACGTGAAGTCTCCGGAGAGCCCTGGTGCAGGTCTTTTGAGTTAACGACTATAGGCGACCTGCGTGTCTATGAGGATAGGGCTCTACCTATGATGAATTCTAATGATGAAGACGGCACACACACCCAGCCCCGAGCCATCGGAATTAACCACTGAAGGTTAAAATCTCCAACCTGGCTGGGAATCGAACCCGGGACCCTCTGGACCAAACGCCAGCACGCTAAGCATTTAACCACGGAGCCGGACACAAGTTCGCTGAAAATCCTAAACGAAACGGTACAGGATGGACAGAAGAACGCACGAAGTAACTCCACGAACGAAGAGATATCGGGAAGAAAAGAATAAAGTGTGCTAAATCAGTTCAAATTCGCTCCTTAGTCGGGCATACCGAATTACAATAATAATAATAATAATATAATATAATATATTACTACGATCGGGACTAAACAGTAGGGCCAACATAGAAAGAGCCACTAAACTCCATAAGGCGTACAGACTAACGTGGAATTACTACAACAAGAGTCATATCGCGTAATGCAAAATTACGACATTACAAGACAGTAAGCTTTATACACCTCAGAAACCATATCCTTGGAGGTCTTTCTAAATTATAGAAATTTAAAAACAAGAAAGGAAAATTATCCGGAAAATGTATGGTCTCACAAGAGAAAGTAGAATGTAGATTAAGAGTAGCACAGCTGACTTCTACTCATCAACTGACAGGTTCACTCACGCCGTACATAAGAGAGACGCCTGAAATTATATGTCCATATCTATAGAATGGACAGCAACAGACTCACCAAAATATTATTTAAAGTAATCAACTCAAGGAAGGTCAAAATAAACTGGCTAGTAGAAACTAAGGCGGACCTCCAATAAATGAATATTACGGACGATGTCATAGAAGATCGTGGAGCCTTTAGTACAATAGTAGTCAAGCACAAATTCATGGTAAAACCTAAAAAGACAACTGGTAGGAAGTGGTCCACTGAACGCAAGATCCAGCACAGTGCATTCATGAAGAGATTTTCGGAGGATAAGAAGTCGAAAACCATTAGGCCAACGAACAAGTTCAAACGTGATCTTTGAATGGACATAACAACGAAGAAATGATAATAATAATAATAATAATAATAATAATAATAATAATAATTGTTGTATGTCCTCCGCTCTCTTCGCTCAGCGCCAGCCAGCCGCACGCACGAAAGCGTGGATCATTCGAGACTCGACGCGCAGTCTTCAGTGCGCGTGTCTGTTACGTCGTGTGCAGTACATAAGGAGCTCCCTGTCTGTCACTCATGAGGATTCTCCCCAGTGTCCTGCTCCAGAATACACTGAACGTCGAACACGGAGGCTACTCCTCTTAATAATGTGTCTCGACCAGGTGGACGGAATTCTGGTAGTATGAGGTTTCACCTCAGGTCACTACTCCACTTTCCCGTTCCTTCATCCATGTCGAGCCCCGATGTTGTATGCCACACATCCCCAAGCTCACTCAAGCTCCGACACACACATTAGATTCTCTAATTGTGAACATAGCTTTCATTTAGTACAAGCTTATGAACTCAGACACTTCAAGTTAGAAGGAACTCTTTTAGCTAATCTATGCTAGTGCAAATGATAGTTTTCAACTATCACGAACTATATCTTTCCCAAGAACTATCTTTTCAAGATAGCAGTGAGTGTAAATACATTCAGAGTGTACATAGTGTATAGAAACAGAAACTCTCTCAAGATTAATCATCTACTTTGCTTCAAGACAATTTTATGTTTTATTCCTGTACATACTGTAGAATTCTGTGTGAAGCAAATAAATAAGTTGTGTTCTTTTAAACCTTATCTTGTTTACAATAATAATAATAATAATAATAATAATAATAATAATAATAATAATAATAATAATAAAATCCACAGCCTGTTTCCAGTCATTCGACTGGGTCAGGAATGAAATGCATGACGCCCCTATCTAGCGACGAGGATAGGAATTGTGCCGGCTGCCGAAGCCTGTCGCACTCCTCTGGGGCAATGATTAATGAATAACAGATGAAATGATAGTGGAGAGTGTTGCCGTAATGAAAGACGACAGGAAAAACAGGAGTACCCGGAGAAAAACCTGTCTCACCTTCGCTTCGTCCAGTACAAATCTCACATGGAGTCACCGGGATTTGAACCACGGAACCCAGTGGTGAGCGTCCGGCGCGCTGCCGCCTGAGCCACGTCCCACTAACTACTTTTACGGTTTTTGGGGAGTTCAAGGTGCCGGAATTTAATTCCGCAGGAGTTCTTTAACGTGCCAATAAATGTACCGACACGAAACAGATGTATTTGAGCACCTTCAAATACCACCGGACTGAGCCAGAATCGAACCTGCTAAGTTGGGGTCAGAAGGCCAGTGCCTCAACCGTCACAACCACTCAGCCCGGCCGTAATGAAAGAAAACACAACTTGAACATATTCGTTCAACGAATGTGAATTCACTCGGATAAACCGCCATCTGTACAGTTGCTGATAGTCTCTGATGGCGGAATTTAAGCCTCTCAGTTTGCTTTACGTTGGACTGACGCAGACAGGTCTTATGGCGAAGATTAGATAGGAATGGGTTAGGAGTGGAAAGGAAGAGGACATGGCCTTAATTAAGGTACAGCCTGGTGTGAAAATGGGAAAGCACGGAAAACTATCTTCAGGCTGCCGACAGTGGGGTTCGAACCTACTACCTCGCAAATGCAAGCTCACAGCTGCGCCCCCTTAACGCACGTACGGCAACTCGCTTGGTCCTCTCAGTTTCTGTTTGGAATTCATTTATTGAAAGCAGGTGAGGCAATATTTTAAATAATTTTAATAATAATTTAAATAATTTAAGTTTCAAACCTTCCTGTCTGCTTAATAATATTTTTATAAAATAAACAAAAATTTAACAACGAAAATAAAAGGACGTAGGCCTATCTTCGGGCAAGATATACAAATTGGTGGCTCGTCCGGCCTTATTATTTTGTTCTGAATATTGCGCTAACAAAAGGAAGAATGAGCAGAAACTGAAGGTAATGCTGTGAGGGTGTCGTGGGATAATCCGCCTGGATACAATCCGTAACAGTGTTATATGTTAGTAGGCCTATATGACAGTAACTCTGGTGAAGGAAAAGCTTCAAGAGATGCGTCTGAGATGGCATGAGCATCAGGAAAGTAGACCTGATGAACATGTTGCGCACGGAGTCGAACGTGAGCCGGCGCTGGGAAAACCAAAAATGCAATGGAAAGCTCTTGAGTGTGTAGGATCTGAAGAGATCACAAATTCCTAAGAATATGGTCCAGGACAATTGATATTGTAGGAGAGCGTCCATAAATGCCGACACAACTGGCTGGAAAAAGGCAAGAAAGAAGAAGTAGTACGACGTTTGGAACGACGTTAGGATAATCTGGTTTAACACAGATGAATCCATTTGTAGAAAACTGTCCCAGTAAATCTTGTGTATTGTGTTTTGTTCATTCTTGTGACTTACAGGCAGCATGTCTGTCTCTTATCTCCGAGTCCAGGGTTCGATTCTCTGCTCACCCAAGGATTTAAATCCTGGCTCAACGGCTGAGACATAGTTCGCAGTCGGGAATAGCAAGCAATGCGGTTGAGAAAGTGGCCACGCTGACCACGTGACACTCCAATAGCTGGCGGTCCTTTAACAAGGCAGCTGTCATCTTGGCAGTTAGTCTACACGTGGTACAGGAGGTAGGAGGGAAGATATGATACATCTCTAACACTTGGATGTTTTATTTCTTCTAGAAAACATACGCCTATATTCGTTCAGAATAACTGATTCACATTCCTTCGATAACTATGGAACAGTAGAATTATTTAAAAAACAATGTTCTGTATGCAGATCATCTGTGCGGTTTAATCTTGATTGATATTTCATCCGTAAATGTCTGTAAATCATCTTTTTATAGTTATACATATCCAGATGAAGAGAATGTGGCAGTCAACAGCATACAACTCACATGACCATGGCCAACTCATATGGAACAATGAACAACGGATGGACCGAAGTGAGTACATCAGAATGTGTAAACCGTAATACCTTCGTAACACATGCAAATGGATGTTTGCTTTTCAAACACTGAATTCATAATCGATAGTACAAAAGCGCGTAATTCACAGTCATATGAATAGAAACTGGTTAAGTTGTACAGTAACGGGCCTCTATTCAACGCTCATGAGTTTCATACCGCATCAGAATGTAATGTTTTCTGTCTAAAATGCAGTAATAATTGAAAAAAATAGTTTAATGTGTTTTCCAGAAGCGGTATGTCCATCATGAAACACAAAACGCAAAGATTAACCATCATATGTGCATGTACAGTCACTAAAAAAGGAATAAGTGAACGGTATTATATATAAGTTCCTCAAATGTACACTTTTATCAGAAACGACTGAACAATTGTTCTGAGTATCCAGGGGGTTTGTATGTACTTGGGAGGTGAATAATATTCTATAAAAATTACCACAAGGAAATTTACAGTATTTAAGTCCTCCGTAGCGCAGAGGTCGATTTGGATCATTATATTTCAAAGATCAAAATCAAGTTACCACCAAAAATAGGAACACAAACTATGACAATCCAATATGATGAGGAAATATGACCCCAGTTATTTAATAAATAATGCGGTGTATTTGGAAAGATCAAAAGCACCTCTAAGCGACGAACTGGGGACGATAATTAATTTAAAAATCATGTATGTATGTTGGGTATTCAGCCCGAAGGCTGGTTTGATCCTCCACAGTTCCACTGAAAGCTATCAACAGATAGCCTAGGCGTCACTGAAGAGGCGTACTAGGGAAATGAGGAGTGAGGTAGATTCCCGTTGCTTTCCTCACCGAGCCAGAAGTTGCTACTGCACATCAGCCTGCCAAGCCCACTAAAATGCATGCACTAACCGACCCTATGAGCGATATTTTTACACCATTCATAACAGGAACTCGCTGCATAAGGAATGTTATTATTAGCATCGCTCATATCTCGGTCACTTTCATATTGTCAAAGCCAAGGATGAGACTGAGACAGGTCAATGAAAGTAACAAATTGCTCTAGCCCATACCAGAAGACATAGTGCAGTGTAAACACTACATCTCTCCAGCAGATAGCTGAAGAAATTTCCCCCAGTAGGAATAGGAAAAAGAAACGTGCCTGGTGGAATGAGAATTGTAACAAAGCGATTACATTAAGAATATATAAACACCATGCTCTCATTTTTTTATTTATTTTTTTTATTTTGAGCGACTATACATAGGGAACTATAAGAGAAGTCGCTTTATTTCCTCTCACGGATTGGATCAAACAAATTTCTTAGCAACTTGAAAATGAAATTGCTATTCTTGCCCAAGGATCGTTTTAATGAATATTTGCATTTTGGGCACAAGGAAACACTATTTGAAGAGAAAACATATTAAATCTAAGCGGACATCGTTTGTACGAAACTACCCGTTTTCTTCAGTTTCTAAAAAATATTTTTTCTGTGATTAAAATCACATCTGGCGACTTTTGGTATAGTTTGGTATCGTTTCCTGTGGTATCGAGAGAATTTCCACAGTGGTGGAAATGAAAGTAATTCAAGTATTTCATCCAAAACCTGATGTTGGTGACCTAGTCAGTACCCCCAGCTAGGCCAAGGCATCATGAGGCGGAGTTTGATTGCGGCAGGGTAGCCAATTCCTTACCGCTCCTGCCTAATCTACAACACGTGGGCTAGCGAACCAAATAGTGACCACACCAAATGTCGCTTAACTTTGGAGATCTCACAAAGTCAAGTGTTTCGACATGGCTACGCCGTTGGCAGAAGTTATACTGTATTTTCATCAAATAGGTAATGTAGTGCTTCAAGTGTACTGTATATTTTGATATTTAGTTTGTTACTTTAATCGTTCTGTCTCGGTTTGATTTTTAGTTTTTACAATATGAAAGTCGCTGACGAACGAGTGACACTGGTAAAACCAACCCCTATAATGAAAAGTGTGAAGATATCGCTTGGAGGGGAATACGGTTAAGTAGACATGGCAGAATGATATGTATTGTAATAGTACCGTCAGGCTCGGTGAGGAAAGCGACAAGAAACTACCTCTATACACCCATCTCTTTCGCCTATTACGGTTCTTCAGTGACCACTGAGCTGATGATGGAATTGTTCGGGATGTAGCCAGTATTTGGATTCACGTCTCAACAGACACACAGACAGACAGGCATGTATAGGATACTTGCACGTACAACTGAATGAAGAACTTATCAAAATACTTTCTGGTGGTAGTGAAATGATTATAATACAGTATGTACAAAACAATCTGTAGTGTATGTTGTAAGCTGAAGTAGCGCGGCTTGCTTGAATGATCTTCATTTTTCCTACACATTTTCCCACTTGGTAGTGTGATGTATTGCATGAAGATGAAGAAAAGTGCATTAACATGAATATGAACGCCCAGTCCATGAGCCAAAGTTATTAATTACTTACAGTTAAAATCTTGTCCCTGCCGGGAATTGATCCGGGGCCCTCTGAACTGAACATCAGCTGTAGTTTAGGTTAGATAATGACATCTCAGCCAATATGCACTATTTCTAAGGTACTCACAATATTGTACGTGTAATTAAGGACGCATTATCCTTTCCGTTTGCAATTTTTTGATCTAATCTTTCTAATGTTTAAGTGTAATTTGTTGATGTACATTACAGAAATGATCATCTTATTGTGTCGAAGTTGCTCGCATTGAAAGAGATACCATTCCACAAACAAAGAGCATTTTCAACATGAATTTCACAAGTGTACATTATTTTGTCACTTTTCATAGAAGAACAGCATCATCTTTCTAGGATGCAATTACCCACCATGTAATCTCCCAATGACTGTGGCTGAGGGAATCACCGTATACAGGTAGGTACTTAATTTGTCCAGGACGAACATAATACGAAAAACGAATTTCTTGTACCGACTATAACCTCTATCGCACGAATTTTCCATACGGTTGAACCGCGTCACCTCAAAACATCCAGTTTGACTCAAAAGAGTAATTTTAATTTTTTAGAAACGATTTTCAAATTCATGTTCTGCTCCGTAGTTGATCCATAAAATGAACTCGACTGTTACACATTAATCACACAAAGGTAAGTAAGAGGCATCTTTGAATTCGAGGCTTTATGTTTATAGTAGGAACTGAATTCCAGTGTTGTTATTCTTTGTATTACTATAAACTGTATCCAATATTTCACTCCTCAATCAATGGTATCCTATACAAGAGATACATTTGTGCTCCGTCTCTATTTAACGTTGCGATCAAATCGTAAAGTGGCGAAGTCGACCTGAGTAACGGGTCTGTTAGTCGGTATCCTCTTGATCTTATTTTCTTTTTACGTCGCATCGACGACACACACAGATCTTACAGCGTATGACCTCCGGAGAGGACTGGTGCGGGTCTTTTTCTCGTAGACGGCCAATTGGGTGACCTGCATGTCTGTGAAGATGAGGGCCCTACCTAGGATGATTCTAATGCTGAATACGCCACACACACCCAGCCCCCGAGGCATTGAAATTAACCTATTAAGGTTAAAATCCCCGACCCGGCCAGGAATCGAACCTGGGACCCTCTGAACCGAAGGCCAATACGCTGACCATTCAGCCAACGAGTCGGACAGGATGATGATGAGATAGGAAAGGGCTAGAACTGAGAATGAAGCCACCGTGACCTGGTGTGAAAAATAGGAAACCACTGAAAGGCATCTTCAGGGATGCCGACCCACCACCTCCTGAATGCAAGCTCACATAGCTACAATGATTCAAACCACTCAGCCAACTCGCTCGGTTATCCTTCTGTTCCCAAGTCAACGAGATCGATCCCGGCGGAGATAAATGCTATTTATTTGAGGTTGTTTAAATGAGCCAACACTGTACCGTTGACTTCTAGCAAATTAATTAACTCCTTCGGAACTAAATTCCGACACCCTTAAGTTCCCAAATTCTAGAGCAATTGGAGTGACGATAAAAATATATTACAAGAGGCACCTAAGTCTGGCCCCTTGACTGAATGGTCAGCGTACTGGGATTTCGGTTCAGAGGGCCCTAGGTTCGGTTCCCAGCCGAGCCAGTGCAAGTCAATTCCTCCGACTCCGTGACTGGGCGTTTGTGTTCGCATTTCTTTTCATATACATACAACACACCACACCAACACCACAGAAACAAAAAAATAGTAATAATGTTACTTGCTTTACGTCCCACTAACTACTTTTACGGTTTTCGGAGACGCCGAGGTGCCGGAATTTAGTCCCGCAGGAGTTCTTTTACGTGACAATAAATCTACCGTCATGAGGCTGAGGTATGAGTATTTGACAACCTTCAAATACCACCGGACTGAGCCAGAATTGAATCTGCCAAGTTGGGGTCAGAAGGCCAGCGCCTCAACCGCCTGAGCCACTCAGCCCGGCACACCCAATAGTGAATACATCACCACTACATAGGGTTGGCGTCAGGAAGGGCATCCTGCCGTGAAACTAGGTCCGATAAATTGTGGGTGGAAGTCCAGGAAGATAAAGAATAAGAAGTCATTAAAACCATTAGAGAGAATTCTGAAGTGAAACTGACCACGTTGATCTATAAAAATCTTGATTCATTGGTGACGAACTTGTTTTTATTTTGTATGACGAATATCAGCAGATAGAACTCTTTTGTTTATTCTTACAATCTACTGAAGACAGATGCGTATTTCACATCAGAATAATCTTTGAAACTTGAAACCGCAACAGAGTCAATATGTATAATTACCATATTTGAATGATGTTTCTAGTACAAAGGCAGTTCGAGTTGTGTAGATTTATGTTGACGTTCTGCGTCCTAGGTGACAGCACAGCAACAGATCAATTATTAACACATTATGTGAATAATTAGAATTTCTCTCATACAATTGACATTCCATGTACTACAGTTTCAATACGCACAGCAAGATCGTGATTAAGGGTTGAACAATTCAGAGCAGGGGCGGTCAAAACGCGGTGTGTCTCGTGCTACGTTTGATGGAGATCATCATCAAAACTGCCTTTTTCCTCCTCGGTTGTCAGAAAGGATATGAATATGAAAGTATTAAAGCTCATTAGGCCTTCTTAATCGTGATATTACCAGCATTTGGCGCCAGAGTCTCACTGGGCTCGTCAGACAGATGCGAATGTTACCTAGTCCTGTATATTTTTTAAACAAAGACTAAATAAGAGTAAAATATTCTAAATAACATTTATATGGTAGCTTCTATCAAAGATGCCATTATATGGGGTGAAGGATCTAGAAATGTGATCGTCCTCAATACTCGAACCCGAATCCTCTACTGCCAGGACGAGTGCGTCAGTCACACGAGATCAATGCGTTCAGCTCTGTAATCCCTTCTTGACTGTACGTGCTGTACATCGAAACCTACAAGAATTTACCTGTAATATCCCGAATCTTTCTAACAGTACCCAAAACACTCGATCAGCGGTGTTAGACATTTCCAAATCTCAAAGAAAAATCATGCTAAGGAAGTCAACTGTAAATGCCTATTTTTTCAAGGGGGTATTTTTCCCAAAGATGGAGGTTTCTTCTTATTTTCTTATTGGATCTATGCTTCTTCTGGTTGTGGGAGCGTCCACCCTTTCCATTCGTCTTCACGCTATGTGGTGAATGGTCCTACCATACGGTACTGTCTACTCCTTTTTTAAACACGAACAAATAACTAAAATGTATAATACAACATGTACACACAAGAAACTCATATCCCACGCACTATCTGACTACATCCCGAGTTTTTTCTTGACCGCTGTGTTGGTAAAGAACACCATATGTTGCAGATCCAGAAGTCAGCGCTCACATCGATTAAGCACCAAAGTCTAAATTATGAACAGGCCCATCTCTGTTATCACAGCCGGAACGGTAAAACCGTAAAAGACATAAATAATCGGAAATTGTATAATCTATAACTGTTCTTATGTAGTATTTATCGATATGACCACTACTAACAGAATAATAAAAGTAATGTTACTGGCTTTACGTGGAGCCTCCGTGGCTCAGGCGGTAGTGCGCCGGCCTCTCACCGCTGGGTTCCGAGGTTCAAATTCCGGTCACTCCATGTGAGATTTGTGCTGGATAAAGCGGAGGCGGGACAGGTTTTTCTCCGGGTACTCCAGTTTTTCCAGTCATATTTCATTCAAGCAACACTCTCCAATATAATTTCATTTCAGGTGTCATTCATTAATCACCGCCCCAGAGGAGTGCGGCAGCCTTCGACAGCCGGCACAATTCCTATCCTCGCGGCTAGACGGAGGCTTCATTCATTCCATTCCCGACCCGGTCGAATGACTGGAAAAAAGGCTGTGGATTGTCATTGGCTTTACGTCGCACTAACTACTTTACGGTTTTCGGAGACGCCTAGGTGCCAGAATTTTGTCCCGTATGAGTTCTTTTACGTGCCAGTAAATCTACCGACACGAAGCTGACTTATTTGAGCACTTTCAAATACCACCGGACTGAGCCAGGATCAAACCTGCCAAGTTGGCGTCAGAAGGCCAGCGCCTCAACCGTCTGAGCCACTCAGTCCGGCACTACTAACAGATATTTGAGAATTAACCTAGACTGTAATGTCTTATTATACCAATTTATGTATCGATTTTCATAAAATTCTGATCGGCAACAAAAATGAACTAAGCAACAAAAATCTAAATTCATTAATATCTCTGCTATTATAGTCGATAGAGTAAAACTATGTTAGGCATAAATTATGAAAAATGGTACTTTACGTAGCTTTTCTTCTGTAGTGTTTATCAATAGGACCACTAATAATATAGCTATTTGAGAATTAAATTTTAGACCTTTCCCTAAATTACCATTTTAACCAGCGTCAATAACATTTATAGCCTAGATTGTAGTGGCTTATTTCCTGACTTTTCATACCGAATTTTATTACATTCTATTCATCCATTCTGTCGTGAATCGCGTACATTAGTACAGATAGACATACAGAGGTGATGGAAAATTAAAAATTGCAATTACATCTTACTGTGAACACGGCCGATGCAGAAATACCAATATTATTTTCTAATTCTAAGCAATGCACAGACAAAACTTTTGTATTATATAGATAGACACTTAGAAGTCTATCTCGTAGATCGGTGCTAGTGAAACGGGAAATTTGCGACCTTACGTCACTACAGATTCACTGTAAACATGTAAGTTACTATGCTAAGTGAAGCTTTGGTTTATACTTCCGACTTGTTGATGTGTGCAAATTTATTGGCAAGTGGGCCGGAATATTGTCTATACTTATACTGTAGTACATGAAGGTGTCCCCCTCGAATATGAATGCCCCAAAGCCATTGTGTTAGATATCCAGGCATTCTCGGGAAAAATTTCAAGTGCAAGTGAATGCGTAGCTCAGTGAGTAGCGCCGAAGTCTAGGCACTGAGGGATCGCCGTTCATGTCGAGCTGCGTGTATGGGCTTCTTTTTCCTTCTTGTCCTTCTTATGCTCCATTCTACCTAATATACTATGTCAGAATATTTTAACGGTTCTAAAGTTAGAATAACATCAGCAGACGAATAAGCTTGAGTGAAGATTTTAAACGTAAGAAAGATCATAATAAGAAGATAAAGTTGGAATTCAAGAGGAAAAACTACGGCAAATACTCCTTTATAAGTAGACAAATTAAGGTTATGTTTGATGAATTTCCAATTACTTTGAAATCATTTAGAAAAGAATAGGCAAGCAATTGATGGGGAATCTACCACATGGACGACAGCCCTCAACTTCCTACTTGGCATTTGCTGTTCTTTTGTTACCAACGTTTGAACCATTATAAATATTCTTACCTATAATATACGTAGAACGAAACATAACGGAAGAAAAGAAGATAAGAAAATCATGCACGCAGCAGGACTTGAACCAACGAAGCTCTTATTACAAGACTCGAGTGCTACCCACTGAGCCACATGCTCACTTGTCAATCTTCGCTATCGTATAGTAGACATAAGGCAAATTGAATTTATCAAACCCGATTTTCTGGAGAATGATTGAATATCTGGTCCAAAGCCCATGAACCATTTATATTTCAAATGTCACCTTCACGTAGGCATACTGTATATGTATGTCTGTAGTAGGCCTATACCTAACTCCTGTCTCGTTTCTTTACGGGGTCGGATACGTAGCGATTTTTACGACCGGATGCCCTTTCTGACGTCAACCTCACCAGATAAGTTAAAGAGATGAAATTAATTACTTAATATATGATAATAGGAAGGGAGAGGATGAAACCTGGTGCCAGCTCATAGCCTGTCGAATAGCACCAAGGAGTCTGCTCAAGGCTTAACAAAAATACTGTACTAAATTACTATATGAATTAGATACCCGTATGGCCTTAAGTTCAAGCACTGATGCTTTAGATATAAACCAGACAGACACGCATGTTTATCATCTTATTAATGCAATCTCATCAGGGAGTTTGAAAATTCGTGTAAATAATGCCGTACAAGAGATGAAACAGATTTCACCATGCAACCTTCAAAGCCCCAGAAAATCCATAATCCAAATCATCCATAAATGTATGAGTAATTCGCCTTAAGTTGATCTAAAAAGTAACAGTTGTATAAATCCTAAAATTAAGCAAGCATTCTCAGTCTTTCCAATAGTCGGGCTGACTGAGATTATGAGCTTTAGCTTTCTGATGGCTTCAATCCTGGATTCATCTAGCAACAAGTGTCTAACCTTGGTATAACACGAGGCTAAAAATTGATTAGTGGAGCTCTGGACTGCAGCATGGTAGCACGTCATGTGAGGTATTATTTAATTCGCCTTATTGTATTCTACTCGTAGCCAAAAAGATTAAGTAATGAATATCTAAAAAAATGTGGATTGAAGAAAAAAGAAAAAGTCTTTATCGTAGAATCTCAAGACACATGGACAATAAACGGCCTTAAAATTATCGAAAACGCATCCGGGAGAATGAAGTGCTTTTTTGAATTCCATAAAGTCCAAAATCACAAATGTCGAACGTCAAAAGGCTTTATCGGGAGCGTCTCAAATTTAAGGAGTATGAGCGTTTCGCGCCCATCTACTGCCACAGTGGTGGTAAATGATCCGGAACTCATGGCAATGAAGATTTAGAAATGTGTATATAATTACGAAATTAAACGTCAACAATAACATTTTAAACACATACTGACCAGGTACTATCACACGGTGCATACTGAACGTCAAAACTTGCGGCGGTGATCCCGAAACAGTCCCGTTTGAAATGAAGACAAACCTAATTAATTTGGAAGTATGCGATATCCATGTGGTTTACAGTGACATGCCTTACAGTGCTTCAAATAATAATAATAATAATAATAATAATAATAATAATAATAATAATAATAATAATAATAATAATAATAATAATAATAATCCAGTATTCGGGAGATAGTAGGTTCGAACCCCACTGTCGGCAGCCCTGAAAATGTTCCGTGGTTTCCCATTTTCACACCAAGCAAATGCTGAGGCTTTACCTTAATTAAGACCACGGCCGCTTCCTTCCCACTCCTAGCCCTTTCCTGTCCCTTCGTCGCCATAAGACCTATCTGTGTCGGTGCGACGTAAAGCAACTAGCAAATTATAATAATAATAATAATAATAATAATAATAATAATAATAATAATAATAATAATAATAATAATAATAATAATAATAACTACTTTTACGGTTTTCAGAAACTCCGAGGTGACCGAATTTAATCCCGCAGGAGTTCTTTTGTGCCAGTAAATCCACCGACACGAGGCTGACGTATTTGAGCACCTCCAAATACCACCGGACTGAACCAGGATAGAACCATTCTAGCAGGGGTCAGAAACTAGCTACTCAACCGTCTGAGCCACTCAGCCGAGGAAGATTAATAATAATAATAATAATAATAATAATAATAATAATAATAATAATAATAATAATAATAATAATAATAATAATAATTTTATGTCCCACTAACTACTTTCTAAGGTATTCAGAGCACCGAGCAATCAGAACTGTATCCCGCAGGAGTTCTTTTACGTGCCAGTAAATCTACCGACACGAGATTGACGTATTTGAGAAACGTCAAATACTACCGGACCGAACCTGCCAGCTTAGGCTCAGAAAGCCAGAGTTCCAACCGGGTGAGCCGCTCAGGCCGGCGAGTGCTTCAGAGATTTATTCAAGGAGATGACAATATGCGGTGCGAGACGCTTCTGCACGCACCATAACCGATCTATTCACTGCTGTCAATTTTTCTGAAGCTATTGCAGCGACAGTACGGTCTTTCACAACTAAAGAAAGGACGGGTATGTGCAGTCACCCAAAAAGTATGTGTGCATGGTATCGTATAAATTTCTCGCAGATTCACTTTCCTCAGGGTCAACTGAACCTCTAAATAAGTTTATTCTGGGTATCCACGGGTTTATATCGTCATAGGAGGTGAATAGCTCATTTTGATGTTTTGATAATAACTAAAATTAAGTCTGATAAAGTATTAAATTCGGGGAGTAAAAACACCATGCGCTCAATTATTTTACCAGCTGTAGTTCCTGTCGTTGGCGGGACAATCACAGCATGTGCATTATTACACTTTTGTCCACCCCTCACATTGTTCCCTAGATTCTGAGGCACAACAGTGGGCATGCCTCTCTCTGTCAGCGGCTTGTCGTGATGTACTCGCTTCCTTGCTCTCTCAGGCCCTTTGCAGTTCCACATTTCTTTTCACTGTCCGGATCCATGACTAAATGGTTAGCGTGCTGGCCTTTTGTCACAGGGGTCCCCGGTTCGATTCCCGACAGGGTCGGGAATTTTAACCTTAATTAGTTAATTTCGTTGGTACGGTGGCTGGGTGTATGTGTCGTCTTCATCATTTCATCCTCAACACGACGCGCAGGTCACCTACGGTTGTCATATCAAAAGACCTGCACCTAGCGAGCCAAACTTGTCCTTGGACACTCCCGGCACTAAAAGCCATACGCCATTTCAATTCATTTCATTTCTTTTCAATGTTTCTGATCTTTATTTGGTATAAAAGGAAAGAAAGCGAAGTGCCGGATTAATATTCGAAAACTACTGATTGTACAAAGGCTTTAAAACGTTACCGAAACGACCTGAAAAGCAACTCTCTTTACAGTCTGTAGAACTAGGTACCGGTTCTTCGACTTTTATAGGTACTTAGAAATTACTTTTTAGGCGCCTTCCCCTAAAGTACTACTGGATGAAATTATAGCCTAGACTGTAGAGCCTCATTGCCCGATATTACATACCGATTTTCATTAAATTCTGTTCATCCATTTACTCGGAGCTCGGCACTGATACGGAAAAATTAAAAAAAAATTTTTTTTTACTATCTCTGTTATTATAGCCGGTACGGTAAAAATGTTTAAGACATACATGATCAGAAATTTAATTCCATATAACTTTAGTTATGAAGTATTTATCGATAGGACGAATAATAACATAGATTTTAGATAATTAAATTGTAGGCCTTCCCTAAACTACCATTTCACTCAGCAAGAATAAAATTATTTATAGCCTACATTCTATTGAAATAGTTCCCAACTTTACATACCGATTTTTATTAACTTCTCTTCAGCCATTTTCTCGTGATGCGCGGACAGACAGACCCCCCCCCCAATGCCACTACAGCCTTTGAAGGGCCTTGGCCTACCAAGCGACCGCTGCTCAGCCCGAAGGCCTGATGATTACGAGGTGTCGTGTGGTCGGCACGACGAATCCGTTTGGCCGTTATTCTTGGCTTTCCAGACCGGGGCCGCTCAATTCTAAACACGTAGGCTGAGAGGACCTCGAACCAGCCCTCAGGTCCAGGTAAAAATCCCTGACCTGGCCGGGAATCGGACCCGGGGCCTTTGGGTAAGAGGCAGGCACGCTACCCCTACACCACGAGGCCGGCGCGTACAGACAGAGATTAGGGGAAATTAAAAAGAGAATTTTCTTGTTACAGACAAAACTCTTAATTTATGTATGCAAATTATTTTGGGCAACCATGCATTCGCTCTTCAGGTCCGATGTTTACGGGGAAGACATGGAAAGGACGACGCTTCAAGAGTTGTTTGGATGTTCAATCTCCCCGGTGATATCAACAGAAGGTATGGGTCAAACTGTATGATGTGCTTGTTTTCTTGGTCTTTTGACGGCACCAAATGTGAAAACGTGCAGACTGTAAACGCCTTTTCACTTGTACTACGTGTGCGACTGCGGAAATAATTACATCGCTCAATGTCTGCGTCGAACTTTGGCAGAAAGAAACTACTTAGTAGCGCTGCCTCGGTGCTTATTAAAGCTCAGTACAGCTCATGCGGCCCACATTGATATTCAGCTAGGTGAAAGCCACCTATCGCTATCTGTAACTAAATAGAAGATATATGAGGTTAAAGACCTAAGTGGGCCACCCTGCGTTTATATGACTTGCGTGTTGCAGAGACCCTTTATGTTCATTATTTTTACTACTAATTATTTATATAGACGCATCAATTTGTATCAATACACGATATTCGCGGTGACAGCGGTTGCAATAACTGCTAAAAGGTGTATATGGCTCAGAAACCCCTTATGTCATGGATCTGGGAAATTAATTGTTAGGTTTCCTGCATATCACGCGCGTTCCTGCATTTTCCTTTTCTTCCTCCCAAGTTGCTGGACAATCACTGCAGGCAGTGTGCTTGTGGTTGTTGGTTATTACAGTTTGAAATAATTAATATGGCAATATTCACCAAAGGGAAGAGAAGTACATTCAGTTTTGTTTACAAACGTGAAGCAATAAAGAAAAGTAGACAGAATCATAAGGAAGAAAATTCCACAGAGAGATGATACAGAATTTTTCAGTTTCACAATTTGTGGAGTTTTCCTTTAGCAGTGTTATCTAAACGCGACATTTCATTGATGGGTTGCAGGAACATATTTTTACACTTGCAGAGAAAACCTGATTACAGATTTTCCATCAAAAAACAAATTTCCCGTCTGAAGTGATAATGATTAACAACGCAAAGATGGCCGATTTGAAAATAATCGAGCCTTGACTTCCTCATTTACATGTCAAACAGACTTATGTATCTCAAAATATAAATTAATGAATTGGATTGAACTGTGACAATTTGTAATGGTTTGTTAATAAAATGTCTCCCTTGATAAACTGTATGCCCATTTGAAGCAAAACTTCCTAGTCCAGTATTCTTAAAACAGAATATCTCAGAGCTGAAAAAAAAAAAATCCTCCACAACCTTACAGAAAACATGTGTTTACCATCCAGTTTGCATAGATTAAAGTGGATTCCGATTTATGACTCTTTGTATGGATTAATTGACTCGTACTAAGTGCCTGACTGTGGAAATATTTTTTTCTAAAAAGTCACAGCCGGACGAATTGGCCGTGCGGTTAGGGTCGCGCAGCTGTGAGCTTGCATTCGGGAGATAGTGCGTTCGAACCCCACTGTCGGCAACCATGCTTTTTTTTTTTTTTTTTTTTTTTTTTTTGCTATTTGCTTTACGTCGCACCGACACAGATATGTCTTATGGCGACGATGGGGACCAGGCAAATGCTGGGGCTGTACCTTAATTAAGTCCACGGCCGCTTCCTTCCACTTCCTAGGCTTTCCTATCCTCCCATCGTCGCCATAAGACATATCTGTGTCGGTGCGACGTGAAGCAAATAGAAAAAGTCACAACGGGGGTTCCTGCATCAAGTGATTCATATATATCAACAATGCAAAGTATTTCATTTCTCACGAATTATCACTATTCTGAAATGAATGTCACATTACAAAATGAGGCTACTCGGGCTGTGTTTCTATCTCGGCGTAATTCGCTTGCAGAAAGCAAGCACCGCGCGCGAACAGCAGCATGTTAAATGTATCGAGGTCCGCTGTATCATTAAATCATTCCATGCCTTGTGAACGCTTGGTCTATATCAAGTTGCTCGCCAGAAAATAAAAGACGCGAAACTGCAAGTGTAATGGAGACAAAATATATAAAAGGAATAGAATAAACTGAAGACAAACGATACCGAAGCAAACGAAAACGAATAACGACAAAGGTCAAAGTTTAGAGAATGCGGTTAAGTAGAGGCTATCGTAGCCCGGACTGGAAGAATTTTTGTGGGTCAAATAATATCTGTTTTCATTATTTACTTATCTCATAGAATGGAGGGTCATTGAACAAAACAGGGGGTGGAACAATGGTTTGTCTCTTATTGGTGCTACTCTGAAGTAGGATAGCTGGAAAGAGCAAGCTTATATTTAACGTACTGTAGCTATTGATGCCGTGACCACAACCACATGACACGCGGATTCCGAATCAGAGGGACGTGAATTTTCATTTCAAAAATTCCTCATGCAGTGGCCGGGATCCGAACCATAGCTGCTTTGGTAAGAAACCAGTTACAACGCCACTCGGCTAACACGCCTTCCTAGGATAATTGACCTACGAGGAAAGGAGCATTGACGGGGTAAAAAGTAACAGAAGAAGGCAATGCACGATGATAATCAGCTGAACAAGAAAATGGATATGTGGAATATTTCGCCAATATCCTTGTAAACCAACAGACATGTGGGCAATTTGAAACATTAACCGACTCCAAGGAGATTAGAATCCACAGCTTCGATTATGGAAGCTACTTGGACGTCCTTTAAACAACCATATTATTATTATTATTATTATTATTATTATTATTATTATTATTATAAAATTAGCAATTCCAAACTAAACTGAATATCAAGACAGGAATACGAAACTAGAACCGGTGGATGCGTATTCACTCATGGTGGTAGTATACACTGAGTGGCCAACGTCATGAGAAGACAGAGAGTGTGATGTTAATAACGAGTTGCTCCTCCGCGAGCCTTCAAAACGGCAACAGTACGGCGAGGCATCAAGTCTACGAGGTGTTGGAATCGTACTGGAGAGATCTGGACCCACGCATCTTGCACTGCCACCACAGTTGGTCTTGTGTACTTGGTGCGGAGTTACGGGACGTACAACAGCATTGACAGCATCCCATACATACTTGAATGGATTAAGATCGGGGGATCTGGAGGGCCAATCCACGGTCGTAACTCAACTGGAGTGCTCCTACAACCACCTGCGTGCCACCACATAGCGGTGCCATGGAGCTGTGTCCTGTTGAAGCATGGCATCTCCATAAGGTACTCTAGGACCAGAAAGAGACACAGAAGGTCTGAAAGAATGTCCAGATAACGTGCACCTGTTAGCGCTCCCTGCAGCCCGACAATAGGGCCTAATTGCGACCATGAGAACGCCGCCCATACCAGAAATTAGCCACACCCTTGTTGACACGCAGGATCTATAGCTTCATGGGGCACACGCCACAATACCACGCGCCGATCAACTCGATACAACTGGACCATACCACACGGCACCACTGTTCCATGGTCCATTGCCGATGTTCGCGGGTCCATGCACGTCGTTGAGTTCTGTCCTGAGGTGTCAGCATAAGGACACGAGTTGGCCGTCGGCGGTGAACCCTATGTGGTGTAGTTGCCTCCTAACAGTCCTGGTAGAAATGGGTTCTTGACGCCCAACATTCAACTGGGCGGTTATATGACTCACAGTAGCCCGTCAAGTGCCCAATATGGTTATGCGGAGTTGACGTGATGTCCGTTCGTTAAATACCTGTGGTCTTCCCGTGCGCCGGTTTACGCGGGTGGTAACATTCTCTCTGCGATATTGAAAATACACCCTCGTCACTGTTGACCTCGGAAACCCGAATTCGCAAGGCTTATGACCCATGCGTCATGCGCTGATGATCATCCCTCGTTCAAAGTCAGTTAACTTGCGACGTGTTGCCATATTCACTACACAGGTGTCTGTGACAAACTACTCAGCTACGCCGCAGCTAGCCGCAACGCTCACAGGTCATACATAATAGGACACCCTTCCCGTGACTTTTGGCTAATCAGCGTACTATCCGCAAGCGGGACTAAATCAAGGTCCAGCGAACCTAATGCAGTGGGCTCGCAGTTGCGACCAACAGTCATCTGTAAGGAAGAAGTCAGCCCACGGACGATACTATCTTTATCAGCCTGTTTCAGACCGACTTCACTGTTCTGGAGTGAAAATCGGGTGGATTTAGAATATCTTATTCACAAGTTGGAAGTAATGGATATGAATGTAAAGATAATGATTGCTAATGAAAACAGGTGGGAACGACGCTAGAGGAAATGAACTCGATGGATGAAGGGGGTGTGTGTGTGTGTGTGTGTGTGTGTGTGTGTGTGTGTGTGTGTGTGTGTGTGTGTGTGTGTGTGTGTGTGTGTGTGTGTGTATGTGTGTGTGTGTGTGTGTGTGTGTGTGTGTGTAAATCGGCCAGTTTTCCAGTTAGTTTACCACCTAGGAATGTTCCCGAAGTAGAATAGAAGGTAGTCATTTTTGTCTCCTTGCGGGGATGTGTATTTATCAAAATGTTCGGCAATATTCTAACCGTTATGAACAATACGTGAGATGTGAGGTGCACATATTGAACACATGTTGTACTCATGCAGTTAGGTATGTGTTGCAGTCGTCACCTTGCATGCCATAATGACGCATATTAGTACTAATAATTGAAGAGTTCTGGTACTGCCTCCTCCTCAGGCCCCAGGAAATGACCTGATCCGGTGGGTGTCGTCACAGCGTGGTGCGGGCTGCTAGCTTAGACCGTGCCCTTAACCTTATTTGGTTAAGAGCGTGCTCTTACCCCCACATGACCTTACGCTGGCTACGTGTCCAGGCTTAACCTTACAGACCTCGGGTTTGACCCTAGGCTTAAGGGCGTTAACCTTACAGACCCAAGTTCGATGCCAAAAAGTGCAAGCTAACCCTACCAGCCAACGTGGTTATGGCTAAGAGGGCAAGCTTAACCTAACAGGCATGACGTGTCTGGACTTGACCTCGCAGATCCCGGATTTGAACCCAGGCGTAAGGGCGATAACCTTACAGACCTAAGTTCGATTCCGAGGCTAACCGCATAACAGTGTAGGATTAACCTTACATGTTTATGGCTAAGAGTGTAGGCTTAGCCTCACGCTGACCAGGCGATAACCTAACCGGTTGTCTTTCCCTACACCCTGTCTAAACGTGCAGGTCTAACGTAACACTGACCTAACTCACACCCACGGCAAAAAATGTAGGCTTAACCTTCCGCTGAACACGCGTTAACCTAACGTAACCTCCCCGAACTTGGAACTGAACTGGGGACAAGATGGCGGTTGCACAAGGGACTAGGGAGATGGCTTAAGGCTTAATACATTTGCTTTATTCATAAGGGCCGTAGCGTTGGAAGCTGAACTTGGAACAAGATGGCGGCTACACATGGGACTAGGAAGATGTTGTAAGGCTTAATACATATGCTTTATTCATAAGGGAGCTAAACTCGGAACAAGTTGGCTGCTACACATGGGACTAGGAAGATGGTGTAAGACTTCATACAAATGCTTTATTCATAGGGGCGTAACGCTGAAAGGCGACCTTAGGTCTAGGAGCTGAGTGATCACATATAGGCAAAAGGACTTTATCATTCGATTTCCGGCCGCAGTAGTGTAGGGGATACGCCGTTGGTCTACTAATCCCAAGTTAATGGGTTCAAACCCGACTAAGGATGATGGCTTTTAAGGATGTTTAAAGGTGACAACCCCATGTCGTTGGCTTCCGGCACGTTAAAGATCTACTGCGGGATGAAATTACGACACGCCGGCGTCTCTTAAGAACGGACGGACGTTCAACAACTAGGATTATTAATAACTTTTGACTCGAACGCTTTCGGACTACAGTTCTTTTCCTCAAATTGGGCCACTTGCCGTTCTTTATCAACCCTGAAATTCTGTCACATCATAATGGATACACCCTGTATAAGATCAATTGCATCATTGATATTAAGAGGCTGATCTGGTGGAAAATAAACATTACAATCAGTAGTTATGACATGCAGTGAAAGACATACCACTACTACCTCCTGCTAGGTTCTTTCAGGTACCGCTTTGCTGTAGGTATCAGAGTGAATAAAAATACCACCGCCACCGCGAGCCCGGTTAGCATAATCCCGTTGTGTCGAGTATAGTTGAAATTTCTCAAGGCCATAGGATGACCTAGTCTGAGATTAGTTTCTTGAATACAGAATATACTCACCGCGAACTGACTAATTAGCTGGTGCAGCTCAGCAAGATGCCTGTCATAACCGTTACAGTTCCACTGAAACAGTAACTTCTTAAAAAGGTTTTAGATTTTAAGCGGCGAGATGCTACTTATCCTACACTAACATCTCCATCATAGGATGAAGATGATCCCCGGACGAGGTGATGGTTCCCGAGATCTCCTTCAACACTTTTCGAGGACTGAATTTCCTCCTATCACAGGAGTGCATAGGTTTCCCGGAAGCTGAATCTGCTGACGCTGGGACGTACCCTGTGGACTAAGGACATGTATCCCCATTCGCGGGAGCGGCAGGGGAGCGACTGGTCCCGGTCCCAGGCGACGGTGTCATCCCCGCCGGCTTGAGCGTAGCTTTCACTGACCTCTTGGCGGAGGCCTCCCCTGCTGTTACGGCTTAGATTTTCTAGACGGTACAAGCTTATTTCCGGTCGGAGGCTGAGTGATCTCAGCCTTCGAGCTTTTACTTTTTACGGCGTTGCTCACAGGAGCAACTGCCACCTCGGCGCAGCGATCTTCGCTGAAGGTGTTGCTGGGATGAAGGACGAACCTGGTAAGCTCTGTGCTATAACGCTAAAATCTAATACGTTCGCAGGTGCATTCATAAAATTAAACATAGGGCGCTTCCTGCTATGGAAGAATATCGAGTGTTTTGATCTCCTGAATGATCTTCTCACTAGATAGAACAGTTCCTATCGCGAGGACAATAAATGAAGACCAGGGCAGTTAGTGCATCTGTTCGAAGGTGTGCACTGTTCCGCACCATGAGCTTCTTTCTCACATGTGCCATACATAGATTCATGCGAACGAGATACCATGTATCCGAATCTTTGGCACTGATAGTACTGCATGGGAGATGAGAGGCACGGCCTTACATCGCAACGATAGGTTCTTGCTTTGATTTTCTCGTTTTCATCGTTGACTTTGTACATAATGCGCCGGACGTGTGTCACACCACGGTTCTTTATGTCTTCCATTAGTTCAACGTCAGAGTTCAAGATCAGTTCGCGGAGGAAGATGACTCCACGAACCAGATTAAAGATTTTGTGCGTTTTCACTTTGACGGGGATTTCGACAAGTGGTCGCACTTAAGCAGCCTGAACTGCAATGAGCGTCTTCAACAAAAATATACGTTGCGCATTTTCTTTTTCTTTTTTTTTTGCTAATGGCTTCACGTCGCACCGACACAGATAGGTCTAATGACGACGATGGGATAGGAAAGGGCTAGGAGGTGGAAGAAAACGGCCGTGGCCTTAATTAAGGTACCGCCCCAGCATTTGCCTGGTGTGAAAATGGGAAACCACGGAAAACCATCTTCAGGGCTGCCGAAAGTGGGGTTTGAATCCACTATCTCCCGGATGCAAGCTCACAGCTGCGCGCTCCTAACCGCACGGCCAACTCGCCCGGTAATTTAAGTCTTCCAGTCTTCGTAGACACCTTCTATGTGTCTACTGAACAAAGTAGACTTCACCAGTTTGAATTCATTCCCATCGGTTCTGGTAGCAACCAGGAACCTAGGGAAGCTGGACTCTCAACCCCTACTGATGAAATCAAACGTTAAAGAAGTGGGTGGCGGACTGCCGTGGACAGGTTTCTGTCATTTCGAAACCATGTAAAAAATATTGTCACTGAATTCCACCCAGTCCGATCAGGGGCCTCCGTACCCGATGCCTAATACGGCCTGACAAAGGCAATGAGAACTAGGACACCCTCTGCCAAATCACCCTCAATAGCTTACACCCCACAGCATAAAGAGAGCGTTGATAAGAATAAATAAAAAATAAAAATAAATTGATAATAATATGCTCTGGCATTTGGCTGTGCGGGGACCTGTGTTGTCAGGCGGATACTACTGCCGGGTACATGGCACTCCCACCCGACGGGTTGGGGATATCATCTGTTCTTTCGAACGTATTCACACACGTAAGAGGCCCTTCCGCAAGCATCACGCAGGTTAAATTTTGATTCGGTCTACAAACAACACTGCAGAAAAAAACAGGAATGAAAGAGAGTACCGATGGCCACATGACCCTTTTAGTCACCTTGTAGGACAGGAAGGGATTTCTTGTGGATGTACAAATCAGACCCTTCCATCCACAGGGGTAAAATTCATGGGTCCAAAGCAACAATCCATTTCCGCGCCTATGTCTCCCCTTTTAGTCGACTCTTACGAATAGCACGGGATCCTTTGGGTTTATTCTTCGTCTGCGTCCCCTACGCACGGAAATAATCCTGAAGCGTAAAAGTCAATGAAATGTAAATTTGGAAAAGCTATCCTATGAGGACTGTTTAAAAATAGTGCTTTACGCAAACTGTACATTGATGACCAAGTCAGTCCACTCAACTGGTCAATGGATCACTAAACGAGCATCTTCAGCTGGAGTTTATATGTGGTAGCGTGGTCAGTACCTCTCCGTCTTTCCTCCACCTAAGATGAAGTGATCTACATATCCAAGGGATAATCAATCCCAGGGTTGACTTACTTCTTTATTCTCTCATTATCTGGTATTTTAAATTGGTTAAGACTTTGGTATGTTATGATTACCCATACTAGGAAGGAAGTAGTAATAGCTATAGCATAGAGTAGATCGACAAACACCACACATAATGCTTTATTTTTTTTTTTTTTTATTTTTTTTTTGCTAGTTGCTTTACGTCGCATCGACACAGATAGGTCTTATGGCGACGATGGGACAGGAAAGGGCTAGGAGTAGGAAGGAAGCGGCCGTGGCCTTAATTAAGGTACAGCCCCAGCATTTCCTTGGTGTGAAAATGGGAAACCACCGACAGTGGGGTTCGAATCCCCCACACAATGCTTAAACGAAACATTATTTTTCATTGATCGAACCGACATACCATGCAATCGCGTTCCTGGATATCTTCCTTCGTCTCGTTAGCAGTAAATGTAGTTCTCAGATGAAGACTCTCTACTTCATGAGACCCAGTCTCTGAATTACGTACGACGTCATCGTGTATTATATTGTCCTGAAGTATCACGTCACTTGAAATTCCATCGTCTACATCCACGCAACTCAAATGGGACATAACTTTAAATAGTAATATGTTTTCTTACAATTCCGCTCAGTGTGTTGACGTTTGACCTTATGAAAAACATGTCTGGCATCGGCATACCACTGCACATTTATAATGCCATACTTCATGTATGTAAAACATGTGCACGACTCGGCATCGGTCAAATACCGAGCCTCGTCAAGTTGCTCTTCTTTTAATAATACAGCTGTGTGGCGAAATCGTTAAAATGCTGGCATTTGGACCAATTGGTGCCACGTTCAATTCCAGGGCGGGTCGGGGATTTCAACCTTCACTGATTAATTTTCTGGCTTGGAAACTGTGTGTGTGAGCTATATTCAACATTATATTTCCCATTAGGTAGGGCTCCATCCTCACAGGTGCGCATGTCGCCCATAGGATGAATCATAGATACCTTCACTATACCTCTCCGGAGGCCATAAGCATTCAACTAAACCACACAGAACAATAAACACATCATTACTTGAATGAATATTTGTGTCCCCCTCGTTGTTCCTTCTATAATTTTCTTCCATGTACATCGTAGACATTTCGCCACAGATTACCCACCATCGTGGTCTATGAGTTAGCGTCGAAGCTTCCAGCTTGGTAAACCCGGATTTGATTCCCGCATCTGCTACGAATTTAAAACAGACTAGAGGATCTAGAGGGGGCTGCATTGAGCTCGACGAACATAAGGGGAGGGTACAGGGAGGATGAGATTAAAACCTATTTTTAGACATTCTAGAAGTGATTACCTGAAAGTTTAGTATGAAGCCGGTGACTGCCACTCGCCTATAACGTCCCCTAACATGAAGTCCACGACCGCTTCCGTCCTAATACAATACTCGACAAAAGCAAACTCTCTTGCCGATTTACGTGAATTTAATGTAGGCCAACTTTTGTTTTATATAAGGTTGACCCAAGACTGATAAGCTAACGAGCAACACTGGGGGTAGGCATTTTACTAGTGTTACTGCCGACGATGGGGCTTGTGGAACTAGAATTCGTGCTTACAGTTACACAATCCGTAACACACAGTCAAATCGATGTCCTAATTATTACCCACGGGACCTACACATACAAACGGAACGTACAAACCACACAGATAAGAATTCTCACTTCAAGAAAAGAAAACCACATGCATTGGATGGGACACGAGCTACGACGTCAATAGACTATGACGAACCCCTTGACATTTTTTCTCGCGCACTCAATTTGTGGAGCTACCATTTTTTTAAATGTTGTTTTACGTCGCACCGACACGGATAGGTCTTATGGCGACGATAGGACAGGAAAGGGCTAGGAATCGGAAGGAAGCGGCCATGGCCTTAAGGTAAAGCCCCAGCCTTTGCTTGGTGGGAACATGGGAAACCACGGAAAACCCCTCAGGGCTGCCGACAGTGGGGTTTTTAACCCACTATCTCCCGCACTGGCCTCACTTTAAGCGACTGCATCTATCGAGCTCAGTAGAGCTCCAGAATACGATGTAAAATAAGAATATTAATGGGGGCGTGTCCGACTCGTTGGCTGAATGGTCAGCGTACTGCCCTTCTGTTCAGTGGGTCCCGGGATCGATTACCGGTCGGGTTGGGAATTTTAATCGCTTCTAATTAATCCTTCTGGCTCGGGGACTAGATATTTGTGTATGTCCCAACACTCTCCTCTTTATATTCAGACAACACATCACACTACCAACTACCACCCTTAAACACGCAATAGTGATTACATCCCTCCATATATGGTCAGCGTCAGAAAAGGGCATCTAGCCGTAAAACATGGCCAAATCCACCTGTGCGACCCAGTTCGCACCCGTGACCTTACAGGTGGGGAAAAAGCGGTAGAAAAAAGGGAAATAAAATAATGGGGGCGTAATACAATATCATGCTCGGTAGACCCCTGTCGTTAGTGTGATTGAAGACTTCTTCATTTTATCGGCTGTTTAGCATGGCACTAAGACATGCAAGTGTTTGGCGAAGCTAAGTTAATTGAGAAGGGGTTAGAACTGAGAGGTTAGCGCTCGTAGACTTTATATGGTACAGTCCGGCAATTGCCTGATGAGAGAATGGAAGCTTACGGCTACAAGTTCCCACTATGTAGCCAAATCACTTTGTCACTGAGAAACTCCCTTGGACAAAACACACGTAATTAACACCTTTAATAAAATAAAACCCATTGCTGTATTACACACTTTAATTTCTGTTTATACGTCCTTCTTACATTGACATAGTATTGTGGGGGCTACAGTGCCACTGCAAGTCTCCTCTTGAATATGATGATGCCTGTTGTTTAAATGGGCTTAATATCTAGGTCATCGGCCCCTAATGGCACGAAATGTAATGACAATTTAAAAGTCCAAAATTCATCCACTGACCAGAATAAAAATCGTGATGATTAAGAATGAATGAATATGAATTTAAAATGGTCAGCGGATTCAACTTACAAAACTGAAAATAAAAATTATTTCATAATCGATCCACTGCCTAGAATTGTGTACCTAACGTACTGGTACTACTCGCAAGTAAAGGCGACCCATGGTGTTCCCCGTGTTTTCATGGTCCTAATCAAAAGTAGTTACATGGTACTAATTCAATGATTAATGTTATTTGTTTTACGTCCCACTAACTACTTTTTAAGGTCTTCGGAGACGCCGAGGTGCCGGAATTTAGTCCCGCAGGAGTTCTTTTACGTGCCAGTAAATCTACCGACACGGGGCTGTCGTATTTGAGCACCTTCAAATACCACCGGACTGAGCCAGGATCGAACCTGCCAAGTTGGGGTTAGAAGGCCAGCGCCTTAACCGTCTGAGCCACTCAGCCCGGCGGTACTAATTCAATCATTCCTAGGTCACCCCTTTTAGTCGCCTCTTACGACAAGCTGGTCTCCTCTTGAAGAAGATGTAGCAAGCGCGATAGAGGACATACACATCTTCACTTGTATAAACGCCTGAATATCGATTTTATATCAAATATTCACAAATGAGAAGGCATTTATTCATTGTTTTAATGTTTTCAAAAACGTCAGGGAACCTTAATTCGCTTCCGCATTTGTTCTTTTAGCTTCCGTTTGATTTATACTCCACTGGACAGAGCCGGGATCGAAATCGCCAACTTGGGCTCATTACGTTACCGTCTGAGGTACAAGAACGGACAATCGTCCACGAACCACCGGAATTAACGATATATGTTTGAAAGTATCACGACTTTGCCAGGAATCAAATCCGGGACCTGGCAGTCGGAAGACGAATGCGCTGACCACTCAGCCACGAAACCAGACCACTCTGCTTTTGTAAAAGGAACACGAATGTCCTAAAATCTACAATACTGCACTGTTCTGTACAGTGGTGAGCAAAACCGTGATTTTTACAACTCATCCATCAGTGAACAGAACCACGTTCACTTCGATATGAAGCCAAGTAGAACAAAATGTCGATGGTGTGGTTTTGTTAAATCTTTACCCCACAGTAAGTAATAATTTCACAAACAGTTTACATATATCGCATGGATTGTCAGTGGAAACTACCCCCATAAAGACTTCACGGTGAGGTGTGCATAGCGAGCTGACGGGAGGTACAGGTGTATTCCTCCTGATCCCCACCGCTCCTTACCGCTGGAGAAAGCTGTTCTCTTCAACAAGAAGGAATTAGGAAAGAGCTTCATTATCATGAACAAAGTACAGGAAAGAAACGAAAAGCAAGCTTGGATTTCCTGTTCTAACCTTAAAGTCATGGCAGCTGCTTAATTTTTTTGTATTTTCGTTTATGCCCGACCCGTTGGCTGAATGGTCAGCGTACTTTTTTTTTTTGCTAGGGGCTTTACGTCGCACCGACACAGATAGGTCTTATGGCGACGATGGGATAGGAAAGGCCTCGGAGTTGGAAGGAAGCGGCCGTGGCCTTAATTAAGGTACAGCCCCAGCATTTGCCTGGTGTGAAAATGGGAAACCACGGAAAACCAAGGTCAGCGTACTGGTCTTCGGTTCAGAGTGTCCCGAGTTCGATTCCCGGCCTGGTCAGGGATTTTAACCTTCACTGGTTAATTCCAATGACCCGGGGGCTGGGCTTTTGTGCTGTCTCCTGCAACTCACACACCACACATAACACTATCCTCCACCACAGTAACATGCAGTTAACCTACATAGGCTATGGCAAATGCCGCCCACCCTCATCGGAGGGTCTGCCTTACAAGGGCTGCATTTAGCTAGAAATATCCACACGAATATTGAGGGGTTTTTTTTTTTTTTAATGCAGACCTGGGATATTCGAGGAGATTTTATGACATGCGCTGTAATTCGTCTTCTGTCAGTTCACTTATCACTCTCCTCATTTTTTTTTCCAGGGTCTAAGCTTTGCGCGGATGGTTCCGATAGTCTTTCTGCTTCGAATTTTCCCATAAACGAAAGTCGTACAACGTGAGATCTAGAGAACGAGCTGGCCATAATCCTCTACTAATTATGCGGTCACCGAACACATTTCTAATTACAGCCATAGAATTACGTGTAGTATGGACCGTAGCGCAGTCTTGCTGAAAGTAGGCGTAATCCTCAATCAACATATTACAGAAGGGGTGAAAAAATAGTTTCCAGGTATCGTTCTGAGGTAGTGTTTCATTTAAAAAAACATGGGTCCAATTATTCTTCGTTCCGTAACTGCACATCAAACACCCACTTTCATATCATAAAGAGGTGCCTCGTACATCTCGTGGGAATATTCAGTGTCCCTGAGAATTATTCTATCCAATGAGATGAAACCAAGTGTCGAAAGCGAACTATCTAAATAATAGTAAGACACGGATTGCAACACCCTCCGACAGAATTTAAGAAAGGCTACGGGGTCTGCGACATTTAACTTGTACACTACGGAAACGTTATAGGAAGAAAAATCACTATTTTAAGCCCTCTCAGCACTGAGATGGGCGAGATACCACACTCCTGTGCAACTTGGGTAGACAGTTTACGAGGGATAACCTCAAGTCTGGCCCGCATATCTTGAAGTTTCTCGTTAGTCAAGACCCGCGTTTGTTCTATTTAAGACGGGTACAGTTAAGCAAAGCTTTTCACACAAAGCACGAACTTATGGTTTTGCTTGTATCCATTTTCTGAAAAACTACCTCACATAGGATTCCATTTTTAAAAGATATATTTCAACAATAAAATTTCGTTGTTCAATGGTGTGCTTAATCATGATGGCTAAATCTTACTGTGTGCTTTGAAATCACAATCACTGAGCGCGTCAAGTAAATCACTTCTTTCACCAGCACAAGTACAGGTCTCTAGTAATGACCGAGTTCTACAGCACAGAGGATGGTACAAAGAAGCTGTTGTCTCCCGCCGGGTAGTTCCTTGCTTGTGGGAATACAGCTTGTCTTTCCTGCTCGCTTGAGTTTGCCGTTAAATTCTTGTTTGGTGGTCACTGTATAAAGGCATGAGTTAATATCTAGGTCAGGACCTCTCAGGGTGTATGGCACCAGTGCATTGCGCGGTGCACGGTGCAAAAGACGACTTCGCTTGTTTGACCAGAGTGCAGAGCCCCATTCCTCGATTTGGAGCAATAGCGCTGTCTCTCTCTTTCATCACGCCTGTGTCGCTCGCTTCGCCTGTCTCCCTCTTCCTCACTTGCTCCGTAGCGCTCCAAATCCGAACCGAGTTGAGCCGAGCTTAGCCGAGTCGCTCCGAGACGACGTGCTGGTGCGAGCCGAGCCGAGTAAGACCGATGCACTGTGCACAGGACCTCTGCGCCTCAGTTTTCACGCGTGAGATTTTGGGTTGTTGAGAGGCCCTGATATCTGTTTAGTCCAATCACGCTTAAAGGGCTAGTAATCTTTCAAAAACTGCAGTGAGTTATCAGACTGGGTTGCTGCAGAACAGTTCATTTTGATACAGGAATCAGTCAGAACGGTATGTATTACTCCGCGAATTATCGCTCGGGTACCCGTACTTAAACTTTGTCCATCACTGATGTAATCATAGTCATTCCTTGATTTAAGATATGAGATATATCAGTTATTTAGTACTAAATGCAACTGGTGCCTGGGGGAAAACTGTACAGGTCAAATTGATGATCTCGAAAAACACCAATGCCTCCACTCGGAGGTGAAACTACACAAGTGTACAACATGCAGTAACACGTTCTCACGGAACAAACTAAGAAATAACCTATATAAAATTCTCTTCAGGACCTGCTCACCTGTTGAGTTAAACGGAGCATTGTACCTGCATTGCTGGAGGCCATAGCCCTTACGGGATTCACAAGACTACTTATTTATTTATTTTATACTACAACCACGGACATTGTTAAACTGCTAATGTTATTCACCTATTTATCGGCTGGCAAGTAGCTGTTATGACTTTAAAGAGTCAGTATTCTGACTTGTTAGAAATCATACTTTTCTGTATCAACTTGTTAAGAGTGAAAAAGTGGAGAAAAATAAGTAGTTGACAAAATACAATATTCAGTTCACCGAGAAGGTGGCTGTGCGATTTGAGTCACGTAGCTATCAGCTTGCTTTCGGGAGATAGAGGGTTCGAACCCCCATTGTCGGTAGGCCTGAACATGGTTTTCCGCAGTTTCCCATGTTTACATCAGTCCATACATTAATTAATGCCACGGTCGTTTCCTTCCCACCCCTAGCCCTTTTCAGTCCCATAGTCGCCATAAGACATATCTTTATTAGTGTGACGTAAAACAGATTGGAAAAATCTAACAAGAAGTTCAATCATGAGAGTTGAAATAAAAGACATAAATAAACACAGAATGATGCGTTTCGTCTAGTCAGCGGTCATCCTCATATTCCTCAAATCACAAATAAAGTACAAACAAACAAACGTATGTAAATTATCTGTATACGTGTATATTGAGCTCAAATAGTTTTTGAAGACGACGAGTTGCTGGAATTTCGTCCCGTAGGAGTTCCTTTATGTAGTGATAAATTTACCAACACAATTATGGCCTACTGCGTATGAGCATCTTTATATACACTTGCGGAAAAAGTATCCAAACACCATGAAATAAAGAATGTAGAATATGGAAATGTTGGCAATATATTGGTCGAGTTAACATATTCAATTGATTAAACGTACAACATTACAGGTTAATATACGCGCGAGAAAAGCATATGTGCTATGCTAGTCCATTAATAACAGGTGTAATCGCCTCTCTGTTGAATGCAAGCATACAAACGTGCATGCATTGTGTCGCAGAAGTGCCGGATGTCAGCTTGTGGGATGGAGTTCCATGCCCGTTGCACTTGGTCGGTCAATGCAGGGACGGTTAATTCCAGTTGTGGATTACGCTGGAGTTGTCGTCCAGTGATGTCCCGTACGTGCTCGATAGGGGGACAGATCGGGGATCGAAGAGGCCAAGGCAACATGTCGACACTCTGTAGAGCACGTTGGGTTACAACAGCGGTATGGGGGCGTGCATTATCCTGTTGGAAAACACCCCCGGGAATGCTGTTAATGAATGGCAGCAGGTAGCGTGCGTGGGATAAGCAAGAGAGTGTTCCTGTTGTCGTAGGAACTTACTCCCCAGACCACAACTACCGGTGTAGGTCCAGTGTGTCGACGCGGCAGACAGGTGGAATGCAGGCGCTCACCTGGCCTCCTTCTAACCAACATACGGCCATCACTGACAGCAAGGCAGAACCAGCTTTCATCACACAACACAATCCTCCAATGAGCTCTCGCTTGACACCACTGAAATCGCAGACGGCAGTGGTTTGGGGTAAGTGGAATTGCACGCAGCAGAGCGTCTGGCTCGGAGCTGTCCTTCAAGTAACCGATTTCAAACAGTTCGTTGCGTCACTGTGCTACCAACTGGCGCTCGAAGTGCTGCAGACGCAGTCCGCTGCGCCACAGCCATACGCCGAATACGGCTATCCTCCCTCTCGGTGGTGCCTCGGGGACGTCAGGAGCCCGGTCTTCTTGCGAGCGTACCTTCTCGTGACCACTGCTGCCAGCATGTATGCCTAGTGGAGACACTGCCAAGTCGTTCCGCAATAGCGCAGGACAATCCACCTTCACGAAGCCCCATTATACGGTCCCCTTCAATCGCAGTGAGCTGTTGATACTGGCCTCTTCGTCGTAAAGGCATTCTTGACCCACTCACTGTCACCCCGCCCAATATCACAGGTAACTAACGCTCTCGCACAGCTCAGCCAGTATGTGTAAAGTAATGGGGCCGCCACTAGCGTCAAGCTAATGCGATTTGCGGGAAATTCGAATTATAGTCATCTTTCAGATGTATAAACACGCCTATCAACATTCGATAACCGAGCACAACCCCTTCTTGGTGTTTCGATATTTTTTTCCGCCAGTGTATATGCGCAGTCCGTCTCCTTGACAGAACGGTCAGCGTATTAGCTTTCGGTTCAGAGGGCCCCGGGTTAAATTTCCGACCTGGTCGAGGATTTTAACTGCTCACAGTTTATTTCTCTGCCTCGGGGACTGGATGTTTGTGTTCGGCATAATACACTTCTCTTCATCTACGCACGGCACACCACACTATCAATCACCTTAGTAACACCCAACAGTGAATACATTCCTCCAGAAAGAATTGAACCAGAAAGGGCATCCGGCCGTAAAAATGGTCCAAATCTACATCTATTGCCTCCTCCATAAGGTGATAAAAAGGCCAGGAAGAAGAAGATATACCACCGGACTGAGCCGGGATCAAACCTATCATCTGCAGTTCAGAAGGCCAACGCTCTACCATTCGAGTCAATCAGCCCGGAAAACTATCTGAAATGGTAAATATCAAGAGTTCTCTGGGATTATAATAAATGGTTGAAGTATTTACTAATATTATTCAAGTAACAATGTTTTCCAATGTTAGTCCGATCAATTATTAATGCATGTATCAGTACAGATACCACACTGGAATAGGTTACCAGGCAGTCTTCACCCACAATAAGGCGCAGGAGTCGTGTTGAGCATGGCGTTCTGTTCATCTCTTATGAAGTAACAAGAAAACATAAATTTTCTTATTTCTAGACTAACGTCTATTTTACTGATTGACCGGGCGAGTTGGCCGTGCGGTTAGGGCCGCGCAGCTGTGAGTTTGCATCCGGAAGATAGTGGGTTCGAATCCCACTGTCGGCAGCTTTGAAGATGGTTTTCCGTGGTTTCCCATTTTCACACCAGGCAAATGCTGGAGCCGGGGCCGCTTCCTTCCCACTCCTAGGACTTTCCTCTCCCACCGTCACCATAAGGCCTATCTGTGTCAGTGCGACGTAAAGCCAATTGTAAAAACAGAAAAAATATTTCTTTAAAAGTTGCATTACGTCGAATCGACACAGATAGGTCTTATGGTGGCGATTGGGCAGGAAAGGGTTAGTGGTGGCCTTCATTAAGGTATATTTTCCTGGTCTGAAAATGATAAACCACGAAAAACCATTTTCAGGGGGGCTGCCGACAGTGGGGTTCGATCCCACTATCTCACGAATAATCGATACTGGCCGCACTTAAGCGACTGCATCTATCGAGCTCGCTAGCGTCTAATTAATGTTAATGTTATTGATTTTTCATCTCACTAACTGCTTTTGATGGTTTTCGGAGACACCGAGGTGCTGGATTTTCTCCCACAGGAATTCTTTAACGTACCAGTAAATTTACCGACACTAGGCTGACGTATTTGAGCACCTTTAAATACAACCGGACTAATCGGACTTGGCAAATTGGGCTCAGAAGGCCAGCGTTCTACCGTCTGAGCTATTCAGGTTGGCAATCTAATGTCTATAATAATGTTATTGGCTTTACGTCCCACTAACCATTTTTACGGTTTTCGGAGACGCCGAGGTGCCGGAATTTAGTGCCGCAAAAATCTTTTACGTGCCAGGAAATCTAACAGCACGAGGCTGACGTATTTAAGCACTCTCAAATACCACCGGACTGAGCCAAGACTGAACCTGCCAAGATGGGGCAAGAAGGCCAACGCCTCAACCGTCTGAGCCACTCAACCCGGCTAATATAATTTCTGTTGAAAAATATGGGGCACTTAATCTAAAATGGCAATAATTATCAATGTGTAAGATATACTGAGCGTAATGGCCGCGCGTGTTAAAACCCTACGGTTCTGCATTGGGAGACGCGTGGGTTCGAACACCACCGTCGGCTGTCCTGAGAATGCCGGGAGAGTTCCTATTCATAGGCGATAGCCGATTCCTTGCACATCCTTACCCAGTTTCATTCACCACCATTCATTTCATCTATTAGTTTCTCAACTGAGTTTGGGATCAGGAAGGGCATCCGGTCGTAAAGTTAAATGTCATATTAATTCATCTCACCTCATCCCCGACTTTTCCGGCTCCATGGCTAAATGGTTAGCGTGCTGGCCTTTGGTCGCACGGGTCCTGGGTTCGATTCCCGGCAGGGTAGGGAATATTAACCATAATCGGTTAATTCTACTGGCACGGGGGCTGGGTGTATGTGTCGTCTTCATAATCATTTCATCCTCATCACGACGCGCGGGTCGCCTACTGGCGTCAGATCAAAAGACCTGAATCTGGCGAGCCGAACTTGTTTTCGGACTCTCCCGCGACTAAAACCCATAAGCTATTTTATTCCATTTAATTTCATTATCCCCGACCTAGTATCAAGAAACGGGACTAAGAGGTAGACACCGCGGTGTAGGGGGCAACGTGTCCGCCTGTCACCCGGCGGCCGCGGGTTCGATTCCGGGTTTTTAATTGTAAATTATTAATATCCCTGGCCTGGGGACTGGGTGTTTGTGTCATCCTTAACGTTCCTTTCCTCACATTCAACACTTTGCACTGACGCAATTTACAAAATACACGCAGGTTCCTCACATATGGTGCAGGTAGGGGCAAAAGATCTTTCTAGGTCGACGCCCCGAACAAATAGCATTAAAAATGCGGGTAGACATACATCGCTAGGGTTAAGATATACAATTAAAGTGTTTACGGTATTCATTTTCTTAATTCCGAGTATTTTAGAAACCTGTTAACCATGAAAAATACCACAGAACTGAACTACCGGGCGAGTTGGCCGTGCGCGTAGAGGTGCGCGGCTGTGAGCTTGCATCCGGGAGATAGTAGGTTCGAATCCCACTATCGGCAGCCCTGAAAATGGTTTTCTGTGGTTTCCCATTTTCACACCAGGCAAATGCTGGGGCTGTACCTTAATTAAGACCACGGCCGCTTCCTTCCAACTCCTAACCCTTTCCTATCCCATCGTCGCCATAAGACCTATCTGTGTCGGTGCGACGTAAAGCAACTAGCAAAAAAAAAAAGAACTGAAGTACGACAGTTTTCATTTCCATGCCTACCCTCAATTAATTATAAATGCTACATAAATACCGATACCACATTGACACAAGTTATCAGGCAGTCTTTACCTACACTGACTTCTCTAACAAAACTTCATTTAAATCACATTTTGGTTAAGGATATGCACTTGTTTCACAAAAAGGAAATAAACATGAACTGGCAATAAACTAAACAAACAATCAGAGACATAATTCTAAAATTAACAGATCTGTTGAATCCATTTTCTAAGAAGTCTCGGAAATTAGCTTTTAGATTGTAAACTGAACATACAATTCGCTGTAAAACTGTTGACCTTGATCCTATTGTTCTTGTTCTGTACCGGTATTTAAAGTAATACTTTTTAGTGAATTGCAATCTGAATATCAGAATAATTCACTTGTATCAGTGTCGTCATAATGAAAAAGTCATGAACAGGCGCACCGCATACGCATCTCCATTGTGTTCTATCAGCATTTTGTGGAGGGAACACAACTGCGCAACCATCCACTACTAAAGGAAGAATGAAAGAGACGTGACTCTTCGAATAATGAGGGTATCGGAAAAAGAAATGAAGGGTGTGAAAGTGGAAGACACCGACGGCCCTGCAACTCTAATACTGTATCGGTCGGAGGTCGGATAGGATTGATTGATTGATTGATCGATTGATTGATTGATTGATTGATTGATTGATTGATTGATTGATTGATTGATTGATTGATTGATTGATTGATTGATTGATTGTCATCGGCCCCTAATGGTACGAAATGAGACGAAATGAAATGACAACTTAAAATTCCAAAATGCTCCACTGACCGGAATTCAAAGCATGAGGACGAAGAATGAATGGATGGACGGATATGAATTTAAAATGATCAGTGGATCCGACCCACAGTGCCTCACATGCACAGAAGCTGGCACAAAACAATAGTACTACTGACCAAGGTACTGCTTCTATAGCACGATGCTGAATCGATTATGCGTATAGTCGAAACGGGTCCAAAATCCAGGTCATCAGCCCCTCATAATGGTATTTATCGCTAGGAAAGTAGAACCATGCTATGTGTAATGTTGCGGTACTAATCGAAAGTAGCGGAGACTCGCGGTATTCCACACATTATGGTACTATTCGCAGGTAGTGTAATGCGCACATGTAACACAGACCTATGATGTTTCGCACATTGCGGTGCTATTTTCAGGCAACGCAAGCCTATAAAACCAACGCAAACCTATGGCGTTCCTCACATAAATGGACTAACCACAGGGACCCGTACTATTCCGTGGAATTCCTCACATAGTGGAAACTGAGCATAGGTAAGGCAGAACCACGGTGTCGCTAATCCCATGCTGTCGCTCATATAGGCGTACCAACCACAGGTACTGTAGGACCCACCTTCTGATTCACACACTGTCGCTACTAATCACAAACATATTGCGTATTAAGTAAATACAACCCATGGTGTTCCCTGCCTGATGATACTGATTACAAGTAGTTTCGTGGTTCTAATTGGATCATCCCTTGGTCGCCCCTTTTAGTCGCCTCTTACCACAGGCAGGGGATACCGTGGGTGAATTCTATGTCTGCCTCCCCCACCCACAGGGGGGTGTGTTTGGTCCGCGAGAGGTATTTTATTTCCCTCAAATCCGCCGGCAAGCCGGTTAGGTCCCCCCCTAACCGCCACCTGGGACGCGCCACGTGGGAGTATCACTTCTCCCCCTGCTACGCCGGCGTAGCAGGTTCGTGGGGTCGGATAGGAAAGATGAAAATGAGGAGTCAGGCACAAGCAAATACAAGACTCTGCTAAGGGCCTGGAGTTCGCCATTTGAGGCCTCTGGGGTTCCCCATTTAATTGTCTCTTATGACAGACAAGAGGTACTGTGGGTGTATCCTTCCACCTAGAGTACATCCACAGGGAAAGTACTTGTCGAATTACGCAAGACTAGAAAGACGTGTTGTACAATATGATACATCAGGATTGAAGAGGTTAAATTAAAGGTAAGTTCCTAGTATATTATGTTCGTAGCTTAGTTTCCGTTCAAAAAAATGTGTAAAAACTATTTAAGGCTACCAATATTGTAGTTTCACGTGACAGCTAAATTAGTGATCATGAAGAGAGTACCTCCAGATTTATATGGAATTCAAACCACAGAGATGTGATATTTTGTTCAAAAATACTACGTGAGAATTCTTCACGTTGTCACACGGCTATCACGCCCCCAAACATCATATAATTTGTTTAACGGCATCTTTCCTATTATTCCAACTAGTTGTACAATATGATTCTTTAGGACTGAAGAGGTTAAGTTGAAGGTACATTCCTAAAATATTTTGATAGTAGCTTAGTTTCCGTTCAAGAGAATGTGTAAAAACTCATTATTTGTTGTTGTTGTTGTTATATTTCTGACATTGCGCGATGTTATGATGCAAGCATTTGTAATTGGCCGAAATGAGGTTCTGAGTAAAGTGGTAGTGGTCTTTGTAAAATATTTCCATCCTAGCATATTCCTGGAATTGGTATTAGAACATAGAAAAATCCACTTCAAGAATGAGCGGGAGGTGGGGATGCAGAAAATGGCTACCGTGGTTAAGGTAAAAAGTCACCTCGAAACACTCTGTGTTATAGTTTCGCTGTACCAAGAAAATTCAAAAGCGTTTACGCAAGATTTTAATAAGCACGTTCTTGTACATAATATTACGTCTGCGGGACAAAATTCCGGCACTTCAGCAGCTCCGGAAACCGCGCAATGTAGTTAATGTAACGAAAACAAATAACATTATTAGTATTACGTCAAATGGCTCAGAGTTTTCGTATAAGCCCAAGAAGAATCAGAGCTAAACTGTTCTTGCATGCACATTTGTTCCGCTTGTGGGTATTTCTTGACAGATTTTTGCATCTATCTCATGCCAGGGCCACAGCAAAATCTAGCTTCCACTAAAGTCTCAGTTTTTCAATTGGCTTTACGACGCATCGACGATGAGATAGGAAATGGCTAGGAATTGTAAGGAAGCAGTCGTGGCTTTAATTAATGTACAGCCCCAGCATTTGCCTGGTGAGAAAATGAGAAACCACGGAAAACAGTCTTCAGGGCTGCCGGCAGAGAGGTTCGAACCCACTATCTCCCGAATGCAAACTCACAGCTGAGTGACCCTAACCGCCCGTCCAACTCGCTCGGTTAGTTCCATTTATGGCTGTAATGGCAAGGGAGCTGCTAACGTAGGAGTGATGCTGAGTAATGACCTTCAGGACACGACTATTGCGTCTGGATACCGTGGCAGGTCCTACTCATAGGATCAGTTGCGCTGCAATACCACTTTCTGGCTTAGTGAGATAACTGCATTACCTTCGCGTGGATCTAACTTGTGGATCTAACCAGCCTCCAGGCTGACAACTGTTAAGCCATGATAGAGATATATTATAGTACCTGACGTTTGACCAATGGCCTAATTCACAATATATGACGCATGAACGAGTTGGCTGTGCAGTTAAGGTTGCGTAGCTGTGAGCTTGCATTCGGGAAAGAACGTGTTTAAATCCCGCCATCGGCAGCTCTGAATACGATTTTCCGTGGTTTCCCATTTTCACACCAGCCTGGGATTGTATCATAATTAAGACCACGAACACTTTCTTTCGAATCCTAGTCCTTTCACATCCTTGCATCGTCGAAAGATTTCAATAAGTTTGCTAATTCGACGTAAAACCACTAGCAGAGCAGAAACACAATGGTTTATTGTACTAGAGAACAATTATTCCACCACATTTCGCAATTCCTACTAAAAATCTCAAGAAATACCAAGAAAAAAAACCTTTCTCATTCTTGCTAAAGGAGCGTAGTAAACGTGTATTAAAGAACACACTGAAATACAGAAATACCGGTGGCTGGTTCTGAATAAAAGCAAACGAATGAGATAAATCTAATGGGTGATGTTAAATTACTACTAAAAACGCGATTTTCAAGCTGCCCCAAAACATAATTAAAACAATCTTTCACTCAAGATAGCATCATTCATGAGAGGTGATCCCTTCTCGGAGATGAAGATGGTAGGATATATGTGGAAAAGTTAGTAGAGCTGTGCAATGCTGTGACGTCAGCAACGGGCTACATGGAGCTCATGATCGATATCTGAACGCGACCACTCCCTCACTGGATAGATATGAAACATACCAATTCTCCTCAAAATACAGTATACAACTTATCTCATAAAATAAGTCCACTGTCTATATGTTCTTATTCACAGTGAGAACCGAACTATGTCAAATATGGTACCGAAAATGTAATTCCTTACAGCCACTTCTCCAAGGAACTGATGATAACATGAAGATCTAATGATTCACGCATGAAGTGTAGAAAAAGCAGAGTGTAACTACTTCAATATCTCATTCATTAGATACAATTTCTTCGTCTCTAAGAATAAATAGAAATTCACATATTCCCCAATACAATTGAACAGATGCCGCAAGAATGTCACATTCAAACACGAAACATGCTTTATACTAAACATCGCGGGAATACCCGCTAGTATCTTACGTAATTCAGAATTAAAGGAGTGGTTGTCCATTTTTTCCTATCGTATTTCATCTGAGATATTACATTTTGAAGTAAAATGGATCTCTGTCTATACGTGCTAACCTACACACGCATTGAAGTCATCGCCGATGGGCGTAAATGTGCACTGGAACGAAGAATACACAGAACAAGATGACTTAGGAGACGTCACCAGCAAAACAAAAACATAAACATAGAGCCATATGTACAAATCCTCCATTAGCGGCGCATGAATTATGTAATTTTGAATAAGACTCTGAAACGGCCATGAAATCCACTGACAAGAATTCTAAATTATTCTTCTGTTGTATTTGACTAGCTCCGCCCTTTTCAGTGCAGATGCAATGACACAGTTTGCCAACATCTGGGCGATGGTTGGTTGGGTGGGGCCCTCTCGTGTAACCTACACTTAACTATCGCGCTCATGCCGGTTTGGTCACATCTCTGCCCGTATTGGAAAAATAATACCTACGTTTCGAACTTCAAAACAGGAAAATATAATTGGTGATAGAAACAAGTGATATAATTTATTAATAATAGGGATTGCAGGTTAAGACTTCTGAGTTTCACGTTTTAAAAGTTGTTAAGAACTTGACACTACTGATCATCAATCATTTATAATTAAGCGAAAGAAATATCATGCAAAAGGTGAGAATGTCTAGACTGCAAGATATAGTTTGGATAGCATCGAGTCAGATAATTAATAATATGAAGAATTATGTTAGAAAACACCCCAAAGTTTGAGATCGAAGGCTGTCGTGTTTTCATTCTACAATGAACAAGCGCGATTTTCACTGCAGCCACAGAATACGGTGCAAAAATCCATACTAAGGTAAAAAAGAAAAGTATAATTATAACAAGAAATCTGCCATGAGACAGCACTTGCGGACTTTATAAGTAAAATATGAAATACTGTATCCCATAAAGTAAAATGCGCAATTCACCAAACCCTATCGGACACTTCATGTAACACGGTGTCTGAGAGGTTGACAGCATGTCAAGTGACAACAAACACACTGTACCAAAATTGCACTTCTATCGAACACGTCTGAATACCAATTCGAAACTTTTCCAGCACCTACCTGTTTAGACGTCCAACTTTGGTCATGAATCTTTCCACCTTCAATAACACTTGCTTTTGGCCCCATTATAACAGTAAGCTAATGAAAATAATAACACACAGAACACTCGATGATGACACAAGATGTTTAAAACCAACGAAATTAAACGGAATTATAACAAATGTAATTCAGTAATTTAAATGCACCGGTTCAACAATGCTGGCAATTCACTGACTGGCTAGAGTGTACAACCTCCTGCGGTTACGCTCGGTAACCGAATGGCTCTAATTCATCCACAGACTAAGAGAGAGCGCAGCTATCGCCCTCTAGTTGCTCAGTACCCCGCTAGATTTCAGCAGCACAGCGGGCAGTCAGCTGTCGTGAAAAGGATCTATTTTGATGAAGGTAGAGGCATTGTGTTTATGTCATTGGCAAGCGTGTTTGTTGTCAACAGTACAAAACGTGAACAACGCCACACGATTTCCTGACAAACAAGTAATTTCATTATATAGGAAATGAGTAATAACCTACAATAACAAGTATGAAAAGTGACAGAATAGAAGAACAATTTAACTAATTTGAGTAGTAGTGCTTTATTATTATTATTATTTTGCAAATTGCTTAACGTCGCACCTACACAGACAGGTCTTATGGCGAAGATGGGACAAGAAGGAGCTGGGAGTGGAAGGAACTGGCCGTGGCCTTAATTAGGTGTGAAAATGGGAAACCACGGAAAACCATCTTCAGGGCTGCCGAAAGTGGGGTTCGAACCCACAATTTCCCGAATACTAGACACTGGCCGCAATTAAGCGACTGCAGCTATCGAGCTCGGTTGTAGTGTTTTAAGTGACGTAGCTGTCTAATAGTAGAACAACTTTTACTTTGTTTAAAGGAAAGCAATACTTCCCAATAGCCAAAAGACATTATTCTAACCAGGACGTGATAGCCGTGTGGCTTGGTCACTAGCTCTTCACCTTGGTAGCGGCAGTTTGAATTCCAGTCAATGCATGTGAGATTTCAGTAGAGGTGGGATCGATTCCCACCTCAGCCATCCTGGAAGTGGTTTTACGTGGTTTCCCACTTTTCCTCCAGGTAAATGCCATGATGGTACCTAACTTAAGGCCACCGCCACTTCCTTCCCTCGTCCTTGTCTATCCTTTCCTTTCACCACCCTCCCCCCCCCCCCTCCGTAAGGCCACTGTTCAGCATAGCAGATGAGGCCGCCTGGGCGAGGTACTGATCATCCTCCCCAGTTGTATCCTCCGACCCAGAGTCTGAAGCTCCAGGACACTGCCCTTGAGGCGGTAGAGGTGGGATCCCTCGCTGAGTCCGAGGGAAAAATTGACCCTGGAGGGTAAACAGATAAAGAAGAAGAATGGGAAGATTGGAAGGGACAGACAAGGAAGCAACCGTGGCCTTGAGTTTGGTACCATCCCGGCATTTGCCTGGAGGAAAAGTGTGAAACCACGGAACACCACTTCCAGGATGGCTGAGGTGGGAATCGAACCCACCTCTACTCAGTTGACCTCCCGAGGCTGAGTGGACACCGTTCCAGCCCTCGTACCACTTTTAAAATTTCGTGGCAGAGTCTGGAATCGAACCCGGGCCTCCGGGGGTGACAGCTAATCACATAACCACTACACCACAGAGGCGGACTTTTGCTTATACTACATATCATTAACTTTTGTATCCGAAACTTTTCGTGTAGTCTTTCAACTTACCGTACACACCTTGGTCTCTTATTTCTTGGAAAGCTTCCCATCCCTCTCTTGGGATTTACTTTCTAAACTGGTTGTAGTGTACCCGTGGTTGACAGGTTAAATTCTTTTAATTGAAGCTGTAAGGCCATCTAGCGGAGATGAATAGCAGTGAGAAAAGACACCTCAACTACAACATCATGCTATTGTTGTTGTTCCCTTTCGTCTCGGAGAGATTGGAGCATTTGAAGCCTAGACATTCAAACCCCAAGCCCCGTTTTATGATCTGTTTATCCCTCTCATTTTTGAGTGATTCTTCCTTCACTCTTCCTTCTCATTTCAGTACTAATCTTCTTATCTTACTGTATATCAAAATGGATGTATGTTTGTGTGTGGGTGGGTAAATAACACCTCCTTCTAAACCACTGCAGCAATTTCAGCCAGACATCGTACACTTACGACTTACTATCCAGAGACGTGCACTGTGGGGGTAAGCCGTCCTTAGCACCCTTAGGGGTGGAGGGCAAGTGGGGGGGGGGGGGTGAGATATTAAAATAATCGGATACAGTGTCGCTGAGATTAATAGTAACACTCCGGAATTTTTAAAAGTCCAATTCAGCCCCCTTTTGGCATAGGGGTGAGAAAGCGTGAAAAAGTAAAATGAAAAAAAATGACCGAGGTTATGGATGTATTTGCCAGCATAGCTGTCAACTAAATCTTGTACTTACTATGTGTGAAAATTTATGTTGGGACAAGACACCCCTAGAATCCCCAGGGGAGGGGAAATATAAACAACTCAAAATAGCCGATATTAGTGTCGAATCCATCGTTTTGAGGACTACTGATAAGATCTCAACCAAACTCGGTACACATATAAGACTGACTGTCAGAGGACAAACCACGCGAGGGTAAGACACCCCTAACACCCTTAGTGGTAGGAGTGAGGGGTAAGATACAAAGTAATCGAAAATAGTGTCGAATCCATAGTTTTAGGGTTCACTGAAATGAATAGTGACACTCCGTAGTTTTTAACGTGGTTCATCATGGATGAGATGATGATGATGATGCTTGGTGTTTTAAGGGGCCTAACATCGAAGGTCATCGGCCCCTGTGGATGAGAAAGGGTGAAAAAATAAAATTACCAAAATGACCGAGAATATGGATGTATGTGTGTATTTCGCAGCATATCTGTCCACTAACTTTGGTACAAATATTACTTACTATCTGTGCAAAAATGCTGTGGGGCCAAGACATCCCTAAAACCCCTAGGGGAGGGGATGAAATATAACAAAAAAGACATATATTAGTGTTGAATTCATAGTTTTCGGGACTAAAGGAGTGATTTCAACGACTTAAGACTTACTATCAGGAGACAAACTGCCTGGAGGTATGACGCGTAGGGGTGGAAGGGGGTGAGATATAAAAATAATCGAAAATACTGTCTAATCCATATTTTTATGGTCGCTGAGAATAATTGTGACACTCCAGAATTTGTTAAGTCCAAGTTCAGCCTCGCATAAGGAGTGAGAAAAGGTGAAAAAGAAAATTTCCAAATTGACCGAGATAATGGACGTATGTGTGGACGTTCCAGCACAGCTCTCAACCAAAATTGATACAAGTATGACTTACTATCTGGAAAAGATACTTTGGGGGTAAGAGACCCCTAGCCCTCTGGGGAAGAGGTGAAATCTAAATATCATAAAATATTACTATCTGTGAAAAATACTGTTGGGCCAACACACTTCTAGAACCCCCAGGGACGAGGGCGAAATATCAATATAACTTTTTTTGCTATTTTCTTTTGCGGCCAGTATCCAGTATTCGGGAGATAGTAGGTTCGAACCCCACTGTCGGCAGCCCTGAAAATGGTTTTCCGTGGTTTCCCATTTTCACACCAGGCAAATGCTGGGGCTGTACCTTAATTAAGGCCACGGCCGCTTCCTTCCCACTCCTAGCCCTTCCTTGTCCCATCGTCGCCATAAGACCTATCTGTGTCGGTGCGACGTAAAGCAACTAGCAAAAAAAAAAACAAAAAAAAAGCTATTTTCTTCAGGACTGCAGACAGTGGGGTTCGAATCCGGATGCAAGCTCACAGCTGCGCGACCCTAACCACACGGCCAACTCGCCCGGTACAATGTAACTAAAAACGACCGATATTACTCTCGAACGATAGATTTCAGGACTACTGGAGCTATTTCTACCAAACTTTGTAGACATATGACTTACTATCAGGAGACTAACCGCGTAGGAATATGACACCCCTAGCACTCTTAGGAGCTGTGAGATATAAAAATCTCAAATAGTGTCGAATCCATAGTTTCGAGGTCGCTGAGATGAATAGTAATACTCCGGATAATTTAAAGTCCAAGTTCAGCCCTCTTTGGCATAGATAGTGGGAAAGGGTAAAAAAATAAAATGACCAAAATGGCCGAGATTATGAATGCATGTCTGTTTTTCTCAGCATAGCTGTCAACTAAATTTGGTGCATTTATTGCTTACTGTGTGTGAAAAATAGTGTGGGAACAAGACAACATACGAAACGGCCAATAATAGTGTCGAATCCATAGTTTTCAGGACTATTGGAGCCATTTCTACCAAACTTTGTACACATATGACTTGCTATCAGCAGACTAACCGTGTGTGGATAAGACACCCCTAGCACCCTTAGGGGGTATGATATAAAAATCGAAAATAGTCTCGAATCCACAGTTTTCATGGTTGTTGAGATATAATAGTGATACTCCGGATTTTTTAAAGTCCAAGTTCATCTCCCTTTGGGACATGGGGTGAGAAAGGGTGAAGTAATAAAATGACAGAAATGACGTAGATTATTTATAGATGTATGTCTGTATTTTCCGGTATATCTGTCAACTAAATTTGACGGAAATATTGCTATTTGTGAAAAATGCTGTGGGGTTAAGACACCATTGAAACTATAAGGGAAGGGGAGGAATACAAATATAAATGAATACGACCACAAATAGTGTCAAATCAATAGTTTTCGGTGTCGCTGAGATGATTAGTGACACTTCGGATTTTTTAAAGTTCATCCCCTTTGGCTGGGTGGTTGAGAAAGGTTAAAAGCAATTGTCCAAAATGATCGAGATAATGGAATTTATGTATGTTCCAGCGTAGCTATGAACCAATGTTGATACAAATATGACTTACTATCTAGAAGTACTGTTTAGGGTAGGCAAAACACCTAGAACCACGGAGGGTATTGAAATATGCATAACAAAGAACTACAAATGGTAGTGTCATTCGGGACTACTGGAGCGATTTCAAACAAGCTTGGAATACCTGACTTACTAACAGGAGAAAAACCGCGTGGGGGTATCACAACCTTAGCACGTCTAGGGGTACGGTTTGGAGGGGGTGAGATATAAAAGTTTAAATAGTGTGGAATCCATAGTTTTCGGGGTCGCTGAAATGAATAGTGACACTCCAGATGTTGTTTAAGTCCAAGTTGAGCTTAATCGGCAGGAGGTGAGAAGGGGTGAAGAAAAGAAAATATCCATATGACCGATATTAGGGATGTGTGTGTGTGTATGTTCCAGCATAGCGGTCTACAAAACTTGGTTCAAATATGACCTACCATCTGGAAAAAATAATGTGGGGACAAGACATCCCTAGAAGAAGGGGGGGGGCGCGAAATATAATTATATAACTAAAAACGACCAATGTTAGTGTTGAATCCATACTTTTCGGGACTACGGGAGTCATTTCAGCCAAACTGGGTACACTTATGACTTACTAACAGGGGACAAACTGCTTGGAGGTATGACAACCCTGGCACCCCTAGGTGTGGGGATAGGACGGGGTTAGATGTAAAAATAATCGAAAATAGCGCCGAATCAAATCAATTCTCTTCGGGATCGCTGCGATGAATAGTGACACTCTGGATTTTTTAGAAGTCCAAGTTCAGCCTACTTTCGGATAGGGGATGAGAAAAGGTGAAAAACAAACTTTCCAAAATGACCGAGATAGCCTAATGGACATGTGCGTATATTCCAGCATAGCTCTCAACCAAAATAGATACAAGTATGACTTACTATCTGGAAAAAGTACCTTGGGGATAAAAGACACGCAGTCCCATACAGTAGGGGTGAAATATAAAAATAACCGAAAACGACTGATTTTTGTGTCGAATCCATAGTTTTCGCTGTCGCTGAGATGAACTGTGACACTATGGATGCCGTTTAAGATAATGCTTAGTCGCAGTCGGCAAGGAGTGAGAACGGGTGAAGAAAATAAAATGTCCAAAATGACTGAGTTTAAGGCTGTATACGTGTATGTTCTAGCATACCTCTCAACCAAACTTGGTACTCACTTGATTTACTATGTATGGAGGTAAGATACCCGTAGAATAGCTAGGGGCGGGGGTGAATTTATAAACACAGACAGAGGGGTGAAATATAAAAATAATATACAACGACAAATATTAATGTACCCACAGTCCATAGTTTTCGGGGTCGCTGAGCTGAATAATGACACTCCGGATGACGGAATTAATGTTCAGCCCCCATCGGCATTGAGATGAGAAGGTTTGGAAATGGAAATGTCCAAAATGACCGAAATTATGGATGTATATCAGTTTCTTCCACATAACCCGCATACAAAACTGATACACATACGACTTACTATCTGAACAAAATACTGTTGGGGTAAAACACCCCTAACACTCCTACGGGAGGGAGTGAAACTTAAAATAAACGAAAATGACTGATATTAATGTCAAATACATTGTTTACGAGGTCGCTGAGTTGAACTGTCACTCTGGATGATCAAGTCATACTTCAGCCGCAATCAGTATGGAGGTTGTGAAGGTGTGGAAATGGACGTAAAAATAACCGGATTATGGATGTATGTGGGTATGTTACAGAGCAGTTCTGAACGAAACTTGGTACACATGTGACTTACCATCTGGAAAAAGATACTATGGAGAGGAATCATCCCAACCTTCGCTGGGATTGGGGAAGGAGGGGATGACATATAAATACACTGACTGACAGTGACAATGCAACACCAAGAAGGAGTGGTTCGAAAGGATTGAAAGTTGGGGAAAAAACAGAGACGGCACGGACGAATAATTGATGTTTATTTCAAACCGATATGCAGGTTACACAATGCGCACGGCTTCGACTCAGTAGGATGTAGGACCACCGCGAGCAGCGATGCACGCAGAAACACGTCGAGGTACAGAGTCAATAAGAGTGCGGATGGTGTCCTGAGGGATGGTTCTCCATTCTCTGTCAACCATTTGCCACAGTTGGTCGTCCGTACGAGGCTGGGGCAAAGTTTGCAAACGGCGTCCAATGAGATCCCACACGTGTTCGATTGGTGAGAGATCTGGAGAGTACGCTGGCCACGGAAGCATCTGTACACCTCGTAGAGTCTGTTGGGAGATGCGATCAGTGTGTGGGCGGGCATTATCCTGCTGAAACAGAGCATTGGGCAGCCCCTGAAGGTACGGGAGTGCCACCGGCCGCAGCACATGCTGCACGTAGCGGTGGGCATTTAACGTGCCTTGGATACGCACTAGAGGTGACGTGGAATCATACGCAATAGCGCCCCAAACCATGATGCCGCGTTGTCTAGCGGTAGGGCGCTCCACAGTTACTGCCGGATTTGACCTTTCTCCACGCCGACGCCACACTCGTCTGCGGTGACTATCACTGACAGAACAGAAGCGTGACTCATCGGAGAACACGACGTTCCGCCATTCCCTCATCCAAGTCACTCTAGCCCGGCACCATGCCAGGCGTGCACGTCTATGCTGTGGAGTCAATGGTAGTCTTCTGAGCGGACGCCGGGAGTGCAGGCTTCCTTCAACCAATCGACGGGAAATTGTTCTGGTCGATATTGGAACAGCCAGGGTGTCTTGCACATGCTGAAGAATGGCGGTTGACGTGGCGTGCGGGGCTGCCACCGCTTGGCGGCGGATGCGCCGATCCTCGCGTGCTGACGTCACTCGGGCTGCGCCTGGACCCCTCGCACGTGCCACATGTCCCTGCGCCAACCATCTTTGCCACAGGCGCTGCACCGTGGACACATCCCTATGGGTATCGGCTGCGATTTGACGAAGCGACCAACCTGCCCTTCTCAGCCCGATCACCATACCCCTCGTAAAGTCGTCTGTCTGCTGGAAATGCCTCCGTTGACGGCGGCCTGGCATTCTTAGCTATACACGTGTCCTGTGGCACACGACAACACGTTCTACAATGACTGTCGGCTGAGAAATCACGGTACGAAGTGGGCCATTCGCCAACGCCGTGTCCCATTTATCGTTCGCTACGTGCGCAGCACAGCGGCGCATTTCACATCATGAGCATACCTCAGTGACGTCAGTCTACCCTGCAATTGGCATAAAGTTCTGACCACTCCTTCTTGGTGTTGCATTTGCTCTGTCAGTCAGTGTATAACGGAAAATAATCGATATTAGTGTCGAATCCATGGTGTATGTGTCACTGAGATGAATTGTGACGCTCTAGATACTGATCAGGTTCACATTCAGCCTCCATTTGGAAGGGGGGCTGAGAGGGGCTTGAAATTAAAGTCTAAAATGACGGAGATTAGTGTTTAATCCACTGCTTTTGGGGTTGCTAAGCTGATTTTTGACAGTCTTAATGACAGCTGAAATCGTGTACATCATATCTATAGCGCGATTGATGAATATATGTAGTTATCACTAGTTAAGGACAAAGTTTTACTCGAGAATTAAATAATCTTGGAATCAAACACAACCATATAACTCTAAAACTACACAATAGTTCTTGAAATATCAAACAACATCTCCATAATTATTTCTATAAAAATTCACTTCCCACATAGGTAACTGGTAATATAAATCTAAAAGGTAAACAGCCCAAAACTATCCGAGCAACGCCAGATGCTACAGCTATTCTATATATAAAAATGGATGTATGTGTATAGATGACACATCTCCTCCTAATCTACTGGAGTAATTTCAACCAAACTTTGTACAATTTGGAAACGAGCACTGTGAAGGTAAGCGATCCCTAGCCCCATTAAAGGTGGGGGTCAGGGGGCTTAAGTATAAAAACAATCGAAATAGTGTCGAATACATAGATTTGGAGTCGCTGAGATGAATAGTGACACTCCGGATTTTTTGTAAGTCCAATTTCAGGTCCCTTTACGGTGGGAGTGGGGGTGAGTTATAATTATAATAATCAAAAATTAGTGTCGAATCCATAGTTTTCGGGATCCCTGAGATAAATAATGACACTCCGGATTGTTTAAAGTCAACGTTCAGGTACCATTGTTGTGGGGGGCGAGGGGTCACTGAGATGAATATTGACACTCTGGATACTTTAAGTCCAAGTTCAGCCCCCTTTGGCATATGAATGAAAAAGGATGAAAAATATAAAAAGCCACACCCTTAGAATGCACAGGGGAGAGGGTAAAATGCAAATATAACTAAAAACGACTGATATTACTCTCGAACCACAGTTTTCAGGATTACTGGAGCGTTTTCTACCATACTTGGTGAATATCGCATATGGCATATTATCAGGAGACTTATCGCGTGGTATAAGACACCCCTAGCACTCTTAGGGGGTGCGAGATAGAAAAATCGAAAATAGTGTCGAATCCATAGTTTTCGGGACTACTGGAGCGATTTCAACCAAACTTGGTATACTTATGACTATCAGGAGAAAAACCACGTGGCGGTATGACAACCTTAGCACGTCTAGAGGTAAGATTTGGTGGGGGTGAGATAAAAAATCTAAAATTGTGTAGCAGTCCCTAGGTTTCAGGGTCGCAGAAATGAATAGTGACAGTCCGGATGTCGTTTAAGTCCAACTTGAGCCCCCATCGGCAGGGGGTAAGAAGGGGCGAAGAAAATAATATGTCCAAATGACCGAGATTATGGACGTCTCTGTGTATGTTCCAGCATAGCTGTCAACGAAACTCGGTACAAATATTACCTATTATCTGTAAAAATTACTGTTGGGGGGCAAGACACCCCTTGAAGCCCTAGGGAAGGAGGCCAAATATAATTATAACTATAAAAGACCGATATTAGTGTTGAATCCATACTTTTGGGAATAGGGGAGTGATTTCAGCCAAACGTGGTACACTTATGACTTACTATCCGGAGACAAATTTCGTAGATATTAATCCTAGCACCCCTAGGGGTGGGGATGGGACGGAGTGAGATGTAAAAATAATCGAAAATAGTGTCGAATCCATTCTTTTCGGGGTCGCTGATAAATAATTACACTCCGGATTTTTAGCAGTCCAAGTTCAGCCTCATATCGAGTAGGGGGTGAGAAAAGGTGAAAAACAACATTTCCAAGATGACCAGAATAGCTGTCAACCAAAACTGATACAATTATGACTTACTATCTGGAAAAAATACCTTGGAGGTAAAAGATACCGAGCCCCCTACATGAAATGTAAACATAACCGAAAATGACCGATAGTTTTTCGGTGTCGCTCAGTTGAACTGAGTCACTCTGAGAAAACGGGCTAAGAAAAGAAAATGCCCAAAGTTTGTGTGTATGTTGTAGCATTCATCTCAACCAAAGTTGGTACACATATGACTTATTATCTGGGAAAAGTTTATATGGGGGTAAGATACCCCTATAATCCCTGGGGGCGGGAGTGAATTATAAGACAGAAAGAGGGGTGATATGAAAGGTGTCCCTAAAAACACTGACAAGGCTTAGTATGTTGTGCGGGATGGCAGACAGGTCGGTTTTCCAGAAGGAGCCCTGTCCGGAAATGCACGGTTTGGGCGCTCGAGAGCGTCAAAGTCTGAGAACGGTTGTGACAATTTGTTCCGATTTGGTGTCTTAATATGGAAGGTATGCAATCCTGTAGCCATCTGTGTACTGCGGAGGGGCGACTTCAGCCTAATAACATTCCTGCGCATGAGTTACATTCCTCCACACAGTCGTTGATTGGCATCCTCCTCCGTTACTTGTGTACTGTAATCTGCCAGTGCAGTATCGTTGTTAACAGCAGTGCGACATGTACCAGTACACAGCTGCGGAAATGACCGACATGGTGCTTGCATACGGCAAAGCGGATTGCAATGGTAGAGCTGCTGCAAGATTGTATGCGGAACGTTTTCCAAACAGACGTACCACACATCATTCCACATTCGCGGTCATCGAGAGACAACTATGAGAACCGGACAATTCCACGTAGGTAGTATGAAGAGTATGGTGTATGACACTCCTGTAACGTCAGCGGAGGACCCTGTTTCGCGTGTCCGCGGAGCGATAGAAATTTTTCAAGTACAACCGCACGTATTGGGTCATGTGCGTGAGGTTCAGCACCGCTGAGGTAAGTTCTGTAATGACGTAGGAGGTACACAGTTCGAACCCCATTTATAATGAGCCCAATGTGCTACGCATGTTCGGTTTATTGACGACATGCGGAACGCATACCCATCTCACACCTCGATGCGCTACAGCGTCCAAGCCGTGAGTTTCTGGATATGGGTCCCTTCTTGAAAACGGATCTGTCTGCTCTCCGGCACAACATACTAAGCGTTGTTGGTGGGTTTTATTTGGGACACCCTGTATAAATTAATAGACAACGACAAATGTACACTCCATAGATTTCGGGGTCGCTGAAGTGAATAATGACACTCTGGATGTCGTTGAAGTCCATGTTTATCTCCAATTAGTACTAGGGGCTGTGAAGGGCTTGAAAGTAAATAGTCTAAAATAACCGAGATTAGTGCTGAATCCACTGCTTTTGGGGTCGCAAAGCTGATTGGTGGTAGTCTCAATGACAGTTGAAATCGTGTACATCATATATATAGCGCGACGGAAAAATACATATAGTTTTCACTTATTAAGGACAAAGTTTTGCTCGAAAATTAAATAATCAAAAACTTGAAATCAAACATATCTAAATAACTATAAAACTATACAATATATCGTACAATATCAATCAAAATCTCCATAATTAATTCTGTAAAAATGCACTTCCAACATAACTAACTGGTACTACAAATCTTAAAGGTAAACAGTCCAAAATTATCCGGGCAACGCCCCGTACTACAGCTGGTCTATATAATAAAACCGGAGGTCTGTCCGTCCGTCCGTCCGTCCGTCCGTTCCTCATTCAAATCCGTACCGTTCCATTAATCTGAACCAATATTTTATACTTACCTTTAGGACCTTGCCGGAAAACCTGCCTACAAGAAATTTTAACAGACCTCTCCACTCCGTACTTTTAGGTCCTTTGACAAATTAACTTAGGCTAATATAGACTAAATATCGAATATGTCGTACAAGGATGAGTCAAATCTCATTTGAATCCTCACGATGCGAAGAACCAAACCTCAGAGTCCCTATGGACACCGTAAACCACAAGGCACTAAATCTAACCAGTTTCGATATCGCACCCATAAGCCGAATAGCCGAATGGAGGAATTAATTCAATTATGAAATTCATATATGTGAATACTGCAGATAGCCAGTCAGAACCAGTAATTTCACAAAGTTCCACACAGAGACCACACAGGCTGGAAACATATCCCCTGAAATTCTTTAAAATCACGTACCGGAAATAGGTTTGGCTAAAAGCTTTCTGCAATAAACTTTATGACGCCGACTGCTGCGAAACGTTCTAGTAAGCTTTCCCACGGGAAAAGGGACATCGGAATGCGCCACTCCTTATTTGTGTGAATGAGGAATGAGTCTCATGGCGGGAAGACACCACAGTGCGATCACAAAATAATCCCACTGGCGCGGGGGAGAGTGTATAAAAAGGCACGATCATTTTTGGTATTTGAATGCCACGTAAAATTACACCATTTTTTAGAATCACCAGAGTGTATTTACTGAATATTAAATCTACGGACAGTGGGAAATTAAACCAAGGGGTCATATCACTACGCCACACCCCTCCAGTTGGAACACTTGGAAGGCGGAGCCTACTGAATTTTATAAAACTGTTGGTGACACTTTGCAAAACATCCAGTCTTGGTTGAATTTTCAGAGCTTACGGTCTAATCTTTAAGACGTACAGCGCAGAGGGTAGCTCAACCCACTATTGTTCAGTCATCATTTAGTGTGTGATCGGTGAGTGGTATCAGATGATGGATTTTGAAAAACTCTTATAATATTACGAGACCAGGTTATATAAAATATTGTGGACACTTAGTACATTCTGATACGTTTTATTACCATGATGTTTTATGAAATGGACATTTTAACGTGTTAAGCTCACGGAAGACGCAGAGGAATTATGGTATTTTCCAGAATATTTAGGCTCGCAGTATTTTCCTAGCTAACACATAACCTGTGCAGTAAGAAATTAAATAGAGAAGTTATTACACTCTGAAGGACAACATTTTAAAATAGTTTTCCTCTGTGCATGACCAGTAAAACATCGCAATTAGATTTTGCAGTGTATAAAAATTTACTGTTCACTTGTGGACACTTGAAGCCAGTACAAGTCGTGCTAATTTGAGGGTGAGACTTGGTTACTTAGGAATGTAACGGGGGAAAAGACTGGACGTATACATTCTATTTCCGAGCTAGGTGAATGACATTTAATCCCCAGAACCAACATCGCAGGGAGCAAGCTTTGCAGGCCAGGTGGGCATCGAGGTAGTTCTGTTTCTTGCAATGAAAACCCAACTCTATGTTTGCAAATTCTTTTATATTGTGTCAATTGTATTATAGTATAAGCTTCAAGAGTGCGTGTGTTTCATCTGATTTCCGAGTGCTACATAATTAAAATGATTCCAACTCGTGCGTGTGAAATATTATGTAATCCCAGCAAGACGAGCAAGATGGAATAAACACGATGTAATGGGGGCTAATGAGGATGCAGCTCACCTGTCGGCACATAAAAGGTAAAGAGCATATTGTATTTATGTAGTATGTAAATGACAATGACATGAATAATTCGTGGTCCATGTAGGTTAATAAATTCCATGTATTTCTGTATATAGAAAAAATGTCACGTACCGGAGGTAGCGTAGTTGCATTTCACGGCTATTTTGTAGCGAGACCAGGGCAATTACATCTAACGATTCGGGATGTAAATGTCAGGGGCTCGATAAATTAATAATAATAATAATAATCATCATCATCATAAACTCTTTCGTAGTTCTCGTCAATTTTTTTAATCACTGAATGATAGGAGTTTTAGCTTGTAGAGTTATGGATCATTTTACATTTACACTAGGTATTTCATGTTCAGATTATTTGATGCATTATAATAATAATAATAATAATAATAATAATAATAATAATAATAATAATAATAATAATAATAATAATAATAGTAATATTTTTTGTTTGTCAAGTCATTTTAAGTTAGCCGAAGTGATTTTCACTCGATGTGCTGTCATGTTAACGTGATGTGTAATTTGGAGCGTATCCGATTTATTTTACCTTGCGTGATCACAGTTAGACGACGAGTTTTGGTTTTTCCTTGTTTTAATTGGTGTATTTTTTTCAAATGCACGACTTTTCTTGTGAGTATGTTTGGCAGGCAATCTTGTTTTGTTATATTTCGGTTATAAAGTGAGGAATCATTGCCGTCCATCCCTGAAATAACATGGCAACTTGTGAAATAGATATGAAAGATCAAAGTAAGAGAATAAATAAGAAATAGTATCCCTCATGGTAATAATTATGAAATGGAAAATAGAATCTTGAGGACCATGTCGTACATATGTCGTATTTGTGATTATGAGAACGACAGAATGAATTAATGAAGTTGTTGTGCCCGTGTGGAATAGAACGAGGCTATGTTGATATAGAATGCTACGTTGAAAAAGGAAAATAATGTGATGAAATGGGAATTGAATTTTTATCAGTTCAACAAATATTGAGTTTAAGTATACGGCAGTATCCGTATGATAGTTATAGGCGGAAGGTTTAAGTACGCAAAAATGTTACCAGGGATGATGTAACGCTCGGAGATATTTCTATATGGGCCGAGTTGAGGCATGAAGCAGAGCGGACTAGCAATGAATAATTTTGAAAATTTATATTGTGATCATTAGTGATGTGTATTTCCTTCTCATTTTACCTTAAATTCGAGAATATCAGTTGCAGACACTACGTCTTTAGTCATGGGATTGCCCACAAATACATCTCAGCGTTCAGGAAGTTTTGTTTCTTGACAGCGAAGTTCTGAATTTTTTTGCATTTGTGTATTTTTGATTTATTTTCCGATATAGGCGTTTATCACGTTATTTTTGAGATTTTGTTCCCTTTCATTATTTTGGACTTTTTTATGTTTTGATTTTTGCCGTGTTTTTAAGCGTAGAGGACGAAGGTACGTGGATATTGGTTGTATTTTTGTAAATTAAGTATAGGTGTAGTTAGGTTATTTGGTATTCTGATTTCTTTTTTTGTTCTGAGCCCTATGTTTTACAGTTCCGTGTATATGTTTGTAACATAAATTTTTTAAGAGTTAGTTTAATAGGACCACCTAGTATTACAGCAGGTTCTTTACGCAAACATGAAGGCACCGTAAATAAATAAAATTAAATGCCACTACAAGTAAAATCTATGCAAATGAACCGACCTTTATCATAAAGTTATGTGAACAAAGCCGCATATTCAGTTCAATTAGATGGAATCTTCCTCCATCAACTATTAAAGTAACACATTTTGGTTATTCTCAATAAAGTGTAAACAGCTGCAAGTAAGAATAAAGTGTGTAAAAAGGCGAGTTCATTTGATTAATGTAAAGACTGCGGCACATAGCCTAACATTTTTATTTGTTTGTGAATGTCCAGAACTAGTCACAGTTGAGTAAATGTAAGGTGTCATGGCAGAATAATTAATTGCATAGTTAATTTCATTTTATTTTGAAGCACAGTTTTGTGTTTAGTTTTGTCAGCCACCAGTCATTTTTGGGGCAAATTTTATATAATTTGAAAGCGATATTTTTTACATAGTAGCGTAGCGTCAATTGACGTACAATTATTAATTTATGGTAACCTTATTTTATTTTTTAATTTTAATTCGTGACCTACATCCAAGTTTATTTGTAGTTTGTTTGGGAAGATTTGGAGTTTGTTACTTCTTATTATTTTCTTAAAATCCATTTTAATTTCACTTCATTTTTAAAAAGTTACTTTTTTTGCTCATAATAATTTTTATTAATAAATTTACGTTTATCTTAAATTTGATTCAGTCTTGGGTACCGTTATTTGTAGTTAGTTGACCCACCGTTATTTTTACTTCCTCACCCCCCATTCGTGTGGCCCGACGACCTCGAGGAAAGCTGACGGACGTTACCACGCCCAAGGAGAGAGAGTCTACGTGAGTGGTAGGTATTTTTGACGGTTTTTTTTTTTTTTTTTTTTTTTTTTTTTTTTTTTTTTTTTTTTTGCAGGAGCAGCCAGGGCAACAGTTGATCAAGAGGACCACCACCACACATGCCTTGAAAAGGGCACAATATATTGGCACCAAACTAAGCCCGCTGTAGAAAGCATGGCAACGTCAGTTCAAATATTCTAGAATACAGACCTGGTATTCGAAGAACTGTGAGTGAGTGTAAAAAGGTCCAAGGAGAGAGTGTCGAATTCTCAGTTTTCAGGATCGCTGAGATGAAGAGTGATACTCTGGATGTCATTTTAAACTCATAGCTATCGTTAATCTGCCGAGATACTTATTGTTTCTGGATCCACATGAGCATAATTATTGTCAATAACACCGAAGTGCTTTCACTATTTTCAAGGCCGATTTCTAACTAGCTTTAATCTGCCGAGATACTTATGGTTACTAGATCTACATTTCCATATTGTGAATAGCACCAGTGTTGCTTTCACTATTTGCAAGGCCGAGAAATACAGTAGAAAAAATATCCTCCAAAAAATGGTCTTAGCCTAGACCATGGCCCTCTTCTTGAAATAGCAAATAGCATGCTATGTCAAGCATTATCATAGTCAAAGAAACTTCATAAAATACGTAAATTCCTCCTATAAAGGGGGTGGCATATAAAAATAATCGTAAATAGCGTCGAATCCTCAGTTTTCAGGGTCGCTGAGATGAAGAGTGATACTCTGGATGTCGTTTAAGTCAATGTTCAGCCCCCATCGGCCCCATCGTATTATTTTTTTTTAAATTTCACCCCATTCCATCCCTGCCCACATGAGTGTCTTACACCTACAGTAATTTTTCCAGATAGTATACCAAATTTGGCTGAGATCTATGCTGGAACGTACACACATTCATCCGTAATTTCGGTCATTTTGGACATGTCCTTTTTCATCCCTTCTAACCCCCATTCCGATTGGAGCTGAAGTTTGACCTACATGAAATCCAGAGTGTCACGACTTAGCGACCCCAGTAATTATGGACTCGACGCTGATATCGTTCGTTTTCGCTTTCAGTATGTTTACAATTCACCTCGTCCCTTAGGGGTGCTAGGGGTGTCTTGTCCCCCTCCCGCCCCCATCAAGTAATTTTCTTTTTCCGGATAGTAAGTCCTATTTTCACCAAGTTTGGTTAAGAGCTATGCTGGAACATATACATCCTTAATGTCGGTAATTTTTGACCGTTTCTTCACATCTCCTATGCCATTTTCCCCCTTCCCCCGCAGGGGTGCTAGGAGTAGCTCACCCCCACAGTGTCTCCAGATAGTAAGTTAAAAGTGTATCAAGTTTGCTTGAAATTGCTCCATTAGTTTAGGAGGAGATGTAGAAAGGTACTTCATAAAATATGGCTGCGTGTTCCCATCCCCTAGCAAGAAATATACTTCATAAAACATGGCGGCGTGTTCTTATCCTCCTATATACAGCACAGCATTTATTACCGAACTATTACGATACAGAGTAGCACGTATCTTTTACTCGCCATAAATATATACCTATCCGATTGCGTTCCAATCATTTCCTAAACCTCTGAGGAGTAATGAGGACAAAATTATGTTTTCAGTGAAATCGGTCCAGTAGTTTTTGAGTCCATTCCAGAAAAACAGACATAGTTTCACTTTTATATACTGTATATAGATTGTAAAGGGGCTGCCTGGCCGAGGCGGTAAAGGCGTGCTCGGTTCGCCCTGAAGGACGTGGGATCGAATCCCCGTCAGGAAGTCGTAAAATTTAAGAAACGAGATTTCCACTTCCGGAGGTGCATATGGCCCTGAGGTTCACTCAGCCTACACCAATAATGAGTACCAGGTTAATTCCTGGGGGCAAAGGCGGCCGGGCGTAGAGTTAACCACTCTACCCCATCACGTGCCGCGGTTAAAAATGGTGGAAGCCTTTACCTTCCACTCCTCCAAGGGCCCTCATGGCCTGTACGGAGGTGTCTTTGTCTTTTATATAGATTGTAACGACCGTGTGAGTTTGTACATTGATTATTTGGGCGAAATTTTGTTATAGTTGTCCGTTTCAGGCGTAATAATGGCCATCAACTTATTTCTTAGCTTTGGTGTCTCTCTGTCTGTCGGTGTGTCTGTCTGTTCGCCTGTTCGGGTTCTTATAACAGAAAAAATACTGGATATATTTTTTAAATATTCACCTATCCAATGGTAGGTTTTGGGGTCAACATTATTTCAAAACCCACTGGGGGTTTGTAGGAAGGCCGAAACGGTGACTTTTTTTGCTACTTGTCAAACGTCGCACTAACACATCGAAGGTTTTAGGCGACGGAGGGATGGAAAAGGGCTAGGATTAGGAAAGAAGCGCCAGCGTGGCTTTATTTAAGCTACAGCCACAGTATTTGCCTTGTTGAATATTGGGAAACAAGAAAAAGTATCTTCAGTGCTGCCGTCGGTGTGAATCGAATCCACCATCTCCCGAACGCAAGGTCACACCTGCTGGGCCTCAACCGCACGGCCAACTCGCTCGGTGTGACTTTAATCTCTCACAAAATATCCACGACCCACATTAATAGAAATCTATTACAATTAATAGAAATCTGTTTCTAATATTTTTCTCATGTACACTTTTTGATAGGAGGATTAATAAGGGAGATATTATTAACGGAATGTTTTACAGACATTGCCAAAAACGGAGTGCGCGTAGAACTCATTTTCTATAACTGGGAAACTACCGAACATATTTTAACCAAACTTCTTGTTTAGAGTCCATGTATCCAATTTTTTAGAGTCCATAGATTTCAAAATCCATGAATTAACTTGGGTTTTACGGAAAGACCGAAATAGTAATTTCACTTTGCCACAAAATATTTATGATTAACCTGAAAAGAAATCCACCAGACTTAATGGAAATTAATTTCTGAAACTTATTCTCATGTGTATTTTTTTAGATAAGAAGATTATTAAGGGAGATATTAACATAATGCTTTACAGTCTAAGTCACAGTCTGCTAGCTGACATAGACCAACAGTGCTGATTTGCTATAACTGGAAAACTACTACGCATTTTTATTTCTTCTGTGGTTAAGGCCTTTATTCACAGTATTCAAACGCCTAGAGTACGAATCTTTACCCCCACAGTCCGTTGTCAGTGTAGTAATTCCACGAGGTTGCTCCCATATTCCAAGTAAGGAAATGCATAGTTACTACCTCATTTAGAATACCAAAGGACGTATCCTATCTCTACACTAAACAGTAACAGCAGCATACACTTCCACAAATACGGCAATAACATAGGTAGCTTACCAGTTTCCGTTTGCATTCCCCGTCAATCCGTGCTTCGGGATGACTACGAACAAGTCATAGGGTCAGACTCCGAGATTTCAGTTCTTGCTGCTTCCCACCCGGCTAACTGTACGTCCCGTAGCTCCCGTGTTAGTAGCAGTAAACCACTCTTCGTCTGTGCTCTCGGTAACAGAACGACGAATATTGTACATTAAATTAAATGATGGACTTCAAGTGTCTATTATATAAGAACTGGCCTCACATGTGAGCGCCTAAAATTCAGGATGTCACAACGAAGAAGTTGCACATGCTTTGTGTGTATTGATATCTTTTGTTACATTTTCTCGGGGAGTGAAGTGCAAAAAATAATGGGTAGAGGCAATGTTCCCTTTAGTCTTTACAGTACGCGGTACAAAAATAACTTTTTTTTCTTTTCGAATATTCCACTTAGTGCAACTGTACCTTCATTCTGAATAACTCGTCAATAAGCGTGGACGGCATATCACGAACATCATGTCACATCCTAATTATCTGGCACCTTTAAATTCAGTCGAGGAATATTTATCAAAATTATTTGGTCTGCTAATGATATGACACCTCTGGACTCCTCTTTTCAAACTGGCAATAGCATTCCAAATACGCTCGTGTTATCGGAGGAGGATGTGAACAGCACTCTTTCTGGTATGCGTATAGATACATCTCCCAACCGTAATAAAATTTCACTGAGAGTTTTAAAGCATTTGAAAATAGGGAAATGCATCGTATTTTTAGGGACTACGACGATCCATTTTGATGTGGTATAGAGTTTTAAAATAGTTTAAAACGGAAAGAACTGTTCTTATCTTCAAAGGTTTTGTCTCTTCTCCAGGAAGACGCACAAATTCGCTAATTAATGGCTGCCTCAGAAGGGCTAATGCAAAGAAACAGAACTGTTGTGTAGAATTTTAGGTGTAACGAAATCGACTCCGTAGGCCACGAGCACATTAGCATTTTTTAGGTTCCTGTGATATACCTGAGAATTTAAGAATTGTATTGGTGAAAGTACTAATCGACAACCGTATCCAAATCGAAGTTGGTGTTAACGAAACAAAGGTATAATAATAATATCGTGTGGCTGTTTCTAGCCGGGTGCAGCCTTTGTATGGCAGACCCTCCGATGAGGGTGGGCGGCATCTGCCATGTGTTGTTAACTGCGTGTTATTGTGGTGGAGGGTAGTGTTATGACGAAACAAAGGTAATCTAATTAAATAGGTGCGTTTCGCAGGGCGCTCCCCTGTCGCCAACTCTTTTCAACTTAACAATAGACAGAATAATTGAATCGATTATTTCAGAAACCAGTCAAGCGCCAAGTCTGTCATTTTTGGGAAAATGAATAAAACTGTCTAGCAACAGACAAAATGTTATGGTAGGGGATTTAATATTTTAGCTTCAAAGTATTGTGCCATTTAACACTGTCTATCTAAGGAAAACTATTTTGTGCTTATTAACTTTGATGTAAAAAAATCCGAAATATTTTCCACTTAAATGGTTTCTGAAATAAACGAGTGTTGCAAACATATTTTTGTGGGATGATTCTTGAATTTTGAAAGGATTTTTTCATAAACTCCATATTTGTGGAAACAGAAAATAATTGAATAGGTTTAGACTACAAATATAATTATTAAAAGGATGAAATCAGCAATGCCTGCTTATTATGACAGGAGTTAATTAATCCTCATAAACAAACTCCACACCATATTCTGTCCCTGCGGTAGGCCATTGTAAAACGCTGTCCTAAACTGTTCATATCCTATCATGTAAGGTTTTAAGGCATTTAGGTCACGTATCTTCTTGATATTGATGGGCACCTAAAACAAACAATAACAAAGAATAATGTAGGGCTCAGACCAGGTATTTCCTTTCCTGAGTAAGATAACCGTCTCCTTTTATCCTGGCATTTCGAACAATATTACGCGTGTGAGTTTGTGTGTCTACCACTCCTCGTTTCCTTTTTGATACAGGTTCGTCTTCTGAACATTCAGACATAAGCTATCACTACTATTATAAAACACTGCGCTAAACAATAGAAACACTTTTTCAATCAGTTATTCAGAAAACTACGAATATGCGATTCCAGAAACACAACAACGACAACAAAACAGCTGAACAGCTGGCTATTCTGGATTCAGAGCAGCAGTGCCAACCGGCAAGGTGCGGCACATCACAAAATGTACCAGCAGTTTACTGCAGAAACCAGCCAAGCGATGTCACTTAACTGGTTTCTGAACTAAATACGAAATTCAGCGTAATGCCTGACCATTATAGGAGGACGTTTCTTGACTGGTTTCAGCACCAAAATGTGCGTATACCCTCCTAGTAACATATTATGCAATTAACTCATTTTTTCATTTTTTGGCACTTGACTGCTTTCTGAAATAATCGATTCAATTAAGTAGCTAACTGACCACGAAATGTATTAATTATATGGGTTTTCAGTATTTGATGATGATAATAATGGTGTGTGGCCCCCGAAGAGGCCTGGTGTAGGTCTTTCGAGGTGTCACCCTCTAGGCGACTTGCGCGTCTATGAGGATGTGTCCCTACACACACACACACACACACACACACACACACACACACACACACACACACACAGAACTCAAGCCATCGGAATTAACCATTGAAGGCTAAAATCCCAGACCCAGCTGGGGATCAAACCCGGTACCCCCTGGACCAAAGGCCAGCACACTAACCATTTAGTCATGGGTCCTGAGAATCAAGCAAGCTCTCTTGCCTTGCGGATGAACCAGCTCTGATAGAAGTTAGTGAAGCCAGCGTAAACAACCACATTCAACTTGCAGAAAGCTGTTTGGTATCCATTGGTGTATTAAAAAGAAACAGCGAATAAATTAATTTGTCTCCAGAATGGTAGTGTTACACCTACTTAAATTACCACTGCAGATAAATAATTCTTTGACAAATAATTACAACGAACGCATCATGTATCTTGGCGTAGACTTTTGTGATGAAATTGTCTCTGATGAAGCTGCGGTCATAAAAAGCCTGAATATATACATTAACAAATTCACATTCGCAAAACCTAACCAGAAACTCTCCATCTTTAATCAGTATATATGACCGAGTATCATGTATATCCCCTACAGTGTGCGCCATTAATAAATATTAAGAGTAGCTTTCTAGATTTTTAATTTCGTGTGGCTATTTGAAGCCGAGTGCAGCCCTTGTAAGGCAGGGGTGGGCGGCATCTGCCATGTGTAGGTAACTGCGTGTTATTGTGGTAAAGGTAGTGTTATGTGTGGTGTGTGAGTTGCAGGGATGTTGAGGACAGGACAAACACCCAGTCGCTGAGCCAAGGGAATTAACCATTTCAGGTTAAAATCTCCGACCCGACCGGGAATCGAACGTGGCCAGTATGCCTGTATTCCAATGTCGCCCCTTGAAAACACGCAGCTTTTTGTGCCTTTTCTGAACAATGACCTTTTGCGAGGTGACGGACTCCAAATGTTCATTGCATGCAGTTTCCTTCGCACTCTCGCTAACAGATTGGGATGGACCTTCATTCACTAACAGCATTCTCTTGTTGGTTTCTTGGATTGCGGATGTTTTGATATGTTTTACATGTGTGTTCATATTAGTGCTTTTTATGGGTATGATTAATTTGCATGTTATTCTAAATATTGTATTATGTGAGGTATTTAAATCCATCAGTTTGGGATTTAATTTCAGTTTTGTTCAGAGTGATTATTTTCAATTTGCTTTATGTCGCACAGATAGGTTTTACGGCGACGATGGGATAGGAAAGGGCATCGGAATGGGAAGGAACCGGCCGTGGTGTGAAAATGGGAAACCACGGAAGACCGTCTTCAGGGCTGCAGACAGTGGGGTTCGAACAGCGGCTAAAACGACGCCTTACCGTACTGCCAACTACCCCGGTGTGTAATTATTTATTTAGAGCACGGGCCCAGTCAGATGTTATGTAATAAATAATTAGCAGGAGACTTTCCCCTAGATTTTTACGCAAGTAAGGATGGGATCCCACCGTGATGTATCCACGGGAATGAGATGAGTTGACTCACCCTACGTGAATATTTATGACGAATCAACAATTTATAGAAATACAAATTTTGATAAATTGCATATATTTATTTTTCATTGCATGCTTCCTTCAGCAATAAATTCGTTTTTGTTAATCAGTTTTTGTTGCCCATCGTTTATAGAATTGCTGTCTGTTTTTGTTGAACTGCATGTTCCCTGAACTCTTGGCCCTCATGATTATTATTTTGTCTTACGAACTAAGCACGCCTGAGTTCACTGACTAGTCGGTACAATACCAGTTTTCGGTACTCGAACGGGGATATCCCCTTGTTACCTACCTGAAACATTCATTCCTTTGTAAAAGAAACATTTTTCACTATTTGATTCAAACTCTCCTCTCGGACTATACACAAGAGATTTTCTACACTTCCCTCAGTTACTCCTGTTATTTGGATCTGTAATCTATTATGAGAACAAGAGCAAAACCGTTCTCCATGTCCCGTGCTGGTCGAGTTTAGGAGGTGGGTCTTGAGGGAGCATAAGGCGTTTTGTTCATCTCTGTAAGTGACTCAATGCCTTATTTCCAAAACTCTAGTGCGTATTCGTATATGACCAACGGTTTTTTCATCATTAAATATAGACTCCTATTCTCAGTTTATTATGTTATGTTACTTATTAATGTCACTCATTATGCACATGACGTTGTTCGGGCAAAGAAGCCTGCTATTATGCCAAACCATATAATTATACACCCATATAAGCTGAATATACTGTGCACTAAAATTAAAAGTTAATTTGATTTAAAAATAATGTAGCATAAAATTGAAATGTTAATTGAAACTAAAGTTTGTATATAAACTAAAATTTAAATTACTTAAACCTAGAACATTTTAAATTGTATTATAACTGAACCATATATTTAGATAATAATAATAATAATAATAATAATAATAATAATAATAATAATAATAATATACTTTGAGGATATGTCGTAGCTTTTTTAATATCAGTCTAAGTACAACTTCCAGCACTTCTGTGTAGCTAATTTTGCTGATATCACTGCTTCTCTCAATCATCTAAGGCGTAAGGACATTAAATTCATCTCGGATCGCCCTCAGCAAGAAGCCTTTGAGGCAATGAAATTCTCTCTTATGAATGCCCCTTTCTTAGCTATTCCGGACTTCATTGTTCAAACTGACGCCTCATGTAAGGCAATCGCTAGTGTGCTATTGCAGGAGTACGAGGAAGGAAGTCGACCTGTCGTTTATGTGTCCAGAATCTTGACTAGTTTAGAGAACAAGTATTCTGTGTATGAATTGGGCTCTCCGAACATCTTAATTTAGTTTTAAGGTCAAGCACATTAGGGTACCAGAGAACGTCATTGCTGACAGTCTGAGTCAGATGTTCGATGGAGGTAATGATGTTGAAAAGAAGTCTGATGTAGGAAACCTTGAAGGGGCTAGTACTGTTGGTGTTGGGGCCACTCTTTCTAATCTTCCCCTGTTGCATCATGATATTAGTGATCATAAGAAATTAGATCCGGAGCTGAAGGAAATTGTAGATAAAATTAATTCTGGAATTCTAGTCAAATCTTACTCGTTATCCAAACGGGTCCTCTGTTGTGAAGCCTGTAATGACCGTAATCTCAAAATTGTTGGTCTAAAAGTCGTTATACCAATGATCATTAAATATTGTCGCTGTTCTCCCCTTGGTGCTCATTTGGGTGTCTTCAAAACTAGACAAAAGATTAGGCCATTCTTTATCTGCGCTGGCATAAACGTAATTCATATTGAATATCTTCTACCTGACCTATCTCAACCTAATAGCGTTCGAAAAATTTGGGATGAAGCTAGGAATAAGTTGCCTGTGTCATATAATAAAGTTAAGAAAAGATACAATAAAGGTAGGAAGCCCACTAATTTGAAGGTAGGTGATCAGATCTTCATCATTAGTAAGGCTATCAACAAGTTTTCATCTAAACTTGCCCCTAGGTATCAAGGGCCTTGTACTATTTTACAGTTCTTGTCTCCGGTATCTATGTTGGTGAGTGATCCCATCGTCAAGCGGATTAGACGAATTCATCTGTCTCAAATTAAACCTGGTTAATGAGCGGTTGCTTGTTATGATCTAATTTTTCTGTACTTAATATTTGTTCCCTTTGAATTTGTCTGTAGTTTAATGAATTTTCTCCTACAAACATGTTCTCGCTTGGTCAATGTCAGGTTGAATTATGCATATCATTTAGGTGGTCTGTGTTCTGTTAGTGTTTTGGATTCCAAAAGTTATTCTGGTTCGGTAAGTTGTGGATGTATATGAGCGGTACTGTCTGTATGATCTTGTCTACCAGTTTGAAGTGTTCCTTGTAGTGTTATGTTGATTGTAATGTGTTTAACTTGGGTGATTGGTGGCGTGTTTAGGAATCTGATCTAAGGAGTTGTCTCCTTTTTATTTTCGAGTTGATTTTTTCCCTAGTGTTGTGTTTTGGGGTTCGTGATAAGTTATAGTGGTATGTCTATTTATGGTCCTGGTGGTATCACCTGTGAGGCATGTTCACGAGGATTCTGTCGATTCCTTTTACTTCTGACGTTGTCCATGCGCTCCAGTTGTGTGATGTGAAACTGTGTCGAGGTGGTTTGGGTTGGTATCTCATTGAACTGGTAGTCAAGATGTACCTAACACTGTATCACGGCAACTCCTGTGAATTTATTTTATTGAAAAGTGTCTTGAGTTGTCGACTCTCGTGTGCTAATGTTACCTACCCTTCTGACGTCTCAATTCATTGTTGATTTTGGTTTACTGCAGTTTCATTTCATTTTACCTGCCGCTCTATGGTGTAGCTCGGATGCTATTTTAGTTATTCTCTGTGGTAAATGTTAACTACCTTGCTGATCTGCATTGTTAAAACTAGTAAGTATGGGATTACTAGCTAGACATACGGCCAGTACTAAGGTTTTAGCCTGATTCTAGAGTATGGGATCTTCAAGTTAGATTGCCTCTTTATTCTTCTTCACTGTCTTTGAGCTTTTCAATCTAGTGAGACCAATCTCTTTTATTCATGTACTTTATTTTGCTTTATTTTTCCTTTGGAAAAGGTGCCTATGTGATTGCGTTCATCCCATAGTCTGAGAGTCACCTTTTCACTTATTATTAGTCCGGTATTCCACCGACGTTCCCTGGGACAATTGAAATGGATTCCGCCATCACTTGCTGCTCTTATTAATCTGGTTAGGTTTCTTGATTTGAGGTACCTTGTGTATCTATTCTTTTGAAATTAGGTTACCTATCCTTGATATTAATAGTATTGCCTTATTTTGTGTAGTGTTGAATTATGTAACCTTAGGTCTTATAGCAATGCTGAGTTATTCATTCCTTTCTTGTGATGTTACTTACCTTTCCAATGTTATCCACGATATTGTAAAAGGCGGATGACCTTACATCGTGGTCTTATTCTTATCCTTACTAATTCTTAGATCGTTTTCGAGTAACTATTGCTAGCCCCACCATCTCTATTGAATACTAAATCTCATTCGATTTCTTCCCTCGTTGTTTTTCTCGGACAAGTGAATTTTCTTAAACTCTCATGGATGTCATATAACTTCAATTAAAATTTTCTGAGGAATTTTCTACACTCTGGGCCTCATATTTTGAGTTATTCTCATCTTGTCCTTCTCGGATTTGGTTGCGCTACTGAGATGTTGATGGCTCTGTCCAAAATTGCTCACTTAAATGTTATCATTCTATGATTTAACTAGCATTGACCATTAACATCCATAATTCGATGCATCGTAAATTCAACCTGCGTTTTTCTTAGAGTTCATGTTTGCCCCGTTACTGTTGTGTTATAAAGGTGGTGTTATGGCAATTAATTGGTGGAGAATGTATGATTTGCGTCCCTTCATTACGTTTTCACTGTGTTCTTCTGAACCATTAGTAAGTTTGATGATTGTATCATATGCGAAACCATGTGTAGTTGTGAATGGGTAATTTGTGTTGTATATGGTGTCGAGGCGTGTGTTGGGATTTATGATATCATTTAGCCTTATGTAGCTTTGCACTCGTCTTTGATGTCAATTCAAGGGTATTGTGTGTAAATATTTCTGATTACATAACTTGTCTATAGTGTACAGTACCTGAGTTTATGTATTCCGTTGTATCTTATTGGTTCTATTTTCTATGTGTTCTACTTTGATCTAAGATGTATACCTAATTTCCCTTCTTGTGTTTCTTTAGCTTAATGGTATACTTTAGTCCTAGTTCAATTGACTGTAGTTGAAAATTATGTTAATATGTGGATCTTATTATCCTTGTAGAAATATGTTCACCAATTTTGTCTCTCCCCTTTTTCGTGTCCTCCCTCTTGTCCGTGGATGCTAGTTTGGCTATGGAAAAAAAAAAGAAGATGGTGCGTTTATTTAACATTGAAATCCAATAGTTAGGATAAAAACTAGGTTTTAAGTGTTAAAATTTCAACTTCGGGACGTATTATGCAATGAATTTAAAGGTGGATGAGGTATAATGTACTAACAATTGCAGACCCTTTGGGACATATCTTACTTTACAAGTGCTGTTCAAAGATTTAAACATTTATTACGAGCTGTGAAGGAACTATGTTATAGACGGTTTAACGACCATGTGAGTTCCCGCAAGTGTTTTAAAATTTTGGTTAGATCCCATTTTTAATATTAGAATTATATTCCCCTTTTCTTTTATTATAATTTAACTTGTAATTTTTGAGTTATGGGATCTAACAATTTCTCTTTTGTTAGTCTCGTGCGAGCTTCTTGTTGTTGTGATTTCTGTTGGGATTGGTTGTTCCATCTCCTCGTTTGGTCGTTGCTATGGTGATGGTGTTGATTACTGTTTTTGATTGAACTGGTTGGTGTGATTGATTTTTCTGTAAAAGATTTGGATCTTAGCGGAGTATTTTCGCGATGGTTCTCACCTTTTATGTTATATTTGTGCTTTTTCTTACCTCAATCGTGCTAATGTTTTCCTTCTTTTGCGTGTGTTCATGTAACCGATGTAAATTCCTTCTTGTGGGTGATGAGTATGATATGCTTGGGGAAACTCCATGGATACTGATGAAGTGTAACTAATAGCTAAAAGAAGAATCCTTATAATTTGGGTGTGTAATCCTTTTTGAATAAGAAAAACCATAAAGTTATGGACGTATTATGTTATTCTAAGTTGCTGTAGTTGTAATGGTTTTAGCATTTCTTTTCTTTTCCTTTTTCTAAACTGTTCATTTAATTCTGATTTTGGATATTTTCACCATAACTTCTATGAGTACGACACATTTTTTATTTTTATTTTAAATATTAAACTTGTTTACTTTTCACTTAAGAGGTGTTTTCCTTCTGTCAACTCTTGAAGCAAATGTATCATACACGGACGCGTATGGATCCATGGTTAGTAAGTGACACCCTGCCTTCTTAAGGTAGGTCTCTTCTCTGTTTTAATTTTAATATTGTGGGGTTTGGGGGGGGGCGTTTTTTTCTTAGGGTGTTTTTACTTGTGCCTGCTCATTCCGGTACAGTGGTGGCACATAATTAGGTACGTGACCCGTTGCTTGGAAATTGACCTAAAGGCAGATTTTTTAGTTTGGAGATGTTTGTGGTTCTAGAATTGGCATAAGATACTGAGCATTTTAAAAAGAGTTCATGCGTCCTGTTGCAATACTTCAGAATATATGAATTATTTACTATTGCTATTAAGAAAATGTATTTTTCAGAAAAACGTAATTACAGCTTTGAAAATTTTTCTTTAAATATTGTTCAGGGTTCATGGCATCGAGAGGTGAAGACTCGAACTTAGTTTGTTGCAAAGAAGGCACATAGGTAGCGCAAGAAGTTCAAACATAGAAATGCTTTTTTTTTTTACACCACAGAGACTTTAATCCCGTTCTGCTGTAAAATTTCCATTGGCCACTCTGGGACACACACTGAGTGGCCAAAAGTCACAGGAAGGGATGTCCCATTAGAAAATGTGCCACGTAAGAGTCCGGAGCGTTGCGGCTAGCTGCGGCGTAGCTGAGCAGTCTGTCAGAGACACCAGTACTGTGAAAATGGCAACACGTCACGAGTTAACCGGCTTTGAACGTGGGATGAAGATCGGCGCATGGGTCAGAGCGTTGCGGCGATTATACACGAATTCTGGTTTACTATGTCAAGAGTGTCGAGGGAGGAACTTCAATATCGCAGAGAGAATGTTACCACCCGCATAAACCGCCGCATGAGAAAACCACAGGTGTGTAACGAACGGACATCACATCGCCTCCGCAGAACCATACTGGACACTCGACGGCCTACTGTGAGTCAGATCACTGCCCAATTGAATGTTGGGAGTTAGGAACCCATTTCTACCAGGACTGTAAGGAGGCAACTGCATCGCATAAGCTTCATCAGGCGACGACCAACTCGTGTCCCTTTGTTGATACCTCGACACAGAGCTCCACGATGTGCTCTAATACACTAAGGCAGGAGTCGGGATGACTAAATCCCGCTTGTTCTCCTGTCTACGATCTATTCAGCAAGAGGTGAGGGAGGGAATACATTCCTGGGCGATGTGTTTCACTGTTTGTCTATTGTTATTATAATCGCACTGTGGAAAGGTTAACTTTTTTCACTTGAACAAAATTGTCTACACATGATCAAGAGTTGGTCCTATTTTTGACTTTATCCACGAACCGTTGTAATTGATGGCATGTCACGAAATTTTGGAGGAGAAAACAGTTACCAATTGTGAGACTATTGTTGGAATAGATCGGAATTCTCAGCAACTAGCCTTTGAACGGTCTGCAGTGGAGTAAGACTCGAACATAGTCTATTAAGGCATGAATTAGCTACAGAAGTATGAATAGGAAAGGCTTGTTTTAGGCGTAGTTTGTGGTACTCCGTAATCATAGCATTACACCTACCAAGGTGTAGTGAAGTGATATGACTTAAAACTGATAGCACCGAGTTCGATATATGTCTATAATTTTGTTTTTGAAACACTGTTAATTATACTACACCAAGTGAATAAAAGTAAATATTTGCTGTGCTGAAGATTTTGATGCATTAACTTTTAAAGGCTACTGTTAAATTTACGTGTAGTGTAGATAAAATAATAATAATAATAATAATAATAATAATAATAATAATAATAATAATAATTTACATTAGGAAAAGACGAATTAAATTCTTCAGCCATCTGACTGGATTACCGGAAAATCGATTGACAAAAGGGATAATAGATTATGTAACGTCATAGCCAGAGAAATCTTTAGACAAAAATAAACAACTTGGAGTTACATCAGAGCAACCTCAGCAAAAACAGTACAGACAAAAATGGTCGGTAGAACGTAAACAAGTCATCTCGGAAAGAATGAAAACCTATTGGAAAAATAAGAACCCACACAAGAAATGATTGAGTTATTTGTTTAACGTCTCCAATATTGGGAGTATTAGCTGCTAATAATAATAATAATAATAATAATAATAATAATAATAATAATAATAATAATCGGACGAGATTGCTACTGTGTGTAGGGATATTCATTTAGCGCCAGTTAAACTGCCTGCGCGTCAATTTCGATGTTCCATTTTACTTTGCAGATAGAAGAGTAAAGCGGGTCTCTGTTGGAAGATTTATGGCTGTGTTCTCATTAATTTTGTTCACAAGTATGTCACCAGAGATCTTTTAGAAGCCGGCATCGAACGATATAAAGCGTCAAATGGACTTTATCTCGCCCTTCAAAAATTCGTCTCCCTGTGCCGTGTTTAAACCTGTGTTACTTTTAAAGAGGCTTAATAATGACTTCACAAAAGCCCCTGTACACGTCAATCTGTCCCCAGATGCCATTGCTCATCAACTTTTGCTCAATGGAAAAATAGGGGGTTATATGAATAGAGTTAAAATAGAACGCCAAATAGATAAGGAGTCTAGCGACCTTACTAATAATATCACCCTAGAGGAATTAGAGAAAGCCATAAACAAATCAAAAAATGGCAAGGCTACAGGTCTGGATGATATGAGAGTGGAACAAATAAAACATTTTGGTTCCAGAGCAAGGAAGTGGGTTGTTGATTTTCTAAACAATTGCCTGCAGAGTAAACAGATACCTAAGGTATGGAGGAAGTCTAGAGTGATAGCTATCTTGAAGCCAGGTAAGGATCCATTAGATCCTAAGAGCTACAGGCAAATATCATTACTTTGTCACCTATATAAGATATTTGAGAGGATCCTACTTGAGCGCCTCACATCTAAAGTAGATCACCTTCTTATTCCAGAACAGACGGGCTTTAGATCTGAAAGGAACTGCACTTCACAGGTGCTCAATTTAACTCAGCACATAGAGGATGGGTTTGAAAGACGTAAAATCACAGGTGTGGTATTTGTGGACCTTACAGCAGCATACGACACAGTGCACCATAGAACTTTGATCACCAAGCTCTATAACTTCACCAGAGACTATGGTTTCACGAAGATTGTTGAAACTCTCCTGCAGAATCGCCGGTTCTTTGTTGAGTTTCAAGGAAAGTGCAGTAGGTGGAGGGACCAACGGAACGGACTTCCTCAGGGCAGTGTTCTCTCGCCAATCCTCTTTAACATCTACATAAATGACCAGCCAAGGCCTTCCTATACAAGAAGCTTCATTTATGCCGATGACTTGGCTTTAGCTGTCCAGTGCAACGACTTTCAAACCACTGAAATGCAGCTCTCAAATGCACTTAAGGAACTTTCAGTGTACTATCAGAAGAACCGCCTACTGCAAAACCCGACTAAGACCCAGGTGTGTGCATTTCATCTTCGAAATCGAGAAGCTACTAGACAGCTGTGCGTGACGTGGGAGGGTAAGCAACTGGAGCATTGTTTTACACCAATGTACCTGGGTGTCACTTTAGACAGGACCTTAACATACAAGAAAAACTGTGTTAACTCTGGACAGAAAGTCTCAGCCCGAAATAACATCCTCCGTAAACTTGGCTCAAGCAAATGGGGAGCCCATGCAACTTTGTTAAGAACCTCAGCTCTTGCTCTGAGTTTTTCTGCAACTGAGTATGCGTGTCCTGTATGGTTTAGGTCAGTCCATACGAAGCGGGTGGATGCAGCCCTTAGTGAAACATGTAGATTAGTAACTGGGTGTCTGAAACCTACTCCCACTGACAAACTCTACTGCTTGGCTGGTATTTCTCCTCCAGACATTCGGCGAGAAGTGTTTGCAAGGCAAGAGAGGTCGAAGGTGGATCTCACAAGCAACCACCCGTTATTTGGACATCGACCTCCACCCAGAAGACTGAAGTCCAGGAAAAGTTTCCTCAATGTCTCCAAGGCTCTGGATAAACCAGCAAGAACAGCACGTTGTGATATGTGGCGAGCAAAAATGGAGCGTCTTTCAGATTGGATGGTGCCTTCTGAATCTCCACCCCCTGGTCATCATTTGGAATGGACAACCTGGAAGGCACTTCATCGTTTGAGGAATGGAGTACGTAAATCCAAGGATAACCTTAAAAATGGGGTTATCTGAAAGATCAGTCAGACTTCTGCGATTGTGGGGAGCAACGAACTACCCAACACCTGTATGACTGTCAGTCCTGCCCTGTTCGTTGTACACTTCAAGACTTGATTCAAGCCACTGAAGAGGGAATTTCTGTTGCCCATTTCTGGGCAGACATTGTGTGAAACATGTTTTGTGGCATAAAATGTATTCTGTTTTATTTGTATACTAGCGAATGTACCCGTGCTTCGCTACGGTATTCTACATTGTATTCGAATATCGAAGTAAATAGTGTTCATGTAGTAAATAAGATTGTTTTAACATTGCATGTCTCTTAGCGTTATCCGAGAAAGAGCATGGGGAGGTCCCCGTACGTTGTTTCCAATGTAAAGTGTTTGTTACGGATTTGTGATATAACGGCAGGCTCACTTACCTACTGCCATTCACAATCGAGTTGGGAAGTTTACATTATAATTGCAGGCCCCATTGCCTACTACGCGGACAGAATCGATTTGGGGAGTTTTCGTTAAAATGGCAGCCCCCCTTTCCTACTTCCAGACAGATTACAGTTTAGGAGTTTCTATTATAATGGCAGGCAATTACCCTACTATCACTCGAAATTGAGTTGTGCAGTTATCATTATAATGCCAGGCCCATTTTCCTACTGCCAGCCAGCTTACTGCCAGTCACACCAAGTTGGTGAGTTTCCATCAAAATAGCAGGCCACTATGCCTAATGCCAGTCACATTTTAGATGAGGACATTTCTTTATAATGGCGGACACCCTTGCCTACTGCCAAACACAATCGGGTAGGGGAGTTTTAAACAAAACTGCATGCTCACTTGCCTTCTGCAAGTCAAATCGAGAAGGGAACTATTCATTACAATTGTAGGCCTTCCTTACTAATGACAGTTACACAGGAGTTGGAGAAGGAACCCTTTCCTACTGCCAGTCAAAGTCGGTGTGGGGAGTACTGATTACAATAGCAGACCCACCCTTTCTCGATCGCTAAATATCGACATCAGTGAATATATATAGATCGACATACGAAAGTATATGCGTGTTTACAATATTGAAGACCTTCATTTACAGATTAACTGCTACTAAACGTACGTCATATCGACAAAGGATTATACCATAAGACATGCCGGATTTAGTGGCCTAAATGACTGGTCCTATGATATGTCATCTATTCTTGGGTCGGATTGAATTAGAAACGTGGAACAGGGTAAAGGTTTTGTAAGATTATCTCACATTACATTACTTTTCGGATAATTATGTGACAGCTACATACATAGCATTTGGCTCACATATGGTTACTGGGTGGGCCAATTTTCATGAAGAGTTTGATGATTCTGTATTTCATATAATTGAAAATATGAATTATGCATGTGAAAATTCCAAATTGACTTAACATCGATTAATACAGAAAAATCAAACGTAAAAGGGATACAGATACGGCAAAAAGTCATAAGACCAAGGTTGTAGATCATTCCAAATTGAAGGGAGATTGTGCAATCCGTTATGTGATAGGAATTTCCGAAGGTCTGCACCATCATTAAAATTGCCTGCATATTTCGATATTCTTCGGGGATAAAAAGTGAAAACTTTAATGATCTGGGATGTTTTCCGTTCGTTACAGGCTAGAACGTATAATTTTGTCAAATTTCAATTCACTTCTTTTTCTTCTGGCAGATTATGCCGCAATCTGGATTTTGGGCGAGGCGGGTAAAAAAGAGGACTTTCAGGAAACTAAACCAATAATTATGGAGATGGTCATTATTACTCCTTAAACGGAAAGCTGTACGAAAATTTCGCCAAAATAGTCAGTGTAGAGGCACACAGTCGTTACGATTGGATTTATATAGATAAGGAATCCATGTGAAAACACCTTTTGGGCTATGTCCGCTGGACTTAACCTGCAAAAGTGACCATTCATGATATCTCCCTTATTAATCTTCCTGACGAACAAATGCACATGAAAAAAAGGTTTAGAGGTGGAATTCCATCACGTTTGGTCGATTTCCAGTCAGGTTGGTCTTGTTCTGTATATATTGTGGAAGAGTAAAATCACCATTTCGGTTCCCTATAAACCGCCAGTCCATTCCGGAACATGAAATGTTATTTACGTTTAAAACCTACCTTTGGACAGGTGGATGCTAAATATAAATTTTGGTTCGAATGTCGTCAGTAGTTTTCAAGTTGTAAGAAATACGCTTTACACACACCCGCTCGTGAGTTAAGTCCGATGGGACTTGTACAGAAAAACGGTCCGTTAATGATATCTCACTTATTAATCCTCGTATCGAAATGATGCACATGAGAAAAAAGTTTAGAAATTAATTTCTACCAAGGTAGGTAGATTTCCATTAAGTTTGGTTGTGTATATTTTGTGGAAGTGCAAAATCACTGTTTCGGTTTCGTATAAACCCCCAGTCAGTTCAGGGATTTAGAAACAATATTTGCCCTAACACCTGTCAAGGACAGGTGTATTCTAAATATGAGTCTTGGTGGAAATTCATCCATTAGTTTGTAGCACTCGCGTACATACGGCGTAATTAAGGAAGAAAATAATACAGTTAAGAATGTTGAAACTAATAGAAAATGGATTATAACTGAGGACAGCCGGATAACGACAAATATGTAAATGCCAAGTGAATGTATTGGAAAATCAAATGCCCCTCAATAAATTATGCTAGTGTGAGTTATGGATATAATAAAGCGGTAACAGAGGAGAAATTTAGGTCCAGTGATTCTTAGGTAAACAAATAATAAGAAGATGACTAATGGTGTTATTACTTAATCTATTCGAGGGCGGTTATAACATCCAACGATATTCCGCCAATATCCCGGAGATAGGCCGATTGACGCCTCTCTTGCCTTCTACCCAAGGAACAACCACGAATTTAAAAGCATGATGAGGAAAATGGCAATACGTTACTTCCCTGCTGGCATGCAGTCAGAGACGTTGCCATGGTAACCTATAGGTTCGTTGTCGGTCTGTCGGTCACTCAATGCAGAGCATGATACCAGCGGAAAATTGTAAATTTCTCCGTCATGTGAAGAGTAAGGTAAATTATGAACATAACGAAAGTTGTTTATAATGAAGAGACGTTTCACGTACGGTAAACTAAGTTTACAGAAAATCAATAATATAAGAGAAAATGGAGGAAAACCATTCTGATTTTCTTATAAACCCCCCGTCTATTCAAAGATCTTAAAATAATATGCACATCGAAATCTTCCCCGGGATGAGTATACTCTAAATGTGAAGTTTGGTTGAGATCTATCCAGCCGTTTCGAAGTGATGGTGGAACAGACAAACAGACAGAAAAACAGACAAACAGACACGAAACGTAAAAACCACCGATTCGGTCTTGAGTTGACCTAAAACGGATAAATATCTGAAAAATTGGCAAAACAAAAGAAATTACAGACAGCGGACCCCCTACAATTTTATTTATATAGATAATACCTTATTTATATTTTTAAGTTTCTCAACACTCTGACACGAAATAAATAAATACCTGTGTTACTGGATCCAGTGGCCGAAACACTACCACTAATCCACAGAGGGATCATTTAATAGATTACCCACCTTTTTAATCGCTTCCATTGAAAAACTGATAAATTCAGAGCACACAAAGAATAATTTCATGTGTCGATCTTGGCCTGATGGGAGACTACCATCATTGTAACTACTCGTTACATGGTAATGGGGCTGTGGGTACGAAGATTACAGCGCGCATTATGCAGGAACACAGGCATATGTGTGCATGGTGCAGATACGCTAAAACTCGTCCCAGCTTCATATGCGAGATCACGTCATGAGCAACTTCTTTAACTAGTTGACGCTCCGCATTTGAGGAACTTTCACTCTTGTATGAAACAGTTTACCGCAAACAGCAGGTAAAATTATTATGCACAAGCATCGATCTAAAAGAGTGTTAAGGCAAAAGAGTATAAGTCAAAAAAGTTAAATTTTCAGGAGAGCCTTCTTTTTGGTCCAGAGGCTAATTTTTACTTATTTGTAAAAGAATTGCTTCATATAATAGTTTTTGATATTCTTACATAATCTACCGCGTGAAAATTTAATATTTATGTATTAAAACAGGTAATGAGAATGAAAATCCACATCCTGTTTCCAGTTATTCGACCGGGTCACGAATTGAATGAATGAAGCCCCATCTAGCGGCGAGGATAGGAAATGTGCCAGCTGCCGAAGCCTGTCGCACTCCTCTGGGGCAATGATTAATGGAACGAAATGATATTGGAGAGTGTTCCTGCAATGAAAGATGACAGGAAAAACCGGAGTACCCAGAGAAAAACCTGTCCTGCTTCCGCTTTGTTCAGCACAAATCTCACATGGAGTGACCGGGATTTGAACCACGGTGCTGCCGCCTGAGCCACGGAGGCTTCTAAAGAAAGTAATATGTGACTTATATTATCATGACCACATCCAGAGTGTCACTTATACTAATATGACGAATGGAAATTTATCTATTGTTACTAAAGTTCTAATCATACTTGCATTCGGTAATAAAAGACTGAGAAAGGAACTAAAACATTAAGATCAAATGACACTACTTCATTCATAATTGTATGTACAAAACTGACCAAAGCAAACTACCATAAATTCACAATAATATCCTGAATCTGAAATAAGAAATTATTCACACAAACAAGTCTTATGAGAAAGAACGTACAATACACAGGAATTGACTGGAAATTCGTGTTTAAACAATAAAATGAAGTGAGATAAAATGGGCATTGATATTCACATAAGACAGTCTGTAATAGTTGAAGGAAGTTTAATCATCACCCATGTCAGGACAAACTTCTGGACGGATGGAATATTTCTGGAACTAGTGGTAGAAGATCCAAGATATCATTATTTTTCTCTCTTGCGATTCCCAACAGAGCGGCGTATCGTCTTTGAGGTCGAAGTACAGCATCGGTTTCCCCTCTGTGAATAAAGCTTAATTGTTTAAAGTCCTCATCCTCTTTGAGGCTATTCTTGAAATGAAGCATGCCAAACTCTTTGGTGTATCTGAACCACTTGGCATTTAACCAGCTAAATGGTTCTCCATTCGTGTCCTTCCTTCGCAATTGCAATGTTTACAAACCTCCAAAGTTCAAAAAAATCGGTTTGAAGGAGTTCTGTAACTTCAATATGTCTTTTCTTCCCTGCTGTACGTACCAGTTGGTACCAATCATGCGGATGGTATGTGGGGAGTTCTGGTTTCTTCTTTTCCTTTTCGATAAGTGCATGGTCAACATCGCATTCCATATGGCTATGGCCAGTGACCATGAACTTGTGATCAACTACTTCAAGGCTAGGATTATCTTGCATTACCGTCAAAAGCATCAAGGCCATATGGGAGTTCTTACTTTGACCTCCACAAGTGTCAGAGTAAAGAATAACATGTTCAACGTCTGGTGGGAGCGAAGTTAATTCCCGGTAGATGCAAGTAGCAATTTGATTCCGTCCTCTTCCCCCCTCACCTTCATGCAACATGTAGCACTTTACATCTCCTTTACTTGTCTCGTGCATTGTTAGATTAAAAGTCCATAATGTGCGTTTGCAAAATGCTACAGACGTCTGGAGGAATGGAGTTGGGGGACATTGTTGAAAATCGAAGGAATAACATCTCTTTGAATCATCATGTTTAGCATGAAGGTTATCTTCCGATTTATCGTGTATAAGTATGATCTGCTTCTGCATGATGGAGGTCGATTTTCTGCTCAGTTTCATGGCATTCGGAATGATTTTTGCAAGTCTTTTCTTATCATGAAGCACATCACACTTATCACATGTGTCTACTTTCGGTTTTTTGAATGAAATATTCAACTTACGAAATTCTCCTTCATATACTGATCTAGAGCAGGATTACCATCAGTTTCTTTGTAAATGTTATACATGATTTGCAGATTAAGGTAGGATGGTAAGAAAGTTATCACTTTTACGGCGGGTTATAATGTGACTTGTACAAGGGAAATATATCAATATATTTTCTTATCTGTTCTAACCGTGCATCACTTATTTTATTCTCAGGTAGTTGTCTTCCTCTCTGAACATCTTCTGTCACTCCTAACACATTTTTACCTCGATGTTTTAAGTTTTTAGTTTCACTGGGTGTGTCCATGAAACACTGCCTACAAACTTGTACTCGTTCACCATCAATCTTGATATGAAACAAATGTGTTACAGGTCTGTTATGCTGTTACTCTGGATCAGCTGCCCTTATCCTACTTGTTTTTGGTGGACTAGAATCAACCAAGCTATTTGCATATGCATTTCTCTTGTTTTCATCGCCTAGAGCACAGTACTCCTCAAAGATAACAATTTTAACCGGAACATTTCCAACCATTGTCCGTTCCAACTTAGCTCGGCACCCCATTCGACACTCTGTAAGAGGTCTTGATACCCTAGCCGAAATCAGTTTTCCCTTGCTGGTGATATACAGTACTCCTTTCCCGTATTACGAGTGATTTTTCGTTGCAATTTCTATTGTACAGTGAAAATACCTTTACCTTTTCCAGTCTCTCCTGAATTACCTCACGTACCACGATTATTTTTCCCAACATTACTTGCCTGATCGATCACATTACTTTCATCGTTTAAAGCAATACTTGAGACAGAATTTGAGGGCACTGAATTTCAGTGCATGTACACTTTCTGGCATGATTTGGATTTAGTTTGTTCAGTTTGATATCTTCACTAACTGGCCGATCACTGTCCTGAATAAAATCACTGAATTCGTTGTTATCAGAAAGTTCAAGCACGCTTGTCTCATAGTCCTCCAAAACACGCACAATGTCTAACTGAGCGATATTACCTGTATATAATTGTTCTCGTTTTAATGTACCTGTGTAAACATTTGGATTCAAGGAAACATCTTCATCATCACTGTGTAAATATCTGGCAACCATCCTAGTAAGTTCCAGTCTGTCATTGTTGGAACTGGATGCTTTTACTGGCGTCGTTCTAACAGCTGAAATGTGAATACTGAAATTACTACGTCTAGCAAAGAAATGTCCTTATCAAATATTTCACAATGATAAGAAAGATCATTAAGAAATCAAAGCAAAGCCATATCGAAGATTGTCCAGTCTAAAACTATTCTCAGGCACTTTTTATATTTACCGTTATACGGTTACTGTATTTTTCACATTGGCTCCGTTTCCCATCTCTAAAATCCTCATAGTTCTTGATGACATTATTGTCGTAATTATGTTGTCAAGCACACTGATTGTAGCCCAGAACTGTAAACAAGAAAAAAATACGTACAACCTCAAACACAGAATGAAATTTCCTGTTTACCTTTCACAACCTTCTTGTACGTTTGCATTAACAATATAATGTGAGAGTAAGAAGTAAAGCTAAATTAATTTTTGTAACAATGCTAGCAAGACTGAATTGTGTTTTCACGTTGAGGAAGTTTGACTTATATCGTTTTGAGTAATTACGGAAAGCTATGCTGTCTCATCACAACAGTATAACTTGAGTTATACTACTTTACCTGAACACTAATCAAAATCTCAAACTTGTACACTTTGATTTAAACCCATTTCCGTAGCCACTTTTCATGTTAGACTTATACTGATTTGACCTTTCGAAAAATCACGTTTTATTTTACAAAAATAGGTGACGTATCTCATTTTAGAATTTTTTGACTTATACTCTTTTACCTTAACACTGTGGCAATTGTTATATTACTTCTAGTTGATTTAACGACCAGAAAGTTTTCCCTCCGTTCTTTTATTCAGTATCGTAACCTGCCTACATACCGTTTGCTACAGTAATCCCCCTTGTCCCTTTATGTTCAAGTGTCATTTCATTGTTACTCAACAGATCAGGTATTTGTTTGCCAACTGAAACACCGAAGGTTTGTTTCTTAGTAGTAATAAGTATGTGTAAATTAGTAATTTTACTACCTTTCCTCAATGTTCATGACACTACGGGTTTTGATAAAGTATCTGTAAGGATTTCCTTCAGAAATGATGTCTTTTTGTAGCTCTAGGGCGGTCATGACGTGGTGTTTGTTTCGCTTGATAATTAATAACAATACCACTCACTGGCAGCCATTTGTATCCGCGTACAGAACAAAATAACGTACAAAGGGCACAGAAAGGAGAAGCTAAGTAGTATAGTAGAGGATCATGACGTTGAAAAGGATGTTCCGACATATTAAGTCCTCCATAGCGTTGACAACACTTGACTTCACCTCTCGTACCCAAGATTAATCTTAGGCATGTACTATTATGATATAGACACGACCTAAACCTGGAAACTTAATTTGAAATCACTGTTGAAAAACATCAGTTGCATTTCCCCTTAAATGGCCCAACAAGTTAAAAATCTCTCAAATGTTAATATCCTACTAAGCATCGAGCTAATATTCATTATTGGATCTAATTATTCCATATCCACAGTGCGTCATTAACCTTTAGGGTAGCTTTCGCCCGGTTATAATCCATATGTTACAGGATATGGACATCCTCAGATACTAATCTTGGCCTCTCAACTTTGGTTGTAATTTCTCAGGTCAAAATTACCCTGTCATTTTAAGACCGGCTGCCTCCCTAGCGTAACGATTAACGTTATTACCTGCCATCTTCGGAAGGCCGGGATCGATTCCCGTGCTGCCAGTTATTTAAAAATGGCAGACGGGTGGTATGCGATACAAATGGTACAGGAAGTTCACCTACTTTGGATTTGTGCCTGAAAGGAAGTGCACCACTTCGGGATGAGGTCACGAATTTACATTACTTATCTCAAGACCGAGTGATATTCACTTTCCAGTCTACCTGTCAAATGATCATCTTGAGCAGGTTGAGATATAGAACTCGGAAACGCTGGACGAATAGGTAGAAATACTTCTTAACCCTTTCCAGCCCAATAATGCTATATAACGTCTTTCCCCATTTCTCCGACGCACTGCTAGTTCTGAAGGATATCATGTAGGATCATGGTAATTTATGCTTTGTTATAAATGTTTGGTTGGTAGTGACGGAGGAGCTCAACAAATGGTTATCTCTGTAGATTCTAGAGAAAAATTGAGGCAGAAGAAGAGCAAATCCCATAACCTCGTAGTTTATATTAGATTATGACTTCGAATAATATTGGAATGAAGAGAAAAGTTCAAGAAATAGAATATATATTAATTTTAAATGCATTGAGTCCCACGATACACAGGAATCTGTGATTTTTAATATGATTCGTAGCCTATACAGAGCAGGACGATATCTTATAACATTTAAATAATTTTCTTACATGTTCTAACGTCGCACTAACACATTGAAGGTTTTTTTGCGACACATGAATGGGAAGTGGCTAGGATTGGTAATGTAGCGGCCTTAATTAAGGTACAACCCCAGCGTTTTGGGAAAATCCACGTAAATCCACCTTCAAGGCGTATAATACTGGATAATTTTGTCACTTTAAATTTTGTGTCTGTTTTTCCATTGGAGCACCTTCCAATCAGGCGATGACAGGAAGTGTCAAAATAACCGTGTACTGTAATACACGGTTTCTTATTTTACACAGGTACAGTTTGTTGCATGTGAAATGTCAATTTTGGTAGTGAAACGAAGTACATTTTCCCCAACGGGACATGACTCTATCGATGTCTGCTTCGCAAACGTCTGACTGCCCGGAGGAAGGAAATTCTTCGAAGGCGTTTGTGGTGTTTTTCGATTTTTGAACCATTTTCCACCAAAATGTGAACTAAATACCTGTTGGCGAGAGGTTTAAGAAAAGAAGAAGAAGAAGAAGAAGAAGAAGCTTATGGCCTCCGGAGAGACCCGGTGTAGGTCATTCAAATTGACACCTATAAGCGACCTGTGCGTCTATGAGGATGATACCGACCCATGATGTATTCTAATGTTCAGAGTAATTAACCCATTACGGTTAAAATCCCCGACCCGGCAGTGAATCGAAACAGGGGCCCCTTGGACCAAAGGTCAGCACCTAACCGTTTTGCCATAGATCTGGAGAGAGGGTTGATGAGCATGGTAGATGAGGAAAGCTCAAAGTGCAAGTGATGTACAGTGGTTTTCAGTCTGTTGTTCTTGACACATATGATCGAAAGAGTATAACTCCATTTCTGTTGACGAATCTTTGTCACATAACGCCACTCCATTTTACTGGATCCAGTAGTTCTCCGCATTAATGGTGTAACCGCATTTCGAGAAGGAATAGAAAATTATATCCACTAATCTTTACCAACGGCAACGTCCGTGGTGTAGGGGCAACATGTCTGCACTTACCTAGGTTGGATTCCCGGCCAGTTGAGGAATTTTAATTTTGGACTGAGGGCTGGGACGAGTTCACTCAGCCTCTTGAGACCAAATGAATTATATGAGTAGCGGACCGGTTCACGAAAGCCAAGCAATACGGCTGAGGATGTCGTTACGCTGTCCACATGGCACTTCAGTACCTTCAGACCATGTCGTCTCGGAGGCCAAGATTCTAGAGGGCTGTCGTACCACGGATGTGTTAGTTTTTTTCTTTACACATATCACCAAACAGTAATCGTTATCTTCCTGTAATGAAGGCTCGGTTTCGGCTCGTGTTTTAAGACTTCACCAGCATCTAACCAGTGTGTTGATGGACAACAATGTTGTTGAGTGAACTCTCAATGTGGCACCAGGGGTTTCCCACTTCGCCCGAGAACGAGTTGACAATCTCACATCGTGAGTCCTTCGCTCTACATTTGATATTGCACGCAGTGACAATCCAAATGAAAGGTATGTTAGATTTACGGTATTCTTCGGTTTCTGGCGAATTATTGTAAAGTCTTGACTTCATACTAGCACTGTAAGCTCTGACACAATCTGTCAATAAGTTGATATTTTATACAGAACAGCTGCTATCGGAATCACAAGCTATCCAGCGCTTGTCAAAGCTTGAGTGCCTCTTGAAATATTGAGTTAGTTATCCCTAACTTACTTGCCCCAGTTTAACATTAAATCATCTTCTTCGCGTCATATTTTATAACCTCAGTTCCGTGAATCACCACGGACATCTCCCAATGGGCGACATATAACACTACATTTGATCAAGCTCCGCACTTAAAAGATGGTAAACATCACTACAACATGTAAGTCGAACGTGTTAAGTCTCTTTTCAATGAAAGTTGTTACTGGTTTGCTTAACGTGAAGTACCTGGGACACCTAGTTCAACAACCCCGAGAACTTGGTTTGTGTAACGTCTGTCTCGAACTAGGTCTCAATTAATGTGCAACCATAGCATCTGCTCTGTGTTTAAATGGGCTGACGATGGTGAAGGTTGAACTCCTATTATTTGAATACAAGCTTAGAGCTACAGGACATGTTCCTCGGAGTCAAATCACTCCTGAGCCGAAGTCCTTGAAGTTAGGTCTCCTAAAACAACAATTACCAAATCACTCCGTCTAGTGTCTGTACTAGTATTGGTACATTTGTGATCAACTGAAGCAAGGAATAGGTGGTCGTGGTCTTTTAAAATACAATCACGGGTGTTCCGTCTATATTAATATGAGTGGCACAGCTGTAAGCTTGTAATCGGGAGATACTGTGTATCCCATTATATGGATTTCCACCGTTTCCCACCAGACTAGTGCTGCACTTAAATTAAGGCCATAGCTGCTCCCTTCGTTGTCCTAGACTTCTCCTATCCCTTTGTCTCTGAAAATATATCTGTGTGGCGTTAAACTCTAGCTAAAGAGAAAGTGTGTCTTTTATTTCACGAGAACATAGGATGCCTTGAAGACAGAGGATCGGCTGATGGCAAGGCAGAGCAATGAATTCATGAATGTGAAGAACTCGCTACGCTCCACGAGCCTAATACGGTGGTACTTGTAAGCGGACCGAACATGACGAAGGAACGATACAAAACCTGGATTAAAAATTAAAAAAATAATAGGCTCAACTGTTTAATGGTCGCCACAGCAACTCTCAAAGATCGTGAACTCTTGGAGTAAACAAGTAACATGTGCTAGATAGCATATCAGGTTGCAGTACGAGAGCGAAACAAGGGAAAATACTGAATTATGCCATATTTCAAAATCTGGATCAAGTTTAAGAAATAATAGACTCCACTGCCTAATGGTCACCACAGCAACGCTCAAAGACTGTGAACTCTCCGAGTATATCATTTGTAAAGAAGTAGCGTGTGCTAGATAGCATATCGGGTTTCAGTAGAAGAGCGAAACAACGGAAAATACTGAATTATGCCATATTTCAAAATCTGGATCAAGTTTAAGAAATAATAGACTCAACTGCCTAATGGTCACCACAGCAACTCTCAAAGACTGTGAACTCTCCGAGTATATCATTTGTAAAGAAGTAGCGTGTGCTAGATAGCATATCGTGTTTCAGTAGAAGAGCGAAACAACGGAAAATACTGAATTATTTAACACGGCTTTCAAACGTTAAATGGAAATAACATTTAGCCTTCATGACTGCATAATGCCTGAACTGACTTTCATTTTCTAGGTCGTTTTGAGTACATATAAGCTGAATAAATGATAAATCAAAGAGCAGAAATGGTCTACCGGACATCATAGAACTCGATCCCCAGCCTTCGGATTACACCTCTGATGATCTGTCGATGGATCTACGATGACCTTTCTAAGCCTGCTCTGTTAGCTACAGCTCTAGTGTTATTGCCATCACAAGTTAGTCATCCACTTGGGGCCTTCTGAACTGAACAACTAGCTTTCACTACTGCATTATATTACAAACTAGCTGCTGTGCCCGCCATTTGAGAGGACTATAACTTATCATGCGCATGATTACAATTCTATCCACCCGTCATGTTGTTGCTGACATTCTGAGGCATGAAGGTTTACAGCCTCTCCCTACCAGTGGCTTGTCGTGACGTACTTGTTTCCTGACTCTCTCTAGTCCTGTGCAGTTTTACATCTGATCTATCCCTTGTGGTATAAAAGCCAAGTATGAGGGTAGTATTCAAAAGGTACAGGGAGATGTACAAAATAATTGAAAACATCGGTATGTTTTCCATAGCAACTCTCTACAGACTTAGTTATTGGCCCTTGGACTTCAACTTATAGATGACCGCCACAGATATTCCCTTTGCTTTTCGCTGTATCGAACAAGTAAGTAAGATTCTAAATCAATTTCGCCATAAGCAATTTTCTTGGAAAACCAATCTTAAGAGAAATGCATCCAGTTTCAGGTTCTCCATGAATTCTCCTGGTAATTATTTTAACAATATATATAATATAGGCCTATAGACAAGATCGTACCAAATTTCGTGAAAATCCTCCCATCCATCTTCCCGTGACGCTGTAACGAAGAGACAAAAGTTAAACTGAACCAGTCATAGACTAGTATTTGTCGTATCCTGGGTAAAAACCAAGTATCAGGTTAATATTCACTTAGTACACGCGGAATATTTTTATGTATGATAGATAAATAGGCTTTGAGCTATGAGACTGTCTCCAGCACATATAGAAATGCGAAAGAGGTGTTACGTACAGAGCAAAAATGTCCAACTGGACACCAGTGAGTTAATTATCATCATTGATTTGCATTGAATACTGTCGTCCAAATGTCAGATTTGTTATCAGTTGTTTACCTAGTCTTTTATCGAATGACTTCAAAGAACTTGGAAAGGTTTCAATTCCTCTCCCTACAAATGAATATTTGCCCTAATTTGTTCTCTTGAATTCCAACTTTATCGTCACTACTTTCAAAAGCTCAACTCAAGCTTATTCGTCTACTAATGTTTTTCAACGCCATATCTCCATTGACAGCTCGGAACATACCGCTTAGTCGAACGGCTCGCCTCCTTACTCCCAAGTCTTCACAGACCGAAGTTTGAAACATTTTCGTAACACTACTCTTTTGTTGGAAGCCACCCAGAACAAATCGGGCTGCTTCTTTTAGGTCTCTGACAGTTCTCGTATCAAATAATTCTGGTGTGGGTCCCACACACTGGAATCATACAGTACTTTAATTGGGATCTTATCAGGGACTTAACGCAATCTCTTTGCATTCTTACTACAACCCTGATATATCCTCATAACCATATGCAGATATCATAAACCTTTATTTACAACCTTATTTTGTGATTACCCCTACCTCACCCTACCTTACATTTAAGTATCTTTAAATATCGAGAAATTTAAAGTGATCCTCATGGGCTACTTTTCTACTATTTGCTGTACGTCGCGCCTACAGCCTACGGCGACGATGCGATAGGAAAGGCCTAGGAATGGGGAAAAAGCGGCCGTGGTCTTAATTAAGGTACAGTCCTTGAATTTGCCGGGCATGAACATGGGAAACCACGGAAAACCATCATCAGGGCTGACGACAGTGAGATTAGAATCCACTATCTCCCGGATGCAAGCTCACAGCTGCGCGCCCCTAACCGAACGACCAACTCGCTCAGTGGGGTAAGTAGTTATTTTTGGAGAGTTCTGGTACCACCTCCACTTGACCCTCCGGGCCCTAGATGAGGCATGGTCCGGTGGGTGACGTCACAGCGTGGTGCGAGCTGCTAGCTAATAGCGTGCCATTAACCTTACTTGGCTAAGAGCGCGCTCTTAACCTCACATGACCTTACGCTGGCTATGTGTCCAGACTTAACCTTACAGGCGGTTAAAGCGCTAGCCTTCTAACCCCTACTTGGCAGGTATTGACTAACTATTGGAAACAAGAGAAAACTATATTAAGGATGACAGCGCAGCCCGTCAACGTTAGATGTGTTGAATTTAACGCACAATTATTATAGTTAGCAGTCCATGGGAAAGAGTGCAGAGTTCGATTCCCCGTCATGTGTAGCGCGAATATTTTTTTGGTTGTGAACACTAAGTTTTAATCTCTAAGTGATGTTAACAATGTTGTAAGCTACTATAAGTCTCTAGAGTTCAAATCTATAAGCACGAAATGTTAAAATAAAAAATTCAGTGTTCCAAACACTGAAAACCAATAGCGCGTTACGCAACTGTTCGCACGCTAGCGTATTGGACTCCGCAGTCGCTTAGCTTCGAGGCTCAAAGATGCTTCCCACTATTACGACCCTGTGAATAAAGCATATGTATTACGCCTAACACTATCTCCCTAGTCCCATGTGCAGCCACCATCTTGTTTTCAAGTTTAGCTTCAACCAATATCAGCATCAAAGCCCCTTCTAGTCCCTTTTCTGTAGCTGATTGAGATGTTAATTTACGCTAGTCTTCGGTCCAAAAATCTAGTATTCGATTTCCTGGTTATGTTGAGCTTCAGTCTAAGAGAGTTCCAAGCTCGATGTCCGTTCTTCTTTTGTTCGAGGGAGTCCTAGACTCGATCTCTGTGTACTGTAGGTTAGATATTTTGACTAATGTTACTTCTGTTCAACCTATGAATAAGGCATATGTATTAGGGCTTACACTATCTCCGTAGCCCCGTGCCACCACCTTTTTCTATGTTCGCTTCCAACATTATGGCCCCTATGAATAAAGCACATGTATTAACCCTTACGCCATCTTCCTAGTTCCATGTGTAGCTGCCATCTTGTTCCAAGTTCACCAGCTCCAAGTCCGGGGAGGTTAAGTTAGGTTAACGTGTAATCAGCGGAAGATTAAGTCTGTACTTTTAGCCAGGGTGTAGGGAAGGTCAATCGGTTTGGTTTACGGCTGGTCAGCCTGCTCTTTTATGCAGTTAGTCCGGGTATCGAATATACATTCTGTTAAGTTAAGATAACACTCTTTTGCTGTTAGCGTGGGAGGTTAGGTTCAGATTTGAGCTCCAACGACGCTTCTCGAATGTTACGCCCCCTATGAATAAAGTGCATTTATTAATCCTTATACCATCTCCCTAGACCCATGTGCAGCCATCTTGTTCCTAGTTCTGCTCTGAGACCCCGAAGTCACCGTCCGACATTACGCCTCTATGAATAAAGCATACCATCTTGTTCCAAGTTCAGCTTCAAGCTCCCTTAAGTCGCTTTCCAATGTTACGTCCCTGTGAATAAATCACACAAATTTAGCCTAATAGCCGCCATCTTGTCCCAAGTTCAGCTCCAAGTCCGGGGAGGTTAAACTAGGTTAACGCGTGGTCGGCCGAAGATTAAGCCTGCACTTTTAGCCAGGGTCTAGGGAAGGGCAACCGGTTAGGTTAATGCCTGACCAGCGTAAGGTTAAGCCTGCACTTTATGCCAGGGTGTGAGTTAGGTTAGATTAAGCGTGGTCAGCGTAACGTTGGACCTGTACTTTTAGCTAGGGTGTAGTGAAGAGTAACCGGTTATGTTAACGCCTGGTCACCATGAGGCTAAGCCTACTCTCATAGCCATGTAAGGTTAAGCCTACACTGTTATGCGGTTAGCCTCGGCATCGAACTTAGGCCTGTAAGGTTAACGCCCTTAGGCCTGGGGTCGAACCCGGGATGTGCTAGGTTAAGTCTAGACACGTCATGCCTCTTATGTTAAGCTTGCCCCCTTAGCAATAATCCCGTTGGCTGTTAGGGTAAGCTTGCACTTTTTGGCATCGAACTTGGGTCTGTAAGATTAGCGGCCTTAAGCCTAGGGTCGAACCCGAGGTCTGTAAGGTTAAGCCTGGACACGTAGCCAGTGTAAGGTCATGTGAGGTTAAGAGCACGCTCTTAGCGAAATAAGTTTAAGGGCATGCTCTTAGCTACCAGACCGCATCACGCTGTGACGTCATCCACCGGATCAGGCGTCTCCCAAGGGCCGGAGGTGGATGTGGTACCAAAACTCTCCAAAAATAACTACTGAGGTACTTTCACCCCTTTGCTTCTTGGTGGAACTTACAAGCTGACTTTTCCTCCCGATTAACATCATGCCATTCCATCTCAAATAACTGCCGAGGTCTTTTCGTAGTCGCTCAGAGTCTTGTAACTTATTTACTACTTACACAGCATTAACATCATAAGCAAAGAGCCTTGTCGGTGTTTCCATTTCTTTACTCATATCATTTACATACATTAGAAAACAAAGATCCAATAATGCTGCCTTGCGGAACACACCATCTTCATCAATACAGATCAGACAATGCTTCACCTACTCTACATCTCCGAGTTTTATTTTGTAGAAGTTTAGCCACCAATTCCTACACCTTCAGCCTTCTGCTACCTTGTTGGAATGCTTTCAGACAGTAAAATAGACAACTAAAATAAGAACATGTGACATTTATTGACGTGGAACAAATCTATCGTCTCGTTCCAGTACTAGGTCCCTCGTACTAGAAAAGTGTATTCCTTCTATAATTTCAGACTTTAAACAGTATCTTGAAAAGAGGACGGTCCACAGGTCTACGTAAATAGCTTCCCAGGTTAAATGGCACAAAAGTGACTGGTGCGTGCAACCGTCATTTAGTGGTGAAATAGAAGCTTGACGAGTGTGGTAAAATTAGTCTAACTCGGGACTGCGTCATGATACCACATACTGCAAGCTGACGGTGTTTATCGATATCTGTAATTATATACGGGGTGGTCGGAAACAATGTGAACTGGGTATTTCAGGGTTAGAAGGTTGATCATGCTGATAAATAATTTGAAAGAAATCATTCAATATTTCACACCGTTGTGATTTTATCAGCTGCTGAACTTAGCCAATCAGATATCTTCGCGGGCGAAATTCAAATGGCTTTGCGAGGCGGTATTGCTAAATCTTCACGTGGCTTAGAACCGAATTGAGAGCACCAATCGAAGAAAAAAATACTTGGCCACGGGAAGGATTAGAACACGCACCTCATAGGTAACTGGATCACGCCATGGCAAGTACGCTAGGGTGACACCGGCTGTGTTAATGTTTCTTCTCGGCATTGGTAGCTGCTAGATGATCGGTCATTTGGGGAATTGTTCGTTTAGCTGCCTCGTGGCATGCGTACAGTGGGCTTAGACTCGCATTGCAACGCAAGCCTAGTCGGTGTCGATTGGTGCTCTCAAGACGTTCTTAGGCCACGTGCACATTTAGCAACACCGCTTCATAAAGGCCAATTGAATTCGCCTGCTAAGCGATCTGATTGGCTAATTTCATCCACTGATAAAATGATACCGGTGTGGGATATCGAAATATATTTTTCATATTATTTATTGGTATGACCAACTCTCTAACGCTAATATACTCGCTTCACGTCGTTTCCGACCACGCTGTATTTCATATAACATCTTCTTCTTCTTCTCTTTTATCTATTTACTTTACAGGATCGGCTTTTCCCTCGGACTCAGCGAGGGATCCCACCTCTACCGCCTCAAGGTCAGTGTCCTAGAGCTTCAGACTCTGGGTCGGGGGATACAAGTGGGGAGGATGACCAGTACCTTGTTCAGGCAGCCTCACCTTCTATGCGGAAAATGGGCCTTGCGGGGATGGGAAGGTTGGAAAAGATATACAAGGAAGAGGGAACGGACCGGCTGTGACCTTAAGTTAGGTACCATCTCGGCATTTGCCTGGGGGAGAAGTGGGAAACCACGGAAAACCACTTCCAGGATGGCTGGGGTAGGAATCGAACCAACCTCTACTCATTTGACCACCCGAGGCTGAGTAGACCCCGTTCCAGCCCTCGTACCAGTTTTCAAATGTCGGGAATCGAACCCGGGCCTCCGGGGGTGGCAGCTAATCACACTAACCACTACACCACTTTCAGAAAACTTGATTATATTTATGGAAAACTGTGAAATACCTGTGAACGTGTGAAAATGTTCATGGTTCGAACCCCACTGCCAGCAGCCTGAAGATGATTTTAAGTAGTTTCCCATTTTCACACCAGGCAAATGCTGGGGCTGTACCTTAATTAAGGCCACGGCTGCTTCTTTCCACCCCTAGCCCTGTCCTATCCCATCGTCGCCATAAGACCTATCTGTGTCGGTGCGACGTAAAGCAACATAAAAATAAAAAAGCCAACGTAAAAGTAGTTGGAAGAACGAATAGCCGTGTCTCAACTATTTGGTTTTATGTTTTACTGCTCTGCTTTGCTCGGTCATGGAGACTTCGATATAATATCTGATATTGTCCAGTATATTAATATGTTTTATCATTATCCATTTATTTATTTCATTCACTCTTTAGACCCCAAAAAGCAGAGTTCATATTAAGTGGCAATACAAATAAGGGTAAAATTGGCACACAAACAGTATGAAAACTTTAAAGAAAACAGACATAATTTTACAAGTTCCGGTATGCCTGTATCATTAATAACACAAGAGATTTTACGTTTACAGTAAATTCATTGACAGAATTGTACGATCTTGAACAGATCTTTTTTCAACTAGATATACGCTTACCTTAAGTGGTTGTGGTAGTAGTTTTAAGTGGTTATTGTAGATGATTTTTATATTTAGTGCTGTATTGGTAGATATTTTTCGTACGGAGTAGGTGCAAGTTATTACGGAATAGTTTTTTTTATTAATTTTTTTTTTGCTAGTTGCTTTACGTCGCACCGACTGAAATAGGTCTTATGGCGACAATGGGTTAGGAAAGCCCTAGGAGTTGGAAAGAAGCGGCTGTGGCCTTGATTAAGGTACAGCCCCACCATTTCCTGGTCTGGAAGTGGGAAACCACGGAAAACCATCTTTAGGGCTGCCGACAGTTGGGCTCGAACCCACTATCTCCCGGATGCAAGCTCACAGCCGCGCGCCCCTAACCACATGGCCAACTCGCCCGATCCGAAATAGTTTATGAGTTATATTGTACATATACAGGGTGGTCGGAAATAATGTTAATGTTAAATAATGTTATGAGCGTTAAATTGTTGGTCATACTGATAAATAATTTGAAAAGTAATTCGATATTTCTCGCCGTTGTCTTTTTATCAGTAGCTCAAGATGCCAATCAGATCGTTTCGCGAACGAATTCCAATTGACTTTGCGAGGTGGTATTGCTAAATCTACAACTGTCTTAATACCGGCATGAGAGCCATGTCGAGAAATCAGCAACAAGCACAAACACTACGTGAATTTCAGCCGGTGTCTCCGTAGCGTGCTTATTACGGCGCGATCCTGTCACCTGTTCCGTGTTCATATCCCTTCCCTGGCAAAGATTTTCCCCTCGCTTCGTGCACCGAGCAGAGTAGTCCTCGGCTTAACAGCGGCTACCTTTGGCTATACGTGCAACCATGCATTCGAGAACGGAGGTGCTGGTTTTCCGTGGTTTACCATTTTCCTGCACGGCCTTCTCCACACCTCAAATCACCGCTCCAAATATCCTTCGCCTAGGAGTGGCCGTTACTCTTTAAGGAGGCCCACCGAACCCCATCAGGTTACGGAATTAAAACATTTTAAAAACGTAGCCAGCATAACGAAGGAAGATCACACGCTAGCATTCTGAGTGTATGTTAAATTTCACCCGGAGATTATTACTAACTACTTCACAATAATTATAATCAAAATAAAGCAATGCAAGTTTCTCAACTAGTAGGCCCTACTTCCTTTCGTTTCATTTGTATAGAACAGAATTTGTTGTGTATGAATTTAATACTTATGATCGTATTTTGAAGAATTTGAAGTGGTTTAATATGGATCTGCTTTACGCCTGCCCCGATGACAACAAAGTACGTATGCACATATTCAGATTAATTTTTACAAGTTTATTCATTTTAATATGCTAGAAAATCTGTGATGCCGGTTCGGACAAGCAACTATTTCGTTATTCCGTGCAGCCACCGACAAAAGTAACATAGCCAAAATGATCTCATTGTTCGATTACGGATGTGGCACTATAATAATAATAATAATAATAATAATAATAATAATAATAATAATAATAATAATAATAATAATAATAATAATAATAATAATAATAATCTGCCTGCTGACATTTCTTGATGGATACAGTACTTTTGCATCCATCTCTTGGCATAGGCCAGAGTAAAGTGTAGCTTCCACCGAAGTCCCAGTCAACATCCATGGCTGTGACAATATGGAAGCTGCTGGGGTATGGGTACTGCCGAGTACTGACATTCAGAACACGACGAGTGCATCCGAGTGTTATGAAAGGTGTTGCTCATAGGGTCAGTCTTGCTGCAATAGTACTTTCTGTCCCAGTGGGGAAAGCATTGGCAAACTACCTCACTCCTCATCTTGCCTAGTACGCCTCATTTTGGTGCTACCATTGGTTTTTGGGGTTTCCTTATAACCGCATAATCCTTGATGGTGCTATTTGAGGATCCAACCAGCCTCTGGGCTGATGACCTAACAGACAGACAGACAGACAATAATAATAATAATAATAATAATAATAATAATAATAATAATAATAATAATAAGTAGAAGAAGAAGTAAGCAAGCAAGCAGACCAGCCTACGCCGACGACTTGGTGTTAAAGGCAGACTGCTGAAGGCGTACAATCTAATGTGTTGTAACTCTCAGAGGAGTATAACTTCAAAAACGCAAGTGACGTCAATAACAAGGCTAGAGGACTGATAGCGAGTTCGGTAATATGAAACTGGAACAGGTGGATCATTTCAAGCATTTGCAATTAACATTCTTCCAGGATGGAAGTATAGTAAGTGAAATTCAACTTAAGTGCGACAAAGCTAACGCAATAAACTCGTAGTTGTGATCAACGTTAATCTATTTTTATAACTGGCTCTAAACTGTTTCTAAATAGCTTTAGATATTTTAAAAATACAACGGTATTCTGTAATAAAGAAACCGGGTGAAACTATAGGCCTACTCTTATGTCTGTCTGTTTTCAGACCGCCTCTGCAGTACGGGAGTGAAATCTGGGTTGACTCAGACTATCGAATTAATAAGCTCTAAGTAACAGACATGTAAGTAGAAAGGATGATTACCTGGCGAGTTGGCCGTGCGGTCAGGAGCGCGCAGCTGTGAGCTCAGATCCGGGAGATAGTGGGTTCGAATCCCACTGTCGGCAGCCCTGAAGATGGTTTTCCGTGGTTTCCCATTTTCACACCAGGAAAATGCTAGGGCTGTACCTTAATTAAGGCCACAGCCGCTTCCTTCCCATTCCTAGGCCTTTCCTATCCCATCGTCGCCATAAGACCTCTCTGTGTCGGTGCGACGTAAAGCAAATAGCAGAAAAGAAAGGATGATTGTTAGTAGAAACAGGTGGGAACAATGACAGGAGGGAATGCGGAATGAAGATAAAAGGGGTAAGGATTGGAATAACTCGGTGGATGAAGCTGTACGCATGAACTGACTACGGAGCTTTTCGTGTGAGGGGATGGTAGAAGGATAATGGACTCAGCCATGGTGGATAAGTGAAGTAGGGGGAAATCAAGATGGTGATAGTTTAATGTTTAAAGACAAGAGGTGTGGAATCAAAACGAGGTCACAGAACTAGTTGGAAGCACTTCATTAATTGACAGAGGACTGTAGACTGATTGCTGAAAGACATTGCAGTCTATAATGAATATGTATGTATGTATGTATGTATGTATGTATGTATGTATGTATGTATTCAAGGAGTTCCGTCATTTTTTCATTGAATATTTGGAGGGTGTGTGTAGGACCCGGCCGAGCCACACCCAGGGCGATGTTTGCCCTCGCTGACGGGTGATCTAGAAGGGTAGACCCTCGGCCAGGTCACGCCTAGCTTCTTGCCGACTCGACGGGCACTCCGAGTGTTGACTTCCCGGACTGGGCTGGGCATGTCTCTCTGTTATCTGTATTGATTCTTAGCGGCAAGGAGCAAGCAGGCCACCAGACCCAGAAAATTAAGTTACGTGGATCCTTATATAGGGGTTAATCTTGACACGTCAAAAGGCCAGATGTCATGTCCGAGCTAACGGGAGTCATCCATAAAGAGTCCTAGTATATGAAAACGTTACCAATTACGTTTTAAGAAACCATCTCCTTTATGCCTTCCTGCACGCTGTTCCACTAGTAATGTTGTAAAATACACTGAGATGGGGCTTCACTCGTTACTAGCAAGTTCTTGTTAAGAGATTTGTATTAATATAACAGAAGCCTTGGATTTATACTGCATACCTAGCATAGACAATTAAATATGCTGGACAAAAATGCGCTATATTAATCCTGTCTAACAGTGTGAAAGCACCATGGCTGTTGTAAAATAAAATATAATATAATAGAATATAATACTCTTATCCCCTTGTACCGCATCACCTGAAGTTGGGGAGAGAACACTCTTTTATTGCAATTCATTAATTCTGATACATGTATTACATGTTCCTCTTATAATTATTTGACTATTCTTCTTCTTATTATTATTATCATTCTTCTTCTTCATCTGTTTACCCTTCAGGGTCGGTTTTTCCTCGGACTCAGCGAGGGATCCCACCTCTACCGCCTCAGGGGCAGTGTCCTGGAGCTTCAGAATCTGGGTGGGGGGTACAACTGGGGACGATGACCAGTACCTCGCCCAGGCGGCCTCACCTGCTATGCTGAACAGGAGCCTTGCGGGAGATGGGAAGATTGAAAGGGATAGAGAAGGAAGTGGGAAGGAAGCGACCGTGGCCGTAATTTAGGTAACATCCCAGCATTTGCCTGGAGGAGGAGTGGGAAACCACGGAAAACCACTTCCTGGATCGATGAGGTGGGAATCGAACCCACCTGTACTCAGTTAATCTCACGAGGCTGAGTGGACCCCGCTCCAGCCCTCGTGCCACTTTTCAAATTTCGTGACAGAGCGGGAATCGAACCCGGGCCTCCGGGGGTGGCAGCTAATTACACTAACCATTACACCACAGAGGCGGACATTATTTGACTATTACTACACTAAATATAATTTATTTCGTCCTTGACAGTGACAATGGCATATTATGTAATGTAACATGAATCTTCCCTTTCCTTAGCTTTGTTAGTGTCTCAAGTCTTATGGAGTATCCTACCATTACAACGTGCCTTATGACTGAAATGAATGAGTGCATGACTGCAAGAAATCGCAAATGGATGGTTTCATGATTGAAATATAATGAACTGCATTGAGCATTCAATTATGAGTGATCTCTTGACTGCCTAAATTAGTGAATGTACGAGTGCATGAATGAATGGAGTGGATTCCAAGTCGTCTCTCCCAGTCACTTTTTTTTGCTATTGGCTTTACGTCGCATCGACACAGATATGTCTTATGGCGACGATGGGACAGGAAAGGGCTAGGACTGGGAAGGAAGCGGCCGTGGCCTTAATTAAGGTACAGCCCCAGCATTTGCCTGATGTGAAAATGGGAAACCACGGAAAACCATCTTCAGGGCTGCCGACAGTGGGGTTCGAACCTACTATCTCCCGAATACTGTATACTGGCCGCACGTAAGCGACTGCAGCTATCGAGCTCGGTCTCTCCCAGTCACGGATAACCACCAACTGAGGAGAGAGTTTCATCAATGCGTATGGTTTGTTATATTTCTGTCAGTGATTTAAAGCCACACTAACACATTTAAGTATTTCGGCGACGTACCGATGGGAAATTGTTAGTATTGGGAACGTAGCGACCGTAGCCTTAACTCATTGTTTAATTTCTACACTTAATTGATATATTATAAGATTTGTAAAAACCGAGTGGCAACCCGACTCCACCTGTACTTCTTCTGACCTACCCGCTGCTTCCGTATAGTCGTTACTTGTTCGAGGTCGAGGTATAAAGTGGGAATGATTTGAAAAAGGATGATTAACGAGACTTGAATTCTTGGTTAAAGAAGAGAAGGTAGTACTAAAGTTGGTAAATTGTTATAGAAGTCAACTGAAGTACGGTATAAAGATATTCTGAAAAAAATTCTGTTTTTAAAGTTTGCCTTCGTTGAAGTAAAACAGACGCTGATGGATAGGAAAGATGAAGGTGAGGAGTTTGACAGAAGAAAGTAGAATCAATACCAGATTAGCTAGACCCATAATCCCCCACTCCATGCTCACAAAATATGAGTCCCTGAGGATAAATAGTACGTGTGGAGATACAAGCAAGTCTGAAAAATGCTAGCCTCATACACTAACAATCCCAGCTATTCTAGGATTCAGACTATGTTGAGGACAGGCCGGAAGCAAAGAGCGAAGGGGAGGGAAACAAGCAGTGTTGCTGGTCTTGGAGCGGCAGGTTTAAAATGAAAGGCATGACGGCCACGCACGTTACTTGTCAGCCGCTCAGTACAGTGAACGCAGGAATTTCTACCACTTCTGTGATGACAAATTGTAAGAAATTAACAAATGTTTGAAATATAACTGAATATATTTGATTCACTAAAAATACGTAATACGATGCGGCTTACCTTCACATTTACACACCCGACAGTTCGTTTTTGTCGGCTTTTGTTTGTTTTCTTTCAGCGGCAGTATGTGTATGAAACACGTGATTGTCCCAACAGCGAATGTATCGTAAATATCAAGACGTCGCTTTCTTTGATCGACTATTTTGCGATATTTTTTCATCTCACCTTTAGCACGAATTAACATGGCGACTGACACATCGGCACGTCTCGCGGTCCCTACAGGGCTCGGTCTGACGGACGCCACTAAGACCATTCGTTCTACCCAAGGCCATTTGTTTCTCACCTCTAGAAAAGAACTTAATTTCTTTCCTTTCTTATGACGTATTCCAGTAAACTTGTTATGGTTGACATGTTGATCACAGGACTAACAAATTAAATACAATTCACTAACACACTAAATAAATAAATACACTCCTATGAAACACTGAAACAAATGCACTCTCTATTAGTTTTGTAATGGAAATCTGATTAACATCTGAAAATATGGCCTCGGTAACATGTGTTCGAGGGCTCGGCTTTGCCACATCCTACCCTACAGCCTCCCCCCGCCACCCATTTTTCAATCTCCTGACCGAACCTAGCCTACGACAGTAACCGAGTGGCAACCCGAGTCCACTGTACTTCCTCTGGCCTACCCGCTGCTTCCGTATAGTCGTTTCTTGTTCGAGATCGAGATGTAAAGTCGTTTAGTTACCAAAAAAATTAGCACATGCATTTTTAAGTGTTTCGTTAGTAAACTCCTTTCCTGTTTAACTTCCGAGGTTTGCAGCTTGTTCATACAGATTACCGACATGTAAGGTAAGGGTTATTCTGCCCGAAGGCAGGTCCGAACCTCCACAGAGGTGTTCCTGAGCCGGAGTTTACGTGCGGTAGGATGGCCAGTTCCTTTCCGCTCCTCCATTCCCTTACCCTCCATCAACAGCGCGTGGCAACCTATCCAACTCCTGACCACGCCCAATGTTGCTTAACTTCGGGGATCTCACGGGATCCGGTGTTTCAACACGGCTACGGCCGTTGGCTACCGACATGTAAAAGAACAATAAAAATAGCGTAGACGGGATAATTTTCTCTTCTACTCTCTGTATCCAGTTCCAAGCTGAACAACGCATATATCTGCACGTAGTGCTTAGAAATCACAAGAGACTAGAACAACCATTTATCTTTCCGTTCCAAACAATATTGATGTAATTAAGGACAAGCAGAATGCACCCTTAATGACGAACTTGTTTTGGCGATGTCACCGTTCAGTACATTCCTGCATACAAAGGGCCACCCTTTTGCAATAAAAAATCAAACTAGGTTCTGATGTGAACTTAACGTCTCAGATACACCCAAAACAAATTTCAGCCCAATCACTCAAGTAGATTTGACGTGATTCACTCTAATCCACCGAGCCGTACAGCACTCGACGGGTGAATTTTCAGGAACACATAAAACTTAATTTCTTCGGAAACTTTTTTTTTTACAATTTGTTTTACGTCGCACCGACACAGATAGGTTTTATGGCGACGAAAACCACGGAAAACCATCTTCAGGGCTGACGACAATGGGGTTCGAACCCACTATCTCCAGAATACTGGATACTGGACGCACTTAAACAACTGCAGCTATCGAGCTCGATCGGAAACTATTAGAGGTACGGAGAATAGTTATACGAACCACTTTGTGGGAAAGTGAATTCGCGCACTGTGGGCTTATTTTCTGTTAAGACTAACCGTTTACCTAATCTTTTGGTTTTTAGCAGATAAAACCCCAAGTTCAGTACATACCTATTTACAAATATCTGCCAACATGAAAGGGGCCTAGGAGTTGAAAGGAAAATAGGCCTGTATGTTAATCGAATGCACCAGATATAAGCTTGCTAAATGTGATTTTGATAGATCAAGTAGTTTTTATATAAAAGAAAAGTAGAAAGACAAACAGGTATATAGACAGACCAACATTCATATATGTACCGGGTGATTTAAGCGTCTGGTGCAATAGAATTCTGCTGCTAATCGGGGAAAAATAGAGGGAAATCTTTGGAAAAGAATGCGATTATTTATTCAACTCTAATGTGCTCGAAGACACTCAAATGAATCTATGCTTACACCCTGTTCACTGATATCCATCGCAGCAAAAGATAAAATACCCAATGTAATAGTACCAGTTGACACCAAGGACATAACTACAAGGACAAACTGATACACACTTATCACTGGAACAGTACTGATTAACACTACAGACATGTATGACAAAATAAAATATTTATACCGCTGCACTTGCCACGTGCCATGATTTTCTCCCCATACAACGGAATGGGGAAGATTTTCAGATTGGCTGCAGACGGTACATCCAAACACGGTTAAGAAAACTGCAGTTCACTTTCCCTAACATTGCACTGGCTCTCCTGATTTCGTCCATTAGTGTTCAATAGCTGTTGGTGTACGCAGTAGACGTGAGATTCGGCCGAAGGAAGTAGTCTAGTAGCGCCAGATCTGCTGATCAATGTGGTCAAATCACTGGATCCTGCCGACCAATCCAACGCCCAGGAATAATCTCCTCAAGCTACTGGAGGATTGACCATCCAAAGCACAGAGGTGACCCACGCTGTTGAAGAATAAACCCAAATCTTCGTGCCAGGGGCACATCATCCGAATAGGGCCACAGTGTAACCTGTTGTTGATGTTTGTAACCTTCAGCAGTGAGCCTGTCATTCACAAATACGATTTCAATGAGAACATCTATAGTAGACTTAACTAAAGTTGGTGTCTGACAGGTAAGGTTGGAGGGAGGAGCACTGCACGTGCCATTTCACGATGTTGCCACATTCCAGCATTCCTTTCTACATACTCTTACCCCTCGCTTCCGGCTCACTTGTTCCCTCCTTCATTCTGACCGCTGTGATCTGTTGTAGACTACCTGGCCAGGCGGTGTCGTCCCATTTGCGATCACTCTTATACAAACAATCATGTTCTTATCAGTGACAGTGACAGGTTTGGCAACTCCCAGCAAGACGAGCTGCCCTGAAGTTTTATCCCCATGGCAACCGCAGTCGCCCCACCCTCGTTTCCATGGCAACCACACAGCCACTCCCTTTATCCCGCCTCGGCAGGCAGTAAACGGACCTCCCTCTAAGAAATGTCAGACACCAACTCTTATTATTAGCAGTATACGTATGGTAGTACGGCAAGGGTCTGTCTCATGACTTGTGTCTACAGCTAGATGGGGGTTTACATTCACAAAGTATACAGAGTTATATCTATTCAGTCTCCTTCAAATGAAAACAGCTCTCATCGCTTAACAGAACATCATTTTCAGGGATCGACTAGAGCCATTAACTTTCTTTCAAAACACTCAGAGAATTCCACCCGTCTATCAGTGTCATAGGATGTCATAGGAAGTCATAGGATGAAAAATCATAAAGGACTGCCGCTCAGTAATAATGAAAGAAAGGCACAATACCTAGGCAAATTATGAGATGCGAGACGTAACAACTATTACAACTTATACTTTTTTTGTTGCTATTTTGCTTTACGTCGCACCGACACAGATATGTCTTATGGCGATGATGGGAGAGGAAAGGCCTAGTGGAAGGAAGCGGCCGTGACCTTAATTAAGGTACAGCCCCGGCATTTGCTTGGTATGAAAATGGGAAACCACGGAAAACCATCTTCAGGGCTGCCGACAGTGGGGCTCGAACCCACTATCTCCCGATTACTGGATACTGGCCGCACTTAAGCGACTGCAGCTATCGAGCTCGGTCAACATATTATCAAAGGGAAGATACAACGAGAAAGGTCCATTGAGAGGCGGACGAATTCAAAGCTGAAGGACACTGGAAGGAGGCACAAGTGCACGTCAGAAGAAGCTTACTATGCTGTAACATCACGTTCAGTATACATTGACCATCAACCAATCTTAAGAGAAGGGTTTTAAGAAGGCATCGAAATGTTTGGAGGATATTATTCTGGATACGGAAGCTTGACTAATGGCACCTTCCTTGTCGACTATGTTTGTCAACCGCTAATATGTCAGCTGATTTTGACTCTCCTATTGCTGTACATGGCACTGCAGTCATGAATATGGCCGTTAGTCTTAGAATGTCTCAGTAAACGCCCAAAAGTGGAGTATTGTGGCTTAGGTTCAACTGGATGCCGCCTGCGCTATTATTCAACCCGCTTCCCGTTAACTCGTTTCTTTTCTATACGGATTTTTCTTTATAGGGTCGAATTAAAGGAAAGGTGCATGGGACGTAGTCCTTTTTGTTTTCATATGAGCGTATTTTGAAGCACGTTAGTAAAATGCATTTCCAACAACATTCCCGTCTTTCCATTCTTGGTTATATGCACTAGTAGCGGAGTATTCCTACGGTGCCGAACTTTTGAATCTCACTGTGTATTAACAAGGTGCGACAATGGCTGATATATATAAAGTCTCCTCCGCAGTATGTCAAAGTAATTTTCAATAAGCGTATGTATTTCCAAAATTGTTCTTTTCTTCTTTCTCTGCTACTCTTCCCACACCCTTCACCGGTGCGATCGGTGTTGCACACATAGACAGATGCCCTTCCTGAGGCTAATTCTATGCGGAGGGACGTATTCAGCTATTACGTGTTTCTGTGGTCGCGGACAAAATGAAGAGACGTGTATTAAGGCAAAATACGTATCCCATTCCGAGTCAAAGGAGATTATCAGAAGCAGCTGAACTCCTCCACCCGGCCGGGAATCATAACCAGAAACCTCTAAAACGAAGGCCGTAACTCTCACCATTCATCCAAGAAGCCGAAAACTTAAAAAGTTTTCTGGATTGTTTTCGGAAAATCCTGTTAAGGGGGGGTGAGAAAAAATTGAAAAATGGGTTGCATATCTTTCACGTGGATACATATATCTCAAAAAAATGAAGATGTTACAGACATGAAAGTTTGTATTTAGAATTTTCTTTAAAAATAAAGAAACACACAGAAGGCTTAACAACTTGAGATTTGTTGATGACATTGCATTACTGGCAAACGACAATGACGAATTCCAGACATTAGTTACTGATCTTGCATGGAATATGAGTCAGTCGGCTTGAAGATGAACCTTTCCGAAACAAAGGTCAAGTCCAACAAGTAGGTCACAATAGAAATTGTGAACATAAACAACATGCCGTTAGAGAAGGTCAATGAATGTATCTATCTGGGCCACTGATCCCTATAGAGATCAGTGATCTGGGCCAGTTGATGAATATGAAAGGTGATTTAAGATCAGACATTTTTCGACGCAGCTAGAATGGCAGGCGTATGGAAGAAACTCAACTGTCTTCAGATCAAATATGCCAGTAAATCTGAAGAAAATAGTTTATGATCAGTGCATTCTACCTGTGCTGACTTATGGTTGTGAGATCTGGACACAGAACTGTACAGCGCAGAGAGGCATGGAAAGGTCAATGCTGGGTTTTACAAGAAGAGAGCAGATGGCATCAGATCAATCACTAAAGTTAATGACATTCTTGACAGAATAGCCACCTTAAAATGGCAATGAGCTGGACATATTGCCCGAAGGGAAGATGCCAGATGGACGAAGATAGTGTTAGAATGGAGTCCAAGAGATCATCAAAGGCCTAGAGGAAGACCGCCAGACAGATGCGATAAGGACATCAAGAGAATAGCTGTTGCTACCTGGCAGGGAACCGCTCGAGACCGTTCTACCTGGAGAGTTCTGCTAAAGACTTACCTGAGTTCACGACTTGAAGAGGCCACATCATGTAATAACAGAATTGGCTGATGATGATCAAATGAATTGAAAAGGAGTTTTAATTCTTTGTATGAGGATATTTATATCACAAAAACCAAGGACGTTACGGACGTGAAAATAAGTATTTGGAATCTCCTTAAAAAATAAAAAAGGCGCATTTTGTATGGGGGGAGCGAAACAACTGAAGGAGGTTTAAAAGGAGTTGAATTATGAGGATATAAATAAGAAGTGGACTTAAAACAATACACCCCTAGGGGGTTTTGACTGGGGGATGAGGAATTATGGCAAAATGTACGTTTATAATGAACCGTATGAATTACGAGTTAAAATGTCAAATGATATCCCAGGTGTTAAATAACAGAAGGTTTGAAACAAATTCAACCCCTCAGAGAGTTAAGTGTGGGTTGAGATCCCAAAACAAATATATTAATTCCTTCCTCCGAAACGATTTAACTTACGAAGACAAAATTGCTAATAGCGGTATGTCAGTTAAATCCAAGGTAGGGGATAGGAAATATTTTAAACGTTCCACCGCCAAAGTGGCAAATGAGCTTAGATCCGTATGCTGTATCATTAATCCTTCCAAAACCGTTTGGCGTACAAAGTTGTAATTTTACGAGAAGGGTGTTCTTTTATGTCCATGGTATAAAATACAGTATACTTCAAAACATTTCTCCCCTATGAGGTTTAGATGGTAGCTGACTCTCAAAAACACAATATACACTCTTACGAAACAGTTTCAGGAACGAACGTAACTTTTCTTTATGAAGGGTTGTCTTCTATATACTACATACATACATACATACATACATACATACATACATACATACATACATACATACATACATACATACATACATACATACATACATACATAAATACATGCATGCAAACATACTTACATACATAATCATTATAGACTGTTATGCCTTTCAGCGTTCAGTCTGCAAGCCCCTGTGAATTTACTAAACGTCGCCATAATCCTCGATTTGCAACTAGTGTTGTGGCCCCATTTAGTTCTATACCTCTTATCTTTAAATCGTTAGAAACTGAGTCTAACCATCGTCGTTTTGGTCTACCTCTACTTCTCTTACCCTCCATAGCAGAGTCCATTATTCTCCTAGGTAACCTATCGTCCTCCATTCGCCTCACATGACCCCACCACCGAAGCCGGTTTATGCGTACAGCTTCATCCATCGAGTTCATTCCTAAATTATCCTTTTTTTCTCATTCCGAGTACCCTCCTGCCATTGTTCTCACCTGTTTGTACCAGCAATCACTAGACGTTAATAAATATTTCGAAACATTCACCCCTTTAAAAGGTATTCATTCCTCCATTACTGTTCGACGTACAAATTCAAAATTTCACATGTTGGTCGCTTTTATGTCCTAGATATTAAATCAGATATGTTTTAACACATTCAAAATTTTCCGTACGGGGTTGAAGTGAGAGGTAAATTATAAATTAAATAATCATCCCCCCCAAAAAAAAACGTCTGACGTAGGAACTGAGGACGTATTTTACAGACACAGCTGGCAGTGGACTCTCCAAAATGTAAAACTTTGCATAGTAATTTTCACTTTAAAGCCTTAGCGAAGCGCGGATATCTTGCTAGTACAATAATAAAACTAAGAACTATTAAGACGGAATAAACATGAGGGGCCGGAGTAGTGTAATTAGTTATACGCAGTTAAAATACCTAGCCGGGCATCACTTATTTGGCGTTTTATTGTTTCTTAGCTCGTTAAACTGTGAACGCATGGAACTCGCGTCCTCCTCTAAGCCCAGCTCGAAACATACTGACTGACTAGCGCTTTTGTTGCGTCGCATTCACGTGATATTACGTTAGCAAGTATGTGATGCCTTTATGATGCTCAGTTCCGGTGCCGGTTCACAACAGATGGAGCGCATTTAGTAGCGTTCTTCAAATCAGCCATTATCGATTCAAGATAACTTTACACAATTGTGGGATATCATTTACGTAATTTACGCCTTGTCACAAAATGTATTTTTCTGCGTCGGAGAATGGAATAGGAAAGGCCCTCCTAACTCGATATCTTGAAGAATTAAGACGTCACACGTTTTATCAGGTTTTCGAGGGGTTCTTCCAAGAAATTCACCACTTCAAAACTTGTTTTAAAATCCAGACAGGCAGAGCTATCAACCAACATTAAAATTATAAAACTCATCCCGCTAGAACTCTATGAAATTGTTTTCTAGCTTCTTATTATTCAATGTTTTACATTTTGGAGAGTCCACTGTCAGCTAAGCCTGTATAATACGTCCTCATTTCGTACGTCAAACGGTTTTGTGGGAAGCACGAAGCCTTAGCCTTCTATATAATAATATTGATTCCCATACTAATACCAGCATCCCAAGGAAGAGTACCGGGGGCGTGATAGGTAAATGAATTGGCTTCTCACCACAGTGGTAACAGTTTGAATTTCTAAAACAAAAATCCACAACTCCTTGGCTGTGATTTCATGTCAGAGATCCCGTGGCCATGATTACAGTATTAATAGTCATGTCAATCTACAAGATAACTGAATATCATTCTTTTCAAGAAACATTTCGTACTTTACTCTATCCTGATCCGACATGAATTAAAGTGCTTTCATACAAATTATGACTATGAATGGTGATGAGGGAAATGTTACTATGGACGTTTGTAATGCCACCCTCCCTGTGGATATTTTGAGTGACGAATTCACTGGGTCCACTGACTGTCATATCACATACCTCCTCTGCTGTTCTCACGAGAATGAGTGAACTCCGTTCCAGCCCTCATTCCAAGATTAAATTCTCTGGATTAAATGGAATTCGACCCCAGATCCTCTAAGTAAAGAGCATGTTACACCTACACGAGAAGACCTAGTGGGCTGAAGAGTTACCTTTCAATAAATTTAGTTGATAGTATAAAATCATCAAGCAATTGTTCGTTCGTATCAATTAAATGTTCATGCTGTTGATTTATTGTTATAGAAACACTAGCAAGATACCCGCGCTTCGCTACAGATTTAAAATGAAAGTTATTATTCAAAGTTTTACATTTTGGAGAGTCCACTGACAGCTGAGCCTGTACAATACGTCCTCTGTTCCTACGTCAGACGGTTTTAGGGGAATTAGTTTTTATTTTATGATTTATCACTTACTTGAACCCCGTACGGAAGAATTTGAATGTTTTAAAACATATCTGATTTAATATCTAGGACATAAAAGCGACCAACCTGTGAAATTTTGATTTTGTACGTCGAACAGTAATGAAGGAATGAATACCTTTCAAAGGGTTGAATGTTTCGGAACATTTATTAACATCTAGGTTATATAAGACAACCCTTCATTTAAAAAAAGTTACGTTCGTGCCTAAAACGGTTTCGTAAGAGTAGATATTGTGGTTTTGAGAATCGACGACCATCTAAATCTCATAGGGAAGAAATGTTTTGAAGTATACGGTATTTTACACCTAGGATATAAAAGAACACACTTCTCGTAAAATTACAACTTTGTACGCCAAACGATTTTGGAGGGATCAATAACATAGCTTACGGAGCTAAGCTCATTTTACACTTTAGCGTGGAAAATTTAAAATATTTCCTATTTCACACCTAGGATTTAAAATATATACCGCTATTTGGAATTTTGTCTTCGTACGTTAAACCGTTTCGGAAGGAGGAATTAGTATATTTGTTTTTGGATCTTAACCACCTTTTAACTCTCTGAGGGGTTACATTTGTTTCAAACCTTCTGGAATATCATTTGACATTTTAACTTCCTAATTCAAACGGTTTATTAACAAACGTACATTTTGTCCTCATTCTTCATCCCCCAGCCAAACACCCTTAGGGATGCATTTTTAAGTCCACTTCTTATTTGTATCCTCATAAAAGGAATTCAACTCCTTTCAAACCCCCTTCAGTTGTTTCCCTCCCCCCCAAACAAAAATGCGCGTTTTTTTATTTTTAAAGGAAATTCCAAATACTTGTTTTCACGTTCGTAACGTCCTTCGTTTTTGTGATATAAATATCCTCAGTTAAAGAATTAAACTAATTTTTCAATTTATTTACCCACCCTTAATTGGATTTTCCGGAGACGAAAGAATGCGTATTTCTTTATTTTTAAAGAAGATTCTAAATACAAACTTTCATGTCTGTAATATCTTCAGTTTTTGAGCTATAAGTATCCTCATAAAAATAATCCAACCACTTTTCAATCATTTTTTCTCCCCTTTAAGTAGATTTTACGAAAACAAAAAATACATGTTTCTTTATTTTTAAAGGAGATTCCTAATGCCAATTTTCACGTCTGTAACATCTTCAGATTTTAAGATACCAGTATTCTAATAAAAATCATTCAACCCCTCTTTCAGCCTTTTTTACCACCTCCCCCCCCCCCCCCCACAAGTGATTTTCCCGAAAACAAAATGGTATGAATTTCCTTGTATTTAAAATAGATTAAAAAACCTATTTTCATGTCTGTAACATGTTACGTTTTTGAGATATACTCATTTTTAAAATTCACCCGCTTTGTCAGTCCCCTTCACCCCCTTCCCCTTCAGTAGGTTTTTAAAAAAATTACGCGTTTTTGAAGGAGATTCGAAATAAAACATTGCATGACTGTAACACCTTCAGTTTTTGAGATATAAGTGTCCTGAAAAAGATATTAAAGCCCTTTCTGACCCCTTTAAGAGTATTTTTCCGAAAGCAAAAAAAATCGTGTTTCCTTATTTTTTAAGATTCCGAATAGCAATTTTCGCGTCTGTAACATCTCAGTATTTGATGTATAAAATAGATTAAAAAACCTATTTTCATGTCTGTAACATGTTACGTTTTTGAGATATACTCATTCTACTAAGTTCACTTCTCTTCACCCATCGCACCCACTTATGTAGATATTCCGAAAACAAAAATTGCATGCATATTTTTAAAGGAGATTACAAACACGGTACCAATTTTCATGTCTGTAACACCTTCAGTTTTTGAGATATAAGTATCCACATAAAAATAATCCAATCCCTTTTTCAGCCCGTTTTACACACCCGCCCCGTTCACGGAAGTATTTCTTCGGAAAACAAACAAATATATTTTACTTTTATTTTTAAAATAGATTATTAGTACCAAATTTCACGTCTTTGATATGTAAGTTTTGATATATACTATATATATATTCATTTTATAAATTCACCTCCTATAACACTTCCCCTTAAGTGGATTTTCAGGGAAAAAAATATGCGGGTTCCTTTCCTTTTACAGGAGATTCCAAATACCAATTTTCACGTCTGTAACATGTTACATTTTTGAGATACATTCAGTTTAAAAATTCACTCCGTTTATCACTCCTGTTCATCACCCCCCTTAAGCATATTTTCCAAAAACAAAAAATACGTGTTTCTTTATTTTTAAACTAGATTCCAAATACCAATTTTCATAACTGTAACATCTTCAGTTTTTGAGATGTATTCATCGACATCAAAGGTATTCAACCCATTTTTCACCTCTTTTCACCCCCCTTAATTGTATTTTCCGAAAACAAAAAATACGTGTTTCTTTATTTGTAAAGGAAATTCCAAATACCAATGTTAATGTCTTTGAACTGTTCAGTTTTCGAGATATAGATAGAGTCATTTTAAAAATTCACTCCTCTTTTCACCCCGTTGACAACGAACTTTCCAAAAATCCTCCCTTAGTGAGCACCCCTACATTGTAATATGAAAGTATCCCCAAAATTTAATTCCTTTATGTCCAGTAGTTTTGTCTCGACGAAGATGAGTCAGTCAGTCAGTCAGTTAGTCAGTCAGTCAGTCAGTCAGTCAGTCAGGACAAGTTATTTTGTATGTATGTAGATTTTGTGTATTCATTTGAGTTGGACATAATGGGCATGTGTAAAAACTAGTAATATCTATCTGTAATCCACTAACATTTTTTTTAATATCTGGTATAAATTGCACATCTTTGAAAAGTTTCGTCCAGTTGAATTCTGATAAACATACAAATATAAGGTGAACGGATAACAAACCCAGATTCATTGCTCCTCAAACTTACACATAAAAGATTGTGGCGTAGTATTATTTTTGTGCATGAAAATGAAAGGAAATCTGTCTACTTACAGATCATTAAACATCACAAAATAGGTAAAGTTGAGAGCTTTTCCAGTACTCAATCTCATCAGGAAGTGTAGTGGTCAGCTCAATGTTCGTATGGTTATTCATTTCTGCTCGCATATCGAATAAAACCGTAAGGAACAAAGCACAGAACAATTTTCTTTTATGGGTCATTAGATCTCTCTCGTGAAGAATCCGAAGTTATTTAAGAAAAAAATGTATACCAGTTTCACATCTTAGAATATTATCACGCCCTGCCTTTTTCCTTTTCCATTTTTTTTTTTTTTTTTTTTTTTTTTTGAGTAACCATACATGCTTAGTACTTTTCGAGATTTCAGCCGCCGTATTCAACCTGTCTTCGGATCTATGTTTTGATTTCCATTAAAACTTAGTTGAAGTGAAAGATTGCTAGAAGGTTAACGAAAACGCTACAAGGGAACCCGTTAATATACTCTCTTTTTGACAACAGAATCTATTTAAAATCTACGCAGAGCAGTTTGATGAAAGGCTTGACATAACTGTGTCGGGATTAGAGTTCAAAGATATGATGTAACAAATCTCAACATTCTTTCCAGAATGGACTGATCAGTTACACGATGATACCCGGTAACGAGTGGAGAAGAAGGGCTTTAACTGGCAATACTATTTGTGTACCTTTTAGGTTTGAATTTTCGTGGATTCATGTGGATTTAAATGATGTATTTTGTTCGTAATATTTAATGCTAATGACCCAGGACATATGGAGTTAAAGACCTGCCAGCTGCCACGACTATACGCAGGACTGAAGTAAAGCAAAGAAAAAAGAGCAAAGTCATCTCCAGACAGGCCATGAAGGCCCTTGGAGGGGTGGAAGGTAAAGGCTTCCACTATTCGTAACCTCGGTACTTGATGGGGTAGAGAGGTTATCTCTACACCCGGCCGCCTTTGCCCCCAGGAATTAACCTGGTACTCATTTTTATTGTACGCTGAGTGAACCTCAGCACAATGTGCACCTGAGAAAGTGGAAATATAGTTTCTTAAATTTGACGACTTCCTGACGGGGATTCGAACCCACGTCCTGCCGGGCGAACCGACCACGTCTTTACCACCTCGGCCAGGCAGCCGCTAAACATTGTTAGTACAGAAGTTAATATTTTGTTGAAAGTTTTCAAGTACCGTAGATTTAAGGTACCACAGTATTTTGCACAACTTTTGAAGTAATATGAAGTCTGAAACTTAAATGTTAACCTAGAATTAGATACTGTTTCATTTTAAATGTAAAGATATTTACTGGAGTAGTAATAGTTAAACTCTTGAAATTCAAAAGAATTTGATGATATTTTGGTCTTGTGAGAGGAATCTGTCCTGTAACCGATAGTAGGGCCTACACGTTATATTCGAAACAAACATTCAGTCTTTATACTGCCGACGTAAGAAAACTTTTCGGATGGATAGTTTTCTTGAATTTACACTAAAATTTATGTCAGTTCTAGGTACAGTTTATAATTTGACTGTGTAAAATGAGAGAGTACAGAACAGAATCTTCAGGCCGGACAATATGATGTTTGGCCTCTGGAGAGGTCTGATGCAGGTATGTCCTGTTGACGCCATGGTCAACCTGCACGCCTGGGTGTGTAGTGGTTGTGATCATGATAACAATGAGATAGGGGGGGGGGTGAAACTCGGTGTCGGCACATAGCCTACTCCCGTCAAATGACACCAAGACTTAACGTCTGCGTGCGACGAGCGAATCATTATCAACAGCGTCACAAGCCTTCACTCCAGATACACTGCGGGGAGAGGTTTGGAATTCAACGCAGGCTTTTGGCACGCAATCTAGTGATCATAAATTGTATACCACCATCTCTCGTACCCTGCTGGCCAACATTCTGATGGTGAATTTGTCTTCCACCAACTGGTGTGAACCAACCATGGCGTCAAACCATAAAGACTTGACGCCTTAAAGATCATGACCAGTAGGCGGGCAGGGTAGACAATGACGACTCACGAACCCACCATCTCCTGAATGCAAGTTCACACATACTCGTCCCATATTGCAAACCAACTCACTCGGTTGATCTGTTTCATGACTATTTTTATAGGAATGATACAGCAATATATTTAACAAATGACATTTCAAGTTAAATAAGGTAATCTAACATAAAATAAAGAAACGTCTCGGTCCGCCTCTATTGTGTAGTGGTTAGTGTGATTAGCTGCCACCCCCGGAGGACCGGGTTCGATTCCCGGCACTGCCACGAAATTTGAAGAGTAGTACGAGGGCTGGAACGGGGTCCACTCAGCCTCAGGAGGTCAACTGACTAGAGGTGGGTTCGATTCCCACCTCAGCCATCCTGGGAGTGGTTTTCCGTGGTTTCCCACTTCTCCTCCAGGCAAATGCCGGGATGGTACCTAACTTAAGGCCACAGCCGCTTCCTTCCCTTTTCCTTATCTATCCCTTCCAACCTTCCCCCCCCCCGCAAGGCCCCTGTTCAGCATAGCAGGTGAGGCCACTTGGGCGAGGTACTGGTCATCCTCCCCAGTTGTATCCCCGACCCAGAGTCTGAAGCTGTTTGATCAGTTTCATGATCATTTTTATAGAAATCTTTATAGAAACGATGAGGCGCTAGAGGTGGGGTCCCTCGCTCAGTCCGAGGGAAAAACCGATCCTAGAGGGTAAACAGATAAAGAAGAAGAAGAAGCGTCTCGTGAAATTCCATGTTAACTTCTCAGTCAGAAGAATCTAGGGCTGATCTTTCTTATTCCCCCTTGGATCACATTGTAACATCAAATTATCAGAGTCATTTTCTAGTCTCGCCACGTAGAGCCATCAGAAAGAATTGTTGGTAGCGGCGTCCTAATCTCTCAGACTTGAGTCCGCAGGTCACGCACGCTAGACGAGGAAGGTGGAGTTATTAGGTAGCAAGGTTTCTCTAGACGTTAGAAGAAACTTAAAGAGTATTTATATTGAAAAAGTAATAATAATAATAATAATAATAATAATAATAATAATAATAATAATAATAATAATAATAATAATAATAATAATAATAATAATAATTACAAAGAATAGAAATTACGTTGGGCATGAAAATCAATCATCACACTTTGCAATCCAGCTCTTTGTGAGTAGAGTGGTGTTCTGACTTGGCTACATGTGATCATATGATAAACCAGAAGTGGGTAGCTGCAACTTTCTTGTTTGCATTGGCTGTGTAGTACAAATGGTTAGTGACTCGTAGCATGTACGATCAAGGTTGCGGGATCGAATTCTGATACAACCTGTTGGCATTGAATAGAGCTTATATGTGAGACACAAGCAAGCACATTCATAGACACGTTATAAACCAATCCCAAGGCGAAACTGCGACTCTTCGTAACACCTGAAGGTGGTTTAATGGGTATTGAAACAAATTACTATTACTACTACTACTACTACTAGTACTACTAAAATGTTTGTTTTCATTCCTCCCCTGAAGGGGAATGCGGGCCTCTTAGACCGTGACGCCGTCTCCCAGGCCGGGAGATTTGTTACGGTGAAGGAGTTGCACGGAGGAGGTGAAGGGGTTGGCGGCCGTAGCCTATACTAGGATCTCTCCCGTTATTCGCCTTAGTGCAGGAGAATGGAAATCCACGGAAAAACATTCTCGAGGCAGCCGGCGGTGGGGACCAGCCGTGAGATCCAGCGCCTTTCCGTCTCCCGAATGCAGAGGCGTAGAGCTACTGTAGAGCCGTGGCCACCCGTCCACTGCCCGTTGGCCGGTCAGAGTGCATAGCTGATAGACGGAATGTCTACGGAATGGCCACTTATGGACCGAGACGCACTCTGCATCTACCGACCAAATTATTATTAGTAGTAGTAGTAGTAGTAGTAGTAGTAGTAGTAGTAGTAGTAGTGCGTTACTACCACATAAGCCTGTCTTCAACAGCAAGCAAGAGGACTTGGTTCAGTCTGATGTTAATGTTGCTACTTGCTCCAAAATGACAACTTCACTGCACTGAATGGGAAGCGTTCATGAATGTATTGTATCATCGATCACTTTCAGTACGCGAAAACTTCAAAGTAGACTGTAGGACGTAGTTTAGTCTTATGCCAATAGATGAAGCTAATAATATTACGTATAACAAAAAGACAGCCTCGCCTCGTTGAATGAGAGGCATTTTATCGAGAGAAAACGAAACGTACGAAATTCCATCTTACATGAATTATAGGCTATCTCTACCTTGCAAACGCCTACAACGAAGTATCCACATTCAACATTTTGTTAATATGTTCTTTAAACTCAGCGGAAGACATTCTATTTCCTGCTTATCGATGGAGATAATGTTTTCGTACGCCAGAATGGAAAAAGAAATGACTCATTCACTACAGCAAGCCAATTGTAAACATAATAAAAATAAAAGACAGTTGAGGTGTGATGGTCATCACTGCATTATATCTGTTACCAGGCGAGTTGGCCGGGCGGTTAGAGGCACGCAGCTGTGAGCTTGCATCCAGGAGATAGTGGGTTCGAACCCTAACGTCGGCAACCTTGAAGATGGTTTTTAATGGTTTCCCATTTTCACACCAGGCAAATTCTCCGGCTGTACCTTCATTTCTTTTTTTCTTTGCTGTTTGCTTTACGTCGCACCGACACAGATATGTCTTATGGCGACGATGGGATAGGAAAGGCCTAGGAAGTGGAAGGAAGCGGCCGTGGCCTTAATTAAGGTACAGCCCCAGCATTTGCCTGGTGTGAAAATGGGAAACCACGGAAAACCATCTTCAGGGCTGCCGATAGTGGGATTCGAACCTATATCTCCCGGATGCAAGCTCACAGCCGCGCGCCTCTACGCGCACGGCCAACTCGCCTGAGGTGTACCTTAATTAACGTCATGGCCGCTTCCTTTCCTCTCTTAGGTCTTTCCTATCCCATCGTCGCCATAAGACCTATCTGTGTCGATGCGACGTAAAAAACTAATTGTATCGGGTTACCAGTTTCAGTCTCGAACACGTCCCGTTTTCTCAATATACCTGTGGTAGGCAACAGAAGTCAGGATGTACATAGTTCGAACTTAAGCAGATAGATATAGCTATGTACGTCGCCATGGCGTACAGGAGACAATCACTTCGATCAAAGAAATGTATAACCTCTAACTGGTACCAATTTCAGCTGTTGAAACGTTATTTTCTCGATATCACTGTGAATGACAGAAATAATAGGGATTTTATAGAGAGAGATTATTATTTAGTGTGTGAAGTAAGTCCATTCGACACTCCCTGTTGGCAATAGGCCTACATCTTCCATTGAACTGGATTATCCGTGTTTTTCGATTTCCTACACATGTTTTTCCTTTTATATGTCCGCCTCTCTAGTGTAGTGGTTAATGTGATTAGCTGCCAGCTTCGGAGGCACGGGTTCGATTCCCGGCTCTGTCACTGAATTTGAAAAGTGGTACGAGTGCTGGAATGGGGTCCACTCAGCCTTGGGAGGTCAACCGAGTAGAGGTGGGTTCGATTCCCACCTCATCCATCCTGGAAGTTGTTTTCCGTGGTTTCCCACTTCTCCTCCAGGCAAATGCCGGCATGGTCCCTAACTTAAGGCCACGGCCGCTTTCTTCCCTCTTCCTTGTCTATCACTTCCAATCTTCCATCTCCCGCAAGGCCCCTGTTCAGCATAGCAGGTGAGGCCGTATGGGCGAAGTACTGGTCATCCTCCCCGACCCAAAGTCTGAAGCTCCAGGAGACTGCCTTGAGGCGGTAGAGGTGGGATCCATCGCTGAGTCCGAGGGAAAACCGACCCTGGAGGGTAAACAGATGGAATGAATGAAGCGGCAGTGTCTAGCGGGGAGGATAGAAATTGTACCGCCGGGCTAAGTGGCTCAGACGGTTGAGGCGCTGGTCTTCTGACCCCAACTTGGCAGGTTCGATCCTGACTCAAATACGTCAGCCTTGTGTCAGTAGAGTTACTGGCACGTAAAAGAACTCCTGTGGGGTGTAAGGCCAATAGTATTATTATTATTATTATTATTATTATTATTATTATTATTATTAGGAATTATGTCGGCTGCCGAAACCTGTCGCACTCCTCTAAGGCAGTGATTAATGACTGACAGATGAAATGGAATTATATTGGAGAGTGTTACTGGAATTAAGGATGACGGGGAAAACTGGAGTACTCGGAGAAAAACCTGTTTTGCGTTCGTTTCTTCCAGCAAAAATCTAACATCGAACGATCGGAATTCGAACCACGGAAACCAGCGGTGAGAGGTCGGTGCGTTGCCGCCTTCGCCACGGAGGTTCACCAGCTAGGCCTAAAATATATACCAAAAATATATAGTTTAAGTTATATATCTCACTTTTCAGACACTTTTAGTTAAATTGAAGCAACAGTGTGTTCCACTGCTGATGACGCTCAAACCTAACTTATTTAAATTCTCCACACTTTCATTGTTCTATTTTTTGTTGAAAAATAATCAAGACCAACTAGAGAGTTTATTTAAATTTATGTATCCACTTATCCCTGGTATTTCGGTATACTTAGACACCGCCTGTTTTACGAAACTGAATGAAATTAGGTAACGATGGTGAAGGTCTCCCGTTAGAAATTAGTTCATTTTCCTCTTCGTAGCTTAACAGAAGAAAAAGTGTTTTAATATATACACATATATAGGGTTTATTTACCAGATTTTTGCCCCATTTTGACGTACTTGCATTACAGGTCGATTTTATCACACCAACCCGCACGAAATACGTACAGTACATGCGTTTCCCTTCACGCACATTCCCTTACAATTGTGGAAAATTAGGCTGCGCGGTAACATCCACGCCGCGGTATTTCTCTCCTCCTCCTAGCCCCACTGGCCACCTTTTACATGTCAACGGTTAAGATCAGGCATCCTCAATCGACAGCGAAATGCCTTCGGAGCCAGTTTGCTCCCCGCTCTCGAGGAACGAGAGCAGCTTAGCGAGCAAGTAGGGGAAGTGCATGACGTTGTATGTACTGAAGGCCAGTGCCGCAAGTACAGTACGGCCACGTTATGCAACCCGCCTGACTGCTGCTCTCTTGTCACGTGACAAACACCTGTCCCGAGCGGAGCAAGTGACACCGGCTCCCTAGAGCAACTACGTGACGACGTCTGGTTAAGACGATGGAAACTCATCCCTTCAGTTATAAACCGGCTCAGAATATCACCGCTAACTCTGTTCCTAGAGCGCTTTTCAATAACAATGTTTGATATGGATAACAATTGCCTTGACAGTCATTCCAGTAATTGAATACTGTAAATATACAAATAAACTTAACCTAATTCATATTTTTGTTACGGTTCTTTTCAGAGAATCCACTCCAAATATCATTCCTTATTTTAAATGGTGACAATGAGTGCCAATAAACATAACACATTATTATCTTAACATTCTGTATAGAATAAACGCCACCCAAATCAATATTAACTTACAGGGAGCATTCAATGCAAAACGAAACAAATGTACTGTCACCATAAGACGTGTCTGTGTCGGTGCGACGTAAAGCCAGTTGTATTAAAAAACAAAAGACAGAGGTAAATTAATAGAGCACATCAACGAAACACAACTTGAGCAATATTAACTTTTATACGATATAAGCCATTAAACAGCCTAATTGTTGGATAAGTATTTCACATACCTCATTATTGCAATATTTGAATTCCATCCAGTTCATTAACGTCTGAAGAGGAACGAGGTTCCTCATCCACGTCGATTTTGCTTCCATCAGATGATGATTTTTTTAAACCTCCCCAATATTTCCCATTTCAAAAAAGCACGTTCTCAATAGAATTTCAAATGTATAATAACATGCATTTTTACACTCCTCTGAGTCAGAGACGCTTATTTTAAATGTTGTACTGTGTTTTCCTGCATAATCCCTCACTTGAGTGCATGTAAGTCCGATGGGAGCACAGTGATACGGGACAACCCGAACGTAAGGGAAATTAAATGAAATGTCGTATGGCTTTCAGTGCCGGGATATCCCAGGACGGGTTCGGCTCGCCAGGTGCAGGTCTTTCTATTCGACGCCTGTAGGCGACCTGTGCGTTGTGATGAGGATGATGATGAAGACAACACATACACCCAGCCCCCGTGCCATTGGAATTAACCAATTAAGGTTAAAATCCCCGACCCGGCCGGGAATCGAACCCGGAACCCTCTGAACCGAAGGCCAGTACGCCGACCGTTCAGCCAACGAGTCGGACAACGTAAGGGAAACCCATATCCACGCTCCTTCTATTATACCAGGATGACCAGATAGCGCGGATAGAAAAGAGAATAACCGCGATATTTATTCTTAAAACACTTGCCGGGCTGAGTAGCTCAGACGGTTGAGGCGCTGGCCTTCTGACCCCAACTTGGCAGGTTCGATCCTGGCTCAGTCCGGTGGTATTTGAAGGTGCTCATATACGTCAGCCTCGTGTCGGCAGATTTACTGGCACGTAAAAGAACTCCTGCGGGACAAAACTCCGGCACCTCGGCGTCTCCGAAAACCGTAAAAGAGTAGTTAGTGGAATGTAAAGCAAAATATCATTATTATTCAAAACACCGCAAATATAAAGAAATACACTGCCGGCTAAGAGTTTCCGGACAAAACATACATTATGTACCCGCACGAATATGTTTAATTATTGTTTAATGATAGAATATATTACTATAACCAAGTTTCGAAAGTTTTCGGGCAACGAGGACGAGTTTATGTTTGACGTTCAGCATCGGAAAAAACTGTATCCTACTGTATAACACCTACGTGTAGTGAAACATGGAAGGGGTCTGTGATGGTTTGGGGTTGTTTCAAATTCACTGGAGTTGGTAGACTGCACTGAATTCAAGGAACAATTTCTGGCTCTGCGAAGAAAACAATAGCAAGTTACCTCACTTCTCATCTCGACTAATAAGCCTCAGTGTTACACCGTCATCGATATTTTCCGCTTTCCCAATAACCACATAATTCTTGGTGGTGCCATTTGATCTTCCAGGTTGATGACTTGACAGACAGACTGATAAATGTTTTTAGTTATTTCACGAAAATTTCGAAAACAATAGAACCTAATTACGAAGGTACCCAAACATATCTAGACGTCGGAGATAAGGGCAGGGAGCTTCGAAAGTGTCCAAAAATGTTTTCTAGGCTACTTATATTATGAAGACAATCATATATCTGCATTTAAAGCAAATAAATCATATAGTCAACTACTGGGCGAATTCAACTACGTCAATTTGGCAGCGATGAGCGAAACCTTACAGCAGGTTTTTTGTTTCAAACAGTTAATGGAATGTTGTACAACAGTGTTTTATTTCAGCAGCTTAATTTTAATGTCACAGCAGGAAACTTACGAAATTGAGATCTGTTAGTTTGCAAAATACCAAAAACAGTATATTACAAAAAAATTCCATTATTAAGAATGTGTTTCATGTACAACAAACTCGTCAAAATGAAAACTAGTTTAAATTTTAGCTCTGCATTATCGACTATATTATGGTTTTAAGAACTACCATTCTTAAATTGTAAATACAGTTTCACTCCTTCACTACAGAATGAAGAAAAGGATAGGTATTGTGCTGGCTGCCGAAGCCTGTCGCACTCCTCTGGGGCAATGATTAATGACTGATAGATGAAATGAAATGGAGAGTGTTGCTGGAATGAAAGCTGACAGGGAAAACCGGAGTACCCGGAGGAAAACCTGTCCTGCCTCCGCTTTGTCCAGCACAAATCTCACATGGAGTGACCGGGATTTGAACCAGGAACCCAGTGGTGAAAGGCCGACGCGCTGCCGCCTGAGCCACGGAGGATACATTATCGACTACAGAATGTAATCTGTAATCTTGTCTGTACAGTCATGGGGAAGAGTATACGTACACCTTAAACGTTAGGCAATGTTGTCGTTTTTAGATGAGGCATTGTCCATAGGCTGCTAGAAATTTCACTACTTTTATATATTTCAGTATTTCGCGAAACATGAATATGACTACGTACTGGAAATAACAATAGTACTTTAGAAATGTTCCTTTTAACAAACATATCATCCAATAAGTTCGAAATATACACTGACTGACAGAGCAAATGCAACACCAAGAAGGAGTGGTTCGAAAGGGATGAAAGTTGGGGAAAAAACAGAGACGGCACGGACGAGTAATTGATGTTTATTTCAAACCGATATGCAGGTTACACAATGCGCACGGCATCGACTCAGTAGGATGTAGGACCACCGCGAGCGGCGATGCACGCAGAAACACGTCGAGGTACAGAGTCAATAAGAGTGCGGATGGTGTCCTGAGGGATGGTTCTCCATTTTCTGTCAACCATTTGCCACAGTTGGTCGTCCGTACGAGGCTGGGGCAGAGTTTGCAAACGGCGTCCAATGAAATCCCACACGTGTTCGATTGGTGAGAGATCCGGAGAGTACGCTAGCCACGGAAGCATCTGTACACCTCGTAGAGCCTGTTGGGAGATGCGAGCAGTGTGTGGGCGGGCATTATCCTGCTGAAACAGAGCATTGGGCAGCCCCTGAAGGTACGGGAGTGCCACCGGCCGCAGCACATGCTGTACGTAGCGGTGGGCATTTAACGTGCCTTGAATACGCACTAGAGGTGACGTGGAATCATACGCAATAGCGCCCCAAACCATGATGCCGCGTTGTCTAGCGGTAGGGCGCTCCACAGTTACTGCCGGATTTGACCTTTCTCCACGCCGACGCCACACTCGTCTGCGGTGACTATCACTGACAGAACAGAAGCGTGACTCATCGGAGAACACGACGTTCCGCCATTCCCTCATCCAAGTCGCTCTTGCCCGGCACCATGCCAGGCGTGCACGTCTATGCTGTGGAGTCAATGGTAGTCTTCTGAGCGGACGCCGGGTGTGCAGGCCTCCTTCAACCAATCGACGGGAAATTGTTCTGGTCGATATTGGAACAGCCAATCTTGCACATGCTGAAGAATGGCGGTTGACGTGGAGTGCGGGGCTGCCACCGCTTGGGGGTGGATGCGCCGATCCTCGCGTGCTGACGTCACTCGGGCTGCGCCTGGACCCCTCGCACGTGCCACATGTCCCTGCGCCAACCATCTTCGCCACAGGCGCTGCACCGTGGACACATCCCTATGGGTATCGGCTGCGATTTGACGAAGCGACCAACCTGCCCTTCTCAGCCCGATCACCATACCCCTCGTAAAGTCGTCTGTCTGCTGGAAATGCCTCCGTTGACGGCGGCCTGGCATTCTTAGCTATACACGTGTCCTGTGGCACACGACAACACGTTCTACAATGACTGTCGGCTGAGAAATCACGGTACGAAGTGCGCCATTCGCCAACGCCATGTCCCATTTATCGTTCGCTACGTGCGCAGCACAGCGGCGCATTTCACATCATGAGCATATCTCAGTGACGTCAGTCTACCCTGCAATTGGCATAAAGTTCTGACCACTCCTTCTTGGTGTTGCATTTGCTCTGTCAGTCAGTGTAGATGCATAAAAAGTATTCGTACAGGTGGTTTATCTCACATCAAAGTCCTTGATGACATCCCTTGCATCGCAGGTAAGCAGTACAGATCACGTTTTCTACCAAGTCAGTTGTGTTTCAGTCATTCTAAACAACAGTTGATACAGTCAATCAGTAAGATGGGCCGCAAATTGAAATAAACAACAGAATAAGAGAGAAGGATTGTAATCCGGACTCATAATTCTTGTAAATCGTTCTCGAAAATATCGAAACTTGTGAAGAGACCCAGATTTACAATTCAGGGAATTATTTAGAGGTATGGTGAGAGAAAATCTACCAAACATGCACGTAGATGTGGACATCCATGCAGTCTAGACGATCGAACTAAAAGGCTAATCCTCAGGAAAGTTAAGAAAAACCGTAGAATCAGTGCTGCAAAATCTGAGGTCTGAATTAGGAAATGATTTAAAACTTAATATCTGTGCTTCCACAATTCAAAAGTTTTTGTATACGAATGGGTATCATTGTAGAAATGCCAGGCGAAAACCTTTCATTACCCCCAGCAAATGGGAAGAAAATACTACACTATGCTACAGACTATAAACATGCTTCTCTAGAATTCTGGGATCGCGTTATATTTACGGACGAAAATAAATTGACGGTTTTTCAAGAAAATGACATACAGGTGTGGAGGGAAACGAACACAGAACTCGAAGAAAAAATCTTCTTCCTTCAGTGAAGCATGGTGGAGGTTGTTTAATGGTTTGAGGGTGCATGAGCTCAGCTGGAGTAGGTTTCTTAGAATTCATAGATGGAAAGATGGACCGTAAATATTATATTGAAATTTTGAAGAAACATGTAATATCTAGTGCCGAAAAATGGGACTTCTGATTAATTATGTATTCATGCAGGGTAATGATTCAAAGCATACGGCTTTTGACACACGATTGTGGATTTTATACAACACACCCAAACATATGGTAAACACCCCCCCCCCCAATTCCCGCATCTGAATCCGATTGAACATGACGTGTGGGCTTATCTTAAAGAGAGACTGAGCACAAGAAATATTTCACCAATGCCAGCCTTGAAAATGGCTCTTTTGGAAAATGGGGTAAGATTGAGCCCACATTAACCTCCAAGCTAGTTCATTCAATGCCTAGGCGGCTTGAGGCCATTGTAAAATCAAAAGGATTGCCAACAAAATACTAAATGTGCACAAAAATCACCGGGGAATGAAAGTAAAACCGGACTGTACGAATACTTTTTATTAGTATGAAATCATGGTATTTTCATTTATTTATGTATTAGTGACAGAGACGTCTATCAAGTGTTTTATGATGTATATATCTTTACATAGTGTGCAGAAAGCTAACCTATTGATGTTATACAACGTATATGACAATAAGTGTACTAAGTAAAGTATTTTTGTTTCAGTAATAAGTGTACCGTCCGCCTCTGTGGTGTAGTGGTTAGCGTGATTAGCTGCCACCCCCGGAGGCCCGGGTTCGATTCCCGGCTCTGCCACGAAATTTGAAAAGTGGTACGAGGGCTGGAACGGGGTCCACTCAGCCTCGGGAGGTCAACTGAGTAGAGGTGGGTTCGATTCCCACCTCAGCCATCCTGGAAGTGGTTTTTCGTGGTTTCCCACTTCTCCTCCAGGCGAATGCCGGGATGGTACCTAACTTAAGGCCACGGTCGCTTCCTTCCCTCTTCCTTGCCTATCCCTTCCAATCTTCCCATTCCTCCACAAGGCCCCTGTTGAGCATAGCAGGTGAGGCCGCTTGGGCGAGGTATTGGTCATACTCCCCAGTTGTATCCCCCGACCAAGAGTCTGAAGCTCCAGGACATTGCCCTTGAGGCGGTAGAGGTGGAATGCCTCGCTAAGTCCGAGGAAAAAACCGAACCTGGAGGGTAAACAGATGATGATGATGATGATGATGAATAAGTGTACCAATATTGTTTACTATGATTGTATGTGTGAATATGTATAGTAATGCCTCTTTATGTTAAATCTTAGCTATAGTGTATCTTAAGTACAGTATGTTCTATTAAGGCATTCAGTTTATATGGAACTATATATTTAACATCACCGATTCTTTTCATTGCCTAGTATATTTCCCTCAAATATTTTCAAAAATTTATTTCCGTAATTGTTTGTATTATAGTAGACCTATGCATTTTTGGTTTCTTTCATTAAATCTGTAATAATTTAATACAATGCAATATACGCATTATGTAGTAGGAGCATAAGCTCTGTTGAAGGTATATGTGAATAAATAAATAAATAAATAAATAAATAAATAAATAAATAAATAAATAAATAAATTGCACTAACATTAGAGTAGAGCAGAAAGAAGTAGCTGAGGCGCATATGTTATTACCTTTAAGGCAGGTCAAATCGACAGTTCTGACTATGGTAAACTACCATAAGAGCCAATACGATAAGGAGTGCGGCGGATGGCATAAGGTTGAACTGACTTACCATTGCTTATCACCGCCTTCTCCCTGCACATTCGATAGTATCACATACTGTAGGTTATCTTCATTCCTCCGAAACATACAATAGTGTACCCAAAAGAAAGCATGACCAAAACAAGTCACCTCAAAATTTTCGGTTGCATTTACGATAGTTTACCTCGACATCCGGATATATTTCTGCTCATCACATGGAATTCAAACGAAATGCATTCACTAAAGAGGAGAGGAGACACTATCTAATACACTTCACTAGCTTAAGTATTCCTTTCAGTTAACTCTTGTTATTCGATTCTTGTATTGTACTTACATGGAATTAAACAAGTAGAATGTACGAGAGAACTAGTTGAATGCATTTTGAGATGATATGAATTTGCTTCGGTTGGAGGAAGTCTCTCTGTGTACACTGACTCACTTCTACAATACCGTTGTACTGTTGCTTGTTTTGATGACCACATGTACATATGAGAGTGCTCTTCTACGAGTATAGCGGTGGGCCAGACTCATTTTATGACGTATGACAGCCTTTCTGTTACAGTAGAATCATTTTGAGGTCTAGGGCGACCTTTCTCGACATGTTCATGTCCTTACTGTAAATGTGAATTGTCCCATGCAGTGGTGGTTTGAGTGTTAGGGATTAATTGATTATTTTTTTTTGCTAGGGGCTTTACGTCGCACCGACACAGTTAGGTCATATGGCGACGATGGGATAGGAAAGGCCTAGGAGTTGGAAGGAAGCGGCCGTGGCCTTAATTAAGGTACAGCCCCAGCATTTCCCTGGTGTGAAAATGGGAAACCACGGAAAACCATCTTCAGGGCTGCCGATAGTGGGATTCGAACCTACTATCTCCCGGATGCAAGCTCACAGCCGCGCGCCTCTACGCGCACGGCCAACTCGCCCGGTGATTAATTGATTTAATTACAAGAAAGTGTACTAAACCTCTATACAGGGCGTTCAGGAAAAAACATGGACCAGGTATATGACTGTCAAAGGGTTGATCAGCTGATAAATAATTTGAAAAAATAATTCTATATCTCACGCTGTTGCCATGTTATCAGTTGCTGAAGTTAGCCAATCAGATCGCTTCGCGGGCGGATTCAAATGGGCTTTGCGAGGCGTTGTTGGTAAGTCTGCACGAGGCTTAAGACCATCTTGAGAACATCATTCTAAGAAAATCGCTTCGCCAGCGGAAGTTTCAACACAGACCTCCAAGCTGAGAAGATCGCGCCATAACAAGGACTCTGACCATGGCTGAAACCCACAGTATATTTGTGTTTGATGCTGGTTTCTTCGGCGTACCTCTCATAATGTGAACTCAGACGATGACCACTTGCGACATGATATATTACATTCGCATTTAGAAACAGATGACCGAGCTCGATAGCTGCAGTCGCTTAAGTGCGGCCAGTATCCAGTATTCGGGAGATAGTGGGTTCGAACCCCACTGTCGGCAGCCCTGAAGATGGTTTTCCGTGGTTTCCCATTTTCACACCAGGCAAATGCTGGGGCTGTACCTTATTAAGGCCACGGCCGCTTCCTTCCCACTCCTAGCCCTTCCCTGTCCCATCGTCGCCATAAGACCTATCTGTGTCGATGCGACGTAAAGCAACTAGCAAAAAAAAAGAAACATGATTTTCGCACCACCAAAAAGTAAACATCCCATAGTTTCTTTCCTGTGAACAAAGTTTTCCATTAGCAATTAACATGGTGCACGTGAACTAGAATTTTTAGGATTCTTCTAATGATATCAACAATATTGTGCTTTCCCCAAACTTGAAGTGGGATAAGTTCCTCGTCAGCATAATAATAATAATAATAATAATAATAATAATAATAATAATAATAATAATAATAATAATAACCGTGCCCGGTCAGCTTGTGTGGGGGTTTAGCTCTGAATTTAGTAAGAGCTAGGCATAACCCTGCGTAAGACACTGGGGTGGGGGCCCTCAACCCCGACACGGCGCGTCCCAATGGCTGATGGGGAAGCTCCTGTAGATATGCAGGACAGGTGCGAATAAGGCTTTGCCAAATAAGCATACGCGGATCAACTGAGGTGTCAGGAAAAATGGTCAACGGCTTCAACGGCAGAAGGGGACATATCCCAATGGCAGAGAGGGCGGAAGAACCGGCCCAAATCCACTTTGCGTCTGACTTGCAGCAAGTGGCAAAGTGGTCAGCGTCTGTCTCCAATGGAGCGGCTGAACATCACATCACCTGGCTGTAGGTTATAAAAAGCAAAAAGCAACTATGAAGAGTTCTAAAACTGTGCCTCGGAAAATGCCGCTACCTGGGGTACGCCAGGGCATCTCTGGAGCCACCGCTAGAGATGACAGCATGCGAGCCGGTGGTGGTGGGAGCGTAAGCTGCTGGCCTCCCATCGGTCACCCGAACAAGCTACAGTAGCTCAAGACGATCATGGCGGAACACAAGAACCTGATTATCATACCGCACCTGGTGCGAGTGCTTTTGTGCCAAGTACGACCTCTCGTATCAGTAAGCCCAAGAAACGCATTAAATGGAACAATGATATGAATGAATATATCATGCGGGCATATCTTCGAATAACTCGTCTTGAAACTGAAATTGTAGGATATAGGCAACAACTACACACAGCCTTTACAAATCAGTACCCAACAATGAAAGTTACTGAACAGCGCATTGCAGATCAACGAAGATCAATCATCAAGAACAATTTGATCCCGGGTCCTGTTCTTAGTAGAATCAGACAAGAAGTAACACAAGAACTCTTTCCACATCTTGAAAGTACCGAGTCTGAATCAACGGTTAACAGTCCACCTGATACTGATATAACAGTACATACAAGTACTCCCGAAGTGATACTTTCAAATAACTCTGACCCATGACAAGACACATGTTGAATTCTACAAGGCCCTTCTAGAATATTCTGGTACCGATCCTACACAACGACCCATACTGCCAAGGCAGCAATCATACAAAAAGTTTGCAAAAATCATTGAAGATCTTAATTCGAAAGTCTTGCCAGAATATCTGAAAGAGCATCAGACATTCCCTGAAGTACATACTGCTATATACTGTGCAGCACTTGCCGCAGTACGACTGAACAATGGAAAGCCATTTTTGCCTAACAATAAGTCTGTCAAGAAAAAATTGAGAGAACCACCTTGGGCAAAACGCCTGAAAGAACGCATCATCCAAATCCGCCAGGACGTGAATCGCCTGCAGCAATACAAGAATGGAGTAAGAGGGAAACGCCTAAATAACAAAATTATTCGAATTCTGAAAATCAGTTCAAGGCAGAGTCTGGAGGAACCTGGAAGCACAGTACTACAAGAAACCCTCGAAACCATGAAGCAAAAGTTGGCCGCATTATCCAAGTGCCTCAAAAGATACCAAAACACCACAGAGAGAAAATCACAGAACGCAATGTTCGAAAGAAATGAGAAACAGTTCTACAACAATCTGAACGAGAGAACACAAGATGCAGCACAAGATGGAAATACGCCCAGCGAAAAAATTCACAGCTATTGGTCGGGAGTATGGTCGAACCCAATAGAGCACAATGCGGAAGCCCACTGAATCAGTGAACTGAAAGATAGAACTAATGAAGTGAAGCATATGGCAACCAAGGCTGTTGAGATCGGAGAAATACAACAGAGCATCAAGAAACTGCAGAACTGGAAGGCCCCAGGCATTGATCGTATACACAATTATTACTACAAGAAATTTACATGTACTCATTCCCTTCTGACTCAACATTTGCAGAAATTTTTAGACAACCCGGCAACATTCGCAGCTTTCCTGTGCACTGGCATCACATATCCGAAACCAAAGGATGAAAATCTGCAAAATCCAGTGAAGTATCGGCCTATAACATGTCTATCTACTCTATATAAGATATTTACATCTATAATAGCCAACAGAATTCTGAAACACTGCGAGGAAAACCACATCATTGCCGAGGAGCAAAAGTGTTGCAAGAAGAATACCAAGGGGTGCAAGGAGCAACTGATTATCGACACTGTGGTCCTGGAACAAGCACACCATAAATCCATACATGTTCTGGAACTATATAAAGTTGACCCCTCAATCATTCACTTCCTGAAGACGGTAATGGCAGACTGGAACACCTCACTTCACGTTTCTCTAAGAAACTGCAGTGTTGCAACAAGACCCATACCAATATGACGAAGAATCTTCCAAGGGGTCTCACTGAGTCCATTATGGTTCTGCATGGCATTAAATCCACTATCCTACCTACTGAACACAAGTGGTTATGGATTTAGCATTAAGAATAAGCGAGAAGAGCTATTCAAAATCAGCCACCTACTCTATATGGATGACATTAAGCTGTATGCCTCTACCAAACCCCATCTCCAACATCTCTTCTCACTTACCAAGACGTTTTCTTCAGATATAGGCATGCGGTTTGGATTGGACAAATGCAGAACCCAAACTGTCATCAGAGGATCCTACTCAGTACAAGGGACACCTTCGAGTTTAAGCGACGAATCCATACAACAGCTGGAGGAAGAAGAAATGTACAAATACCTCGGTTTTCATCAGAGCACTCGTATGAAACATGCCGACATCAAGAGAAATGTCACGCAGCAATATATAACACGTCTCAACAAGGTACTATCATCAAAACTGACAGCTAAGCATCTTACCAAAGCAGTCAATACGTACGCCGTACCACTGCTCACATACTCCTTTGGTATCATAAAATGGACCCAAACAGAACTTCAGCAGTTACAAACGAAAACAGCAGTTTCACTCACCCGGTACCATATGCACCATCCTAAATCTGTAACCGAACGTTTTACACTCCCGAGATCAGAAGGTGGTAGGGGCTTCTTATCCATTGTCAATTTACATATCAGTCTGATATCAAGTCTAAGAGAATATTTCCACTCGAGAGCTGATACATCGTGTCTTCATCATGCTGTTTGCAGAGCTGATATAAACTATACACCTCTCAATCTGTCGTCGCCAGAAATGCCTGTTTCTACCCCACCTACAAAAGAGATGAATATTGCCATGTGGAAGCAAAAACCTCTTCACGGGAAATACCCCCATGAACTGGATCAGCCTCATATCGACAAACCTGCGTCGCACGCTTGGCTGACCTACTCCGGTCTTTTCCCAGAAACAGAAGGATTTGTTCTGGCCATCCAAGATCAAGTAATTGCTACATGGAACTACCGTAGATTTATCATGAAGGATCCAACAGTTGTCTCAGACAACTGCCGCTGCTGTTCCAGAACTACAGAGAGCAAACAGCACGTCATCTCTGGTTCCCCACACTTGGCCAACACCGATTATAAGCACCGACATGATCAGGTAGCAAAAATCATTCACCTGAAACTTTCTGTAAAATGTGGATTTCTTCAGTCCTCAACTGCATATTGGAAATATACACCTCCACCCATTCTCTAAAACTCTTCTTACAAACTACTATGGAACCGAGAACTCATAACCGATGTCACGCTCAGCAACAATAGGCCAGATATTATTCTAATCGATAAATCAAAAAGATACGCATCCCTTATAGAAATTGCTTGTCCAAATACCTCCAATCTGTAAACAACAATAGCCACAAAGATATCAAAATACACAGAACTGGCAATAGAAATACAATGCCTGTGGAAACTAGAATCAGTCACCACAGTTCCAATAGTAATATCATGTACCGGTGTTATTCCAAAATGCTTGCACAGCTCTCTGGCCGCATTAAACCTGCATCATCACACATACGTAGAACGACAGAAAGCCACCCTCCTGAGCACTTGCCACATTGTGAGAAAGTTCCTAGGAACGACTTTTCCTCTGACTCCCGCCAAACAGCATGAAGTTCCAGGCCGCAGTTCCAGTAATACTGAAGAACAGATTCCCAAAACTGGGACATAAGAAGTCTGAAGTTGTTTGTATTTATTGTAAAAATGTATATGTTGTAATTATTTCTGTTGTAAATATTTGTACATATATGTACCTGTAGTTTCATAATCAAGAGGGTGACTCCTTGCTTAGGCGGAGTCAGCCCATTATGTTACCGGCACAAGCCGAGCCTTCCTAAATTGATACAAATAATAATAATAATAATAATAATAATAATAATAATAATAATAATAATAATAATAATAATAATAATAATAATAATAATAACAATAATAATAATACTCCTTCACCGTTCGAGTTGGGTGTGCAGTTAGGGGCGCGCAGCTGTGAGTTTACTTCCGGGAGACAGTGGGTTCGAGTCCCACTCTCGGCAATTCTGAAGATGTTTTTCCATGGTTTCCCATTTTCATACCAGACACCTTAATTAAGGCCAAAAGAATTCTTTGTAACTGGAGGCAGGTCACAAATAATAAAACATTAAAGAAGAAAGAGGTAAATTCTCAGAAAACTCCTGGGACCAAATTGTGAAAATGGAATTCGGATTTTTAAAAAGAAACCACTCGCAATTGGTAAATCACAGAACTACAAATTCAATTAGAAAATGCTACGGACATCTATACAGAATGGAAAACAACAGCCTGCCAAAAATCTTCTAAACCTATAAATATGCATGAAAAAACACAACAAATGGTTAGTAAAAATTAATAAAGACCTACAAGAATTGGTATTAACGAAGAAATCATTCAAGATAGAACAAACATTAGAAGCCGAGTAAGCAAGCATACATTTCCAGAGGAACCAAAAATAATATACCGGATATACAGAAGAAAGCAAAAAAGGTGATTTTCTTACAATTGGGTTTACGTCGCACCGGCCCAGATATGCCTTATGGCGACGATAGGATAAGAAAGGGCAGGAATTAAGCAGCCGTGGCCTTACTTAAGCCCAGCATTTGCCTGGTGTGAAAATGGGAAACTACGAAAAACCATGTTCACGGCTGCGGACAGAGGGGTTCGAACCCACTATCTCCCGAATGCAAAGCTCACAGCTGCGCTCCCATAACCGGACAGCCAACTCGCTCGATAAGAAAAACAACTTAGTGAACGAATAAAGAGACATTTTAAACAATATGCTAAATAATTTCAAACGCACTCCTTAGTTAAAACAAATTAAGAAATGAAAATAATAACAGCAATAATAATTCCCTTGTGATATAGTGATGCTCATTAGCTAAGAAAAGGATTGAAAATATACAGACGATAGCAATGATGTCTTCTTCTTCTTCTTTATCTGTTTACCCTTCAGGGTCGGTTTTTCCCTCGTACTCAGCGAGGGATCCCACCTCTAGCACCTCAAGGGAAGTGTCCGGGAGCTTCAGACTCTGGGTCGGGGGATATAACTGGGGAGGATGACCAGTACCTCGCTCAGGAGGCCTCACCTGCTATGCTGAACAGGAGCCTTGCGGGGGATGGCATGATTGGAATCGATAGACAAAGAGGGGAAGAAGCGATCGTGGCCTCAAGTTAGGTGCCATCCTGGCATTTGCCTGGAGAAGAAGTGGTAAACCATGGAAAACCACTTCCAGGATGGCTGAGGTGGGAATCGAACCCACCTCTACTCAGTTGACCTCCCGAGGCTGAGTGGATCCTGTTCCAGCCCCCGTACCACTTTTCAAATTTCGTGACAGAGCCTGGAATCGAACCCGGGCCTCCGGGGTTGGCAGGTAATCACACTAACCACTACACCACAGAGGCGGACGCAATGGAAACTTGGCTTGAAATTTATTTTGAGAAGACTGAGTTCATGATCAACATTAAAGAGGCCCCTCAGCTGTTGAAGTTAGGAGACGAAGAAATGAGAGAGTAAAGGCTTTAAGTATTTGGGAGAAAAATTGTAAGAGAATCAGTCAGTAAAAGAACGGGCGAGAAAAATGGAAATGGCATTTCATCAAAGGAGGTACACCTACAACAAAAAAAGGTTCTATTGAATGGGATTAAACTACGGCATATATATACTGTTGTTAAACTTGAGTGCCTGAATAAAGCAGAAACACTGGATTTGGGGAAGATTGGCTTGAAGATATCCGGAAGAGAGAAAGAAAAGTTTTCAGAAAAAAAACTAGGTCCAAATTTTTAAAAATGAGGAGGGGACACTCAAATCTAACAAACAGTTGTATCAAAGAACAGAAGGGTTACAGTGCTATGGACACTTGTTGAGCACTAACAGAAAAAGGGAAACTATGGAAAAAAATGGAAATGCTTTGTAAAGAAAGAACACTTCAGCAATTTAATCAGCAAAGAAAAGAAACAGCAAGAATAATGAGTAATAAAATATCTCTTGAATAATCATAACTTATCATACAAGATAATATCGCAAAAAATAACTCACAGAATTTCCATCAAAAGTTTAAAAAAACTTGAAGGGTTATCAAGCTCCAAGTATTTGCTTGAGACGAAAATGGTAGAATGGATCTAATCAATACCGAGAACTGTGAAATACTAGCAAAACACTTCGATCAACTTCTGAACCGCGAAGAACCGAATCAAAAGTTAGAATTTCCAGAAATTCACAAAAACCTAGAAGCAGATCCATCACCTACTGTTGAAGAAATTGGAAAAGCAATTTAACACAAAATGAAGACTTGTGGAAAAGATTCCATTTCAGATGAAATAAAATGGTCTCAACGAAAAATCATAGATGAACTTCAAATTATATTTGTGGAAAACGGAGAAGATCCCGGAAAAATGGAAGGTGTCTCTTACACACCCTTAGCATAAGAAAGGTAACAAGCAAGATGTCAACAACTATACAGGTGTATCCCTTTTGCCAGAGGCGTATAAGTTATTAGCAAATTACCCGTGCTTCGTTACGGTTTTAAACTGGGAGTACCGGACGAGTTAGCCATGCGGTTAGGAGCGCACCACTGTGAGCTTGCATCCGGGAGATAGTGGGTTCGAACCCCACTATCGGCAGCCCTGAATATGGTTTTCCGTGGTTTCCCATTTTCACACCAGGCAAATGGTGGGGCTGTTCCTTAATTAAGGCGACGGCCACTTCCTTCCTATTCCTAGGCCTTTCCTATCCCATCGTCGCCATAAGACCTATCTGTGTCGGTGCGACGTAAAACAAATAGCAAGAAAAGAGCTGGGAGTTGTTATTCAAAGTTTTACATTTTGGAGTGTCCCTGTAAAATACATTCTCAGTTCGTACGTCAAACTGTTTTGGAAGAATGACTATTTATTTTCCGATCTAACACTCATTTGAACCCCGTCCAGAAGAACTGAAATGTTTTACAACTTAACCTATTTAACATCTAGGACGTAACAGTGACCAGCCTGCAAAATTTTGATTCTGACATCGAACAATAATGGAGAAATCAATTATGTTGTTAGTGGGTGAATGATTTTTAAATATTTATTAACATCTAGGATATAGAAGACCACCCATCATGTAAAATTTTAAGTTCGTGCCTGAAACGGTCTGTTTCAGAAAAAAATTGATAGGCTATTGTGTTTTTGAGAGTCAACCACCTTCTAAACCCCATAGGTGAGAAATATTTTTTTTAATATGCGCTATTGTTCACCTAAGACATAAAAGAAGAACCTCCTCGTAAAATTACAACTTTGTACGTCAAACGGTTTTGGGAGGACGAATCATTTCATTTCGTATCTAACCCGGTTTATCACTTTAGGGTTGGAACTTTAAAAAAAATTTCCTATTTCACATCTAGAATTTAAAATAGACACCACTATTTGTAAATTTTTGATCTAAATTAAACTGTTTCAGTCGAAGGAATGAATATATTTGTTTTGGGATCTTAAACCCCATTTAACTCTCTGATGGGGTTAAATTTGTTATTTAACACCTAGGATATCCTTTAAAAATTTTTGTAATTCAAACGGTTTCATAGTGTATAAATGCGTATTTTTGTCATCATTCCTCGTCCCTAAGTTAAAACCCCTTAGGAGTATATTGTTTTTAGATCACTTCCTATTTAAAATCTGTGACAGAATTTTATGTTTATAGAGATCAACGCCGATCTCTGATAAAAATCGAGATGAAAACTCCATTATTATTTAGCCCTAGTATATATATTAAGCATGTGGAATTTGATTAGTAATTTTAGAAGTTTAAATCTTTAAGAGGGGCTGCCTGGCGGTAAAGGCGTGCTCGGTTCGCCCGGAAGAACGCGGGTTCGAATCCCCGTCAGGAAGTCGTAAAATTTAAGAAACGATATTTCCACTTCCGAAGGTGCATATGGCCCTGAGGTTCACTCAGCCTACACCAAAAATGAGTACCAGGTTAATTCCTGGGGGCAAGGGCGGCCGGGCGTAGAGCTAACCATTCTACCCCTTCACATGCCGAGATTAACAATGGTGGAAGCCTTTACCTTCCACTCCTCCAAGGGCCTTCATGGCCTGTACGGCGGTGAATTTGCTTTGCTTTAAATCTTTAAGAATGAGATATTCAACGTGCGCAAGAGTACGTAGGTATCATTAATGGTATACATTCTCAAAAATATTGTGTAATAAGTTTCAGATTATTTCAGTTAAGTCCGACTCGCTGGCTGAATGGTCAGCGTACTGGCCTTCGGTTCAGAGGGTCCCGGGTTCGATTCCCGGCCGGGTCGGGGATTTTAACCTTCATTGGTTAATTCCAATGGCTCGGGGGCTAGATGTTTGTGCTGTCCCCAACATCCCTGCAACTCACACACCACACATAACACTATCCTCCATCACAATAACACGCAGTTACCTACACATGGCAGATGCCGCCTACACTTATCCGAGGGTCTGCCTTACAAGGGCTGCAAGAAATTTCCACACGAAATTATTATTATTATTTCAGTTAAACCCCTGAGTTTTGCATTATTATTACTTTTTTTGCAATAAAGAAGAGAAATCGGAAATTCGGTCGATTACCTTGGCTGCTGTGAAGACTTAGTTTTAGAGCTTCAACAACTTCTACATGGTTCTAATCCATATATGTGTGAAATATTTTGAATTATATCATATTTGACGCCTATGACACCCGAAGTTATTCTAAAATTACAAATTCATACGTTAAACGGTTTGGAGACATGTATAATTTTATCAGAAGTCTTCATCACCCAATCAAAATCCTTTAGGGGTGTATTGTTTTAAGACATTATTTAAAATCTAAAACGTAGAGGAGCAACCATGTGGAATTTTAAACTCGCATATCAAGCGGTAACAGAGAAATTAATATTTATGTCATCAGAATTCTTTAAAGGTGTGTTATTTTAAGACCCATTCTTGGTTAAAATGTAAGGCATATAGGAGCAATCATCTTGTGAACTTTCAGCCTCGTACGTCAAACAGTTTCAGGGAAATTAATATATTTGCCATTAGGTCCCAAACCCATGTCAAAACCCCTTAGGAATATATTGTTTCAAGACCACTTTTTATTTAATATCTATTCCATATAAGAGCAAACAATGTTAAATTTCAATACTATATGTCGGTCGGTTCCAGAGATTAATATTTATGCTTTTAGGACTCACCTTCTTGGTCAAAACCAAAAGGAATGTATTATTTTAGGATCACTTTTTATTTAAAATCTAAGACATATAGAAGCAAACTTCATGTGAAATTTCAAATTCGTATGTCAAACGCTTTGAGAGAAATTAATACTGATGTCATCAGCAGCCCCCCACCAATTGAAATCCCTTAGGGTTGTACTATTTAAGACCACGTTTTATTCAAAATTTAAGACATATAGCAGGAACCGCCATATGAAATTTCAATCTCGTATATCGAACGGTTTCAGAGAAATGAATATTTTTGTTTTCGGACATTAACCCCCACTGAATTTTATTTCTAAACTTGTGTTATTTAACATCCAGTTCATAAAGGAGCAACCACTGAGTGAAATTTCATCTTTTTGAAACAGTTTCAGAATAATGAATATTTTGGGTTTCAGGGTCCCCTTTTCCATCCGCTTAGAGATGGAACTTTTTGAAGCCTTTCCATAATGGATGCCTACGCTGCACTAGTAATGTATCCCCGAAATTATTGTCCTTTCTGTCTGTAGTTTTGCCTGGGCTTTGATATACAACCAGTCAGGACATTGCCTTATATATAGATATATAACACAATAAAAATACTAAAACATTTGTTTCATTTATTTTCAACGTTAAACGTTTTTTTTCCGAAAACAAAAACAAGCTTTTCTTTATTATTAAAAGACATTAAACATAACAATTTTCAGGTCTGTAACATGAAACGTTTCTGAGATATACTCATTTTTAAAATTTACCACCTTTGTCATTTCTGTTCACCCAATTTAAGTGGATTTCGAAAAAATACGTTACGTATTTCTTTATTTTTATGGAGATTCAATATACCAATATCCATGTCTGTAGCATATTTAGATTTAGAGATATAGGTATCCTCATAAAATGTATTCAATCAATTTTTCACCATTTTAACCCCGTTAGGGGATTTTCTGAAAAAGGAAAAGTACGTGTTTTTTTATTTTTAAAGGAGATTCCAAATACCAATTTTTACGTCTGTAAACTGTTCAGTTTTTGAGATATACTCATTTAAAGACTTCATCCCTTGTTGTCCGACTCGTTGGCTGAACGGTCAGCGTACTGGCCTTCGATTCAGAGGGTCCCGGGTTCGATTCCCGGCCGGGTCGGGGATTGTAACCTTAATTGGTTAACTCCAATGCCACGGGGTATGGTTGTATGTGTTGTCTTCATAATCATTTCATCCTCATAACGACGCGCAGGTCACCTATGGGCGTAAAATAGAAAGACCTGCACCTGGCGAGCCGAACCCGTCCTGGGATATCCCGGCACTAAAAGCCATACGACATTTCATTTACCCCCTGTTCACCCCCTTAGCGATGGAATATCGAACAATCCTTCTTTAGTGAGCACCTAAACTGTATCCAAAAAAATTCATTTCTTTACGTCGAGTAGTTTTTGCTCGGCGATGATGAATCAGTCAGTCAGGACATGTTATTTTATATACACTAGCGTACCTGTGCGAGAACTCCCCCCCTACTTCCTCCCTACATCCGTGTGAAGGGTGAATTTATTTCTGACTTATTAAGCTTCTTTGCATGCAATGTTTGATGTAGTATCATTGGTAGCAAGTACCATTTAACCGTCACTACCCCTTTATTTTATGCATGCCTCATGCGTTAAAACAAATATGAGTCATTATTTCCATAAGAACATCAAACCGCACTAAATCAAGCATCGGTCACATATTCGCGGGCACTCAATCACAGGTCGGAAAATAAGGCGAACCAAGGAATTTCATATCCCTCACCCCAAGTCCTCCCCTCTTATGGGTAAGTTTTGAAGCACTCACTACATTACCATACTGCTGATTACACTCCACACAACACGATAGATCATGCCAAGCTCGGTCGTACAACTGCTACGACTTGATGAAAAAACGTATGCTTGAGCATACACGCATACAGCCATAATCTTGGCCATATTGGACATTCCGACTGGAGCTGAGCTATGGCTTAAATGGCATCCACATTGTAACAGTTCCTCTCGGGGACCTTGAAAACTATGGATTCAACATTAATATATGCGTGCTAGGGGTTTCTTGCCCCACTGTCGTTTTCTGTTGCAGTTAGTAAGTCGTATGTGTACCAAGTTTCGTTGAGAGCTATGCTGGAACATACATACTTTCATCCGTAATCTCGATCATTTTGGACATAAATTATTTTCCGACCATTCTCACCGCCGTGCCAATGGGGCTGATCTTGGAATTAAATTATATCTGGAGTGTGACTACTGTATTCACCTCAGCGACCCCAAAAACTATGGATTCTGCATTAATATAGGTAGTTTTCTATTATTTTTATACTTCACCCCCTATCCATCCCCTCCCAAAGGAGTCCTATAAGTGTCTTACACAGCAGTATATTTTTTCCAGATGCTTCATATGTGTACGAATTTTGGTTGGCAGCTATGCCCTAACTTACATGCATAATCTCGCTGCTGTAGAATCCCTGCGCTGACGTTGCTATGGTTACGGCAGTTCATTTCTTTATCCGATTCCTAGAGCAGGGGTAGTGTGGTGCCAATCTCTCCATAACGATTGGTTTTACAGCCCGTAGGGCTTACCGAGTTTTGTTCTTTGCGTTAAGGGGCTTAAAATGAGCTTTATCTTGTCCTTGTACGACAAAATCGATATTTCGCCTATATTAGCCTGATATTTTTATATCTCCCCCTCTCCCCCCTCGAATTGTTTTTAAAATACAGCCCATGTCTCTCAGGGATAATGTATATTTACATTAGTAAAATAATTCTTAGAATCGGTCCAGTAGTTTCTGAGATTACCCTCCAGATATTCTCAAACTCACAAAATTCGCCCTCTCTCTTTATTATATTAGTATAGAGGAATCACATAAAATAAATATATTTCCGGTGGCTTCTCAAGAAATGCAAGGTTTTCCTGTACTATTGAGACGATTTGGAAGATTTTGGTGCAAACCTCAACTTTTAACTCCTTCTGGTTGAGTTGAGCTTGAGTTTGTGAAACATTCACTTTAGCGTTGTGTACCCGTGTACCCGTGCTTCGCTACGGTATTCTACATTGTATACGCATATCGAGTACTATACACGCAGTGAATAATTTTATTTTTAATAGCACGTTACTTAACGTTATACAAGAAACAGCATGGGGAAGTCCCCATATTTTGTTTCCAGTGTAAAGTGCGAGTTGCGGAGTTATTATGATGACGGAAGGCTCACTTGTCTACTGCCATTCACAATCGAGTTGGGAAGTTTCCATTATAATAGAAGGCCCCCTTGTCCATTCTGTGATTCTCGTTACAATGGTAGGCCCCTTTCCTACTTTCAGACACAAAGGAAATTTCGAAGAAAATTGCATGCCCCCTTGCCTTCTGCCTGTAAAATCGAGAAGGGAATTGTTAATTACAATGGTAGGTCCTCCTTACTAATGCCAATTACACCGGATTTGGAGAAGGACCCCATTCCTACTGCCAGTCAAATTCGATGTGGGTAGTATTGATTACAATAGCAGACGCCCTCCTGTTGACAGTCACTATCGATTTGTATATTAAATACAATGGCATACTCACCCTTTCTAGATCGGTACAAATTGACTTCAATGAATATATAGATCGGCAAACGAAAGTATATGCATGTTTAAAATATTGCAGACTCTTACTTACAGATTAACAGCTGCTAAACAGTACATTATATCGACAAACGGACTGCACCATAGCGGTTTAAATGGTTTCTCCTATGACATTTTCTCGTAGTTCATCTATGTAAGGGTTAGATTGAGTTAGAAACGTTGAATAGGGAGATTTTTGGGTAAGGTTTTCACACAAGGCACTACGTTTCGGCTACTTATGTGACAGCTAGAAACATAGAATTTGGCTAACGTACGTCTTCTGGAAGGAACAACGTTCGTGCTGAATTTGATGATTCTGTCTTTCTCATAAGTGTATTAAAATATGAATTATAAGTGTAGAAACTGCAAAATTTACGTTCAATCGAGAAACACAGCCAAAACTAACGCATAAGAGACAGAGATACGCGTAAAAGTCAAAGGACCAAACTTGTAGATCACTACAAATTGAACTGAGATTGTGCCATACGTTTTGTGATGAGACTTACCGTTTAGCCACGAATTACATCGAAACGAAGGTCTACACCATCATTAAAATTGCCTCCATATTTCGATATTTTCCGGGGGTATAAAACGGAAAATTTTAACCTATAATTTTTGATTAATTTCAATTTTCTAGCTCGTCTGACAGATTGCGCAGCCATCTTGATTTGGGGCAGAGGGGTAAAAATGAGGACTTTCAGGAAACGAAAGCTAAAATATATGCAGAAGGTCATTATTACACCTGAAACGGATAACGATTTTATTCTTCTTCTTTTATGACCGCATAGGATCACTTTAGTCAGTCCATTGTTCAGGTCTCTTTGAAGGCATTGTTCAGGCTTTGCGGTCCTCCCAATACTTCTTCAGACGCTCCGATCTTCGTGCCCTTTCCTCGGTTGAAAATATGCGTGCTGTTGGTTTGTTTCGTGTCAGGGTAAAGCGGAGGTTTATGTTCTTGAGTTTTGTATTCAATTTTATCTTATCTGTGGTGTCTTCTGTTGTAAGGCCTATTTCCTTCAGATCCTCTCTTACTTCTCTGATCCATTTACATCCTGTTGTGGTCTTTTATGAGACGAGATTGTGTTGTAATAGTTGTTTTAGATGTCTCGAATCCTGCATCCTCATGATATGTCCAAAAATCCCAGTCTCCTCTTACGCATAGTATCTGTAATGGGTTCTAGCTTTTTGTACACGACTTTTTTTTAGATATTATCCGCCAGTGTGCATATTTCTGGTATTTTTTGTTGATGCAGGTTCTTCCAATCCTCCTTTCAATTTTCTGAAATCTTTCAGTCTTTGATTGTTTATTCCGGTGAAAAAGTGTTTCTGCTGTATATGTAGCTACCGGTTTTATAACTGTGTTGTAGTGTTTATTTTTGCATAAAATATACTATTTATATAGATAACTATCACAATAAAAATACTTCAAACCCTAAGTTACTTCTTTTCAAGCCCCATTAAGTGTATATTCCGTAAATAATTGTTTCTTTATAGTGAAGATTCCAAATACCAATGTTCACGCCTGTAACATCTTCACTTTTTGAGATAACAGTATCCTAATAAAAATAATTTTCAGTCCTTTTACCATCCTATAAGTGGCTTCTCTGGAAACAAGCAAATACGTGTTTCTTTATTTTTTAAATAGATGAACAAAAACAATTTTCACGTCTGTAACATGTTAAGTTTTCGAATATACTGTAGATATGCTCATTTAAAAATCACTCCTATTGTCACTTTCCCTTAAGTGGTTTTTCCGAAACCAAATTATGCGTGGTTCTTTACTTTTACAGGAGGTTTCAAGTACCTATTTTCACGTCTGTAGAATGTTACATTTTTTACACATACTCGTGATATAATCATTTTTTAAATTGGCCCCATTTTTCACTCCTTTTCACCTTCATAAGAGGATTTTCCGAAAAAAAGTACGTCTTTCTTGGTTTTAAAGGCGATTCCAAATACCAATTTTCATGTCTGTAAACTGTTAAATTTTTAGATACACATGTACATATTTAAACAGGTCACCCCACTTTTAACCTGTCTTAGCGACGGAATATACAAACATCCTCTGCGAGCCATGTGACCTTGCCGCGGTGGGGAGGCTTGCGTGTCCCAATGATGCAGATAGCCGAGCCGCAGGTGCAACCATATCGGATGGGTATCTGTTGAGAGACCAGACTAACGAATGGTTCATCGAAAGGGGGGTAGCAGCCTTTCGATAGTTGCAAGGGCGGCAGCCTAGATGATTGACTGATATGACCTTGTAATAATACTCAACATGACTTAGCTGTGTTGATACTGCTACACGGCTGAAAGCAACGGGAAACTACGGCCGTAACTAACTCCCGAGGACATGCAGCTCTCTCTGTATGAATGATGTACTGATGATGGCTTCCTCCCGGGTAAAATATTCCGGAGGTAAACTAGTCCCCCATTCTGATCTCCGGGTGGGAACTACACGAGAGGGGGCGATCATCAGGAAGATGGATACTGACATTCTGCGAGTCGGAGCGTGGAATGTTAGAAGTTTGAATCGTTGTGGTACGTTAGAGAACCTGAAAAGGGAGATGGATAGGCTAAAGTTAGATGTAGTTGGCATAAGTGAAGTACGTTGGCAGGAAGAACAAGATTTTTGGTCAGGCGACTGCCGAATTATCAACACAAAATCAAACAGGGGAAATGCAGGAGTTGGTTTAATAATGAATAAGAAAATAGGGCAGCGGGTAAGCTACTACGACCAGCATAGTGAAAGAATTATTGTCGTCAAGATAGACACCAAACCAATGCCCACCACAATAGTGCAGGTCTATATGCCTACTAGTTCAGCGGATGATGAAGAAATCGAAAGAATATATGAGGAGATAGAAGATTTAATACAATATGTAAAAGGTGACGAGAATCTAATTGTGATGGGAGACTGGAATGCAGTGGTAGGCCAACGAAGAGAAGGTAATACAGTAGGAGAATTTGGATTGGGACAAAGGAACGAAAGAGGAAGTCGGCTGGTTGAATTCTGCACTGATCATAATTTAGTCCTTGCCAATACTTGGTTCAAACACCACAAACGACGGCTGTATACCTGGATGAGACCTGGAGACACCGGGAGGTATCAAATAGACTTCATTATGATTAGGCATAGATTCAGAAACCAGGCGTTGGATTGCAAAACTTTCCCAAGAGCAGACGTCGACTCTGACCATAACTTGTTGGTCATGAAATGCCATCTGAAGTTGAAGAAATTGAAGAATGCAAAAAGATGGGATCTAGACAAGTTGAAAGAAAAGAGTGTGAGGGATTGTTTCAAGGAACATGTTGCACAAGGACTAAATGAAGAGGCTGAAGGAAACACTATAGAGGAAGAGTGGAGAGTCATGAAGAATGAAGTCAGTAAGGCTGCTGAAGAAATGTTAGGAAGGAAGAAAAGATCAACTAAGAATCAGTGGATAACTCAGGAGATACTAGACCTGATTGATGAACGACGAAACTACAAGAATGCTAGAAATGAAGAGGGCAGAAAAGAATACAGGCGATTAAAGAATGAAGTGGATAGAAAGTGCAAGGTAGCTAAGGAAAAATGGCTGAAGGAGAAGTGCAAGAATGTCGAAGGCTGTATGGTCCTGGGTAAGGTAGATGCTGCATACAGGAAAATCAAGGAAACCTTTGGAGAAAGGAAATCTAGGTGTATGAATATTAAGAGCTCAGATGGAAAGCCTCTTCTAGGAAAAGAAGACAAAACAGAAAGATGGCAGGAGCATATCCAACAGTTGTATCAAGGTAAAGATGTAAATAATTTGGTTCTGGAACATGAAGAGGCTGTTGATGCTGATGAAATGGGAGACCCAATTTTGAGGTCAGAGTTTGACAGAGCTGTGAGTGACCTCAATAGGAACAAGGCACCTGGAATTGATGACATTCCCTCTGAATTACTGACTGCCTTAGGAGAAACAAGCATGGCAAGGTTATTTCATTTAGTGTGCAAGATGTATGAGACAGGAGAAGTCCCATCCGATTTTTGGAAGAATGTTGTTATACCTATTCCCAAGAAAGCCGGTGCTGACAGGTGTGAAAACTACCGCACCATTAGTTTAGTATCTCATGCCTGCAAAATTTTAACACGTATTATTTACAGAAGAATGGAAAAACAAGTAGAAGCTGAGTTGGGAGAAGATCAATTTGGCTTCAAAAGAAATGTAGGCACACGTGAAGCAATACTGACTTTACGTCTGATCTTAGAGGATCGAATCAAGAAGGACAAGCCCACGTACATGGCATTCGTAGATCTAGAAAAGGCATTCGATAATGTCGATTGGACCAAGCTATTTATGATTCTGAAGATGATAGGGATCAGATACCGAGAACGAAGAATTATCTACAACCTGTATAAAAATCAGTCTGCAGTGATAAGAATCGAGGGCTTTGAAAAAGAAGCAGCAATCCAGAAAGGAGTGAGGCAAGGCTGCAATTTGTCCCCTCTCCTTTTCAATGTTTACATAGAACAGGCAGTAAAGGAAATCAAAGAGAAATTTGGAAATGGAATCACAGTCCAAGGAGAGGAAATCAAAACCTTGAGATTTGCCGATGATATTGTTATTTTATCTGAGACTGCAGAAGATCTCGCGAAGTTTATGAATGGTACGGATGAAGTCTTGGGTAAGGAGTACAAGATGAAAATAAATAAGTCCAAAACAAAAGTAATGGAGTGCAGTCGAACGAAGGCAGGTGATGTAGGAAATATTAGATTAGGAAATGAAGTCTTAAAGGAAGTAGATGAATATTGTTACTTGGGTAGTAAAATAACTAACGATGGCAGAAGTAAGGAGGACATAAAATGCAGACTAGCACAAGCAAGGAAGAGCTTTCTTAAGAAAAGAAATTTGCTCACTTCAAACATTGATGTCGGAATTAGAAAGATATTTTTGAAGACTTTCGTGTGGAGCGTGGCATTGTATGGAAGTGAAACATGGACGATAACTAGCTCAGAAAGAAAGAGAATAGAAGCTTTTGAAATGTGGTGTTACAGAATAATGCTGAAGGTGAGATGGATAGATCGAATCACGAATGAATAGATACTGAATTGAATGGTATGGATGAAGTCTTGGGTAAGGAGTACAAGATAAAAATAAATAAGTCCAAAACAAAAGTAATGGAGTGCAGTCGAACGAAGGCAGGTGATGTAGGAAATATTAGATTAGGAAATGAAATCTTAAAGGAAGTACATGAATATCTTGCACAGAATAGATATTCAACCTGAAGTCCATAATCTGTTACAGATTATTAAACTCGAAAGGAAAAAGAAGGAACAAAGGAGACATAGTGAGAAGATGAAGGATAAAGAAGGAACAACAAAGGATGAAGCAATGAAGTTGGCACATAGTCCATTAGAAGATTTGGCTAAATTTGACGAAAAGAAGAGATAGAATGATAGGACACATCTTAAGACACCCAGGACTTGTTCAGTTGGTTTTTGAAAGAAGTGTAGGTGGTAATAACGATAGGGGTAGACCAAGGTATGAATATGAGAAGTTGATTAGAGCAGATGTAGGATGCAATAGTTACGTAGAAATGAAAAGCTTAGCGCAGGATAGAGTGGCATGGAGAGCTGCATCAAACCAGTCTATGGACTGATGACTCAAACAACAACCTCCCTTAGTGAGCACCTACACTGTAATACAAATGTATTCCCAAAATGTAATTTCTTATGTCGAATAGATTTGTCTGGGCATTGATTACAGTCATTTGGAGTTAGCTTTTTATATATAGAGAGAGATTTTCAACAATATTACTGAAAAAGGTAGAAGCAACTCTTTGACAGGCATTTGGGTGAATATCAGAGTGAAGTTAGAACGGGAAGATCTTGCACAGAACAGATATTCAACATGAAGTCCATAATCTGTTACAGATTATTAAACTCGAAAGACATATTCGTTTTATAGATTTGAAAAAGTCTTTTGATAAAATACTCCTAGAATTCGGAGTTAAAACCAAATTAGCAAACCAAATCCATGAATCCCTCACAGATACATCAAAAATAAAACTTATGGATGAAATATCTAAACCATTCAGAATAAACACAGGTATGAAATGTCGTATGGCTTTTAGTGCCGGGATATCCCAGGACGGGTTCGGCTCGCCAGGTGCAGGTCTTTCTATTTGACTCCCGTAGGCGACCTGCGCGTCGTGATGAGGATGAAATGATGATGAAGACAACATATGCACCCAGCCCCCGTGCCACTGGAATTAACCAATTAAGGTTAAAATCCCCGACCCGGCCGGGAATCGAACCTGGGACCCTCTGAACCGAAGGCCAGTACGCTGACCGTTCAGCCAACGAGTCGGACAACACAGGTATAAGACAGGGTGATGGTTTATCTCCACTCCTCTTCAACTGCGTCCTGGAGAAAACAGTACGAATTTGGAATGAAAAACTGAAATAACAAAAGCTATCACTAATAACACGCAGAAGATAGAAGAGAGGTGTTGAAATGTCTATCATTTGCAGATAATTTCGTTATACTTCAGAAAACCCCACAAATACAGCGATGCAAGTCAATCTCTTGGAAGAGAGAGCCAACATAACAGTTTTAAGAATTTCTGTGGAAAAAAAAAACACATTTATGACAAATATAAAAAAATGCTCCAGAAATTTTTATAACAGAAATTGGTCGAATATGGAAGGTAAAGACATTCAAATATTTCCGAGAAACAATTCAAGTCATCGGTTAAAAAATTCTGATGAACTGCAGAAGAAAGAGTACACAAGATGGAAAGAGCATACGGTATAACTATAGATAAATACAACAGGTGTTTAACTAAAAATCTCAAAATACAACGCTGACACACATTAGTCAAACCGGAATACCCATACGCGAGTTAATTTATAGTACTGAATCATAAGCTGAATAAATTAATAGAACTGGAAGGAAGAATTATGCGGAAATTCCTCGGTCCGCTAAGAACTACAGAACTCTGGAAACCAAGAAGTAATTATGAAATACACCGGAACATAGAAAACATAACAGAAACAATACGGAAGAGACGATCGATGATTTTTGGACATTTATACTGAACAGGTTAACCAAACAGATATTCAAATATGTTTGAAATAAGATGTCAACAACAACCTGGATTCATAGTGTCCAGAAAGATTTGGAAAGAAGAAATATAGAATAAGAATAAGAGATTTTTGAATGAAAGTGTTAAAAATAGAAAGATTCTAAGATCGGAAGGGAAGGAAAATAGACTCAAAATGGTCAGTGGAGAGGAGAAGGAGACATAGTGAGAAGATGAAGGAAAAAGAAGGAACAACAAAGGATGAAGCAATGAAGTTGGCACATAGTCTATTAGAAGACCCTTAGGGAGAAAGGAAACAATATATAATAATAATAATAATAATAATAATAATAATAATAATAATAATAATAATAATAATAATCTTACTTGCTTTACGTCCCAATGACTACACTTACGGTTTACGGAATTTTGTCCCGCAGGAGCTTTTGCTTACCGGAAAATCCACCGACATGGGCCTGACGCATACGGGCACCTTCAAATATCACAGGACTAAGACGGGGTTGAAGCCGCCAGTTTGGGCTCAGAAGGCTTGCACTTCTACCATCTGAGCCACTCAGCCCGGTTGGCTGAATCACCACTCAGATTTTCATTAAAACTTGCCAACGTGATCTCAATGACTCAGATTCCGACTGAGCTCGGTAGTATTTGAGATCTTTAAAAACACAACGCCGTGTCGTTAGCTCCTTAACGTTAAAGAAACTTCTGTAGGAAAAAAAAGAAAACAAAGATTCTAGTATATTTTAAGACGGATATCGGTTAGAAATGACGTTAAATTAACAACAGTTCTTTCAGAAAGCTGCAAGGTGTCCCAAAAGTTACTTTACTAACATCATAATTGACATAGAAGAAAAGTCCTCATCAACTGTGGTTATGGCTTCGGTTATTCTGGCCTTCATACATAACAATAAACCATGCCATGCTCTGAGGCTTCTCCACTGCAGATGGCATTCAAGTTATGCTCTTTCATCTGTAATAGAGAAATTATATATACAGTGAAAAATGTAGACCAAACAAAAATGTGTGCTGGTGATAATAATAATAATAATAATAATAATAATAATAATAATACAAGCTTTTTTCTCCATACCATTTCAGGTCTAGTTAAGGTTGTAAAGTTCCATTTCTACGTATATTTTTTAACTTAATATTTTGACAGAGAGGAAATCATGTCACTATCTGTACACCGATAAAATAATGATGAAGGGAAGTCAGTTTCCCAACCCGAGTAACATTACATGCATACCATACACAAAACAATGACGCCAAGCTGGAGCTTTTGTCAGGAATGTCAATCGTAAAATATGATACCCTCAGGTGAAAAAAAGGAAAGCCTGATTCAGAGTGACTCTTGGTATTCATAGAATTTATTTTAAGCTACTTCTCTGCTGAACTGCGTACACATTCTTCCAGCCTTAAATTTGTGGCAGAGTCGATCGAATTCGGACCAGCCATGCTGGAAGCTGGGTACTAAATTAGCCTCTACAAGACGAGCATGGGCCGAGAATTCCTTTCAGAGACCCTTCAGTTTTGCGCATTCTCATTTCAGAAATAGTTGAAAGACCAACAGAAATATGCTGTTAATTTCCATCACTGAATCTTCTTCTTTTTCTTCCTAGCATTTTTCTTAATTTATTGGGGTTGGCACTTATATGTGGATGTGGATGTGGATTTGGCGCTGTTTTACGGCCGTATGCCCTTCCTGACATGAACCCTACACGAAGGGATATAATCAGCATTACGTGTTTCTGTGGTGATTGGTAGTGTGGTGTGTTTTATGAATATGAAGAGGACAGTTTTGGAACATACACAGACACCCAGTCCCCGAGCTAGAATAATTAATGAGAAGTGATTAAAATCCCCAATTCGGCCGGGAATCGAACCCTCTGAACCGAAGGGCAGTACGCTGAATATTCGTCCAACGAGTTGCACAATTACATCATTGACTGTTACTCTGAAATTAATAACAATGAAGCAACGTTCTATTAGAATTTACCTGCAGATGGCGATCTGGTATTTGGATACCCAACATACACAAAACAGTTGTACACGTGCGCCCCTAGTGCTTATGGCTTTGAGGAGTCCTCATCTGCAGTTTGAATGGCTCGGATACTAGCTCTCTTGTTCAAGATCTGCAAGCACTATCCACCAGAAGCTCGCTGTAGGCCGGGAAAATCGATGAACGCAATGTCCCTCTTCTTGTCTCGAAATGGCGAAGTTAAACTTAAATCCGATAGGCGGCTTGGAGCAGGTATATTCTACATACACGAAGTCTGTTTACCCTTCACATTTAAATGCGAACCTGCAACTAACAGCGTTACGAGGATGGATTCTCTTGAAAATAGTTTAAGAGAGAAAGTTTTTCCATTAAGAACCTTATTGTATCAACTCACGTTCCATTGGAAATATACTGTTTTCCGGAAATGTTACAAAGATATTTGTATCTTGGTGATGTGAAACACGTCCCGGACACATTTAAAAGATATTTTGCCGGGCTGAGTGGCTCAGACGGTTAAGGCGCTGGCCTTCTAACCCAAACTTGGCAGGTTCGATCCTGGCTCAGTCTGGTGGTATTTGAAGGTGCTCAAATACGACAGCCTCGTGTCGGTAGATTTACTGGCACGTAAAAGAACTCCTGCGGGACTAAATTCCGGCACCTCGGCGTCTCCGAAGACCGTAAAAGTAGTTAGTGGGACGTAAAGCAAATAACATTATTATTATTATTAAAAGTTATTTCAACTACATACAGTACAACCTCATTAAATAGGACCAATTGGGGCTCTAGATTTTCCGAATTAATGAAAGTCCGGATTAAAGAAAATAACTTAGATTACGAAATGAGCGAAGGTTCATATTTAAACTCTCCGTTCAGTTAAAAAAACGTGTATTTTAAATAATTTTTGCTAGTAGCTTTACGTCTTTACGTCGCACCGACACAGAGAGGTCTAATGGCGACGATGGGATAGGAAAGGCCTAGGAGTTGGAATGAAGCCCCCATAACCGCACCGCCAACTCCCCCAGTATTTTTTAATTGAAGAAATAAAAAGGTTATTTAGTATAAAAGATAGAATGCAGTAAAGTACTTGGCTCTACAAAATTCAGACTAACTAGTGCTGTACAGAATTCGAAAGTGACAATCAAGGCATACCTTCATTAATCACACTTGATACGCTTAGTGAGTGAAAAAATTGTTGATCTTTTGTTGTCTTCCTTCTTTAATAACTCACGCAGATACCTCAAATTTTCGTAATTGTCGGGTGTTCGTCGTTGTTATCTTCAACGTATTTAATTACAATGTTTAGATGGTCTTTAATTTCACTAAGTTTTGGCTTAGGTTTAATAATATCACCTGATTCATCTTGGCCATATTCATCCGTATCAGAGGTTTCTGAGTTTGCAACTCAGCTTTATACTGTAATTTCAATTATGTATTATTGTTAAACGGTTGTCCAGATTAAGCAAAGTCCGGACTAATAGGGTTCTACCGTATAATATATGCTATTGGTTTTACGTCTCACCGATTCAGACAGGTCCTACAGCGACGGTGGGTAACAGGGCTAGAACTCGGATGGAAGCGACCGTGGCCTTAACGTCGGTACAGTTCGAGAATTTACCTGGTATGAAAATAGGGAAACCACGAAAAAGGAGCTTCAGGGTTCGAACCTACTATCTCCCGAGTGCAAACTAACAGTTCCACAACCCGAACCACTCACTCAGCTTGTTAGTTTTGAGCAAAGATCACTGGAACAACATCTCAGAATAGGCTCTTTACACAACGTAGAAAGGTCACTGTATGATACGGGGTGAATTCCCTGAAAGTACCACCGCGAATATATCCGAAAGGAGACGTGCAATTTGTGCGCTGTTTTCACAGAATTGAAGTACACACAGAGGATCACAAATGTAGCCCACGCAGCGATTCCTACAAAACTTGGAGAGTGGTGGTCGAGAACTACGTTTATATTTCTTAAATGTAACAATGTCTTCTTGAGCTGGGGTAAGAAGGCCAGCGCCTCAACCGTCTGAGCCACTCAGCCCGCCAAAGAGATCTTAGGCAGTAAGTCATTCTTAATGAAGGTATGAAGGTTGAGTCAGGAACAAATTTATTGGATAAAATTATGGATGTGAACACGACAAGGTGGTGGGATTATGGATGGTGAATTTAGGAATAGGGGAATAATACAAGTGGCTATAGAAGGTAAGAAAATTGTAGGATGACCAAGGAGACGAGGGGCTGCCTGGCCGAAGCGGTAAAGGTGCTTGCAAAATGTTAACACATATTATTTACAGAAAAATGGAAAGAGAAGTTGAAGCTGGGCTGGGAAAAAATCAGTTTGGCTTCGGAAGAAATGTAGGAACACGTGAAGCGATCTCCACTTTACGTCTGATTTTAGACGAATTAAGAAAGACAAGCCTACGTACATGACATTCGTAGGTTTAGAAAAGATATTCGATACTTGATTGGACCAAGCTATTTAAGATTCTGAAGGTGATCGGGATAAGTTACCGAAAGGAAGAATTATCTACAATCTGTATAAAAATCAGACTGCAGTTATAAGAATGAAAAATAATCAACGATCCAGAAAGGAGTGAGGCAATGCTGTAGTATGTCCCTCTCCTTTTCAGTGTTTACAAAGAGCAGGTGGTAAAGGAAATCAAACAGGAATTTGGAAAAGGAATCGTAATCCAAGGAGAGGAAAACAAAACTCTCAGATTTGCGAATGATACTGTATTTTATCTGACTCTGAAGAAGGTCTGGAGACATTACTGAATCGTATGGACACAATATTGGAGGAGTACAAGTTGAAAATAAATAAATCCAAAACAAAAGTAATGGAATGCAATCATATGAAGTCAGGGGATGAAGGGAATATTAGATTACCAAGCGATTTGGCCGTGCGGTGAGCTCGGTTCACCCGGAAGGACGTGGGTTCGAATCCCCGTCAGGAAGTCGTAAAATTTAAGAAACGAGGTTTCCACTTCCGGAGGTGCATATGGCTCTGAGGTTCACTCAGTCTACACTAAAAATTAGTACCAGGTTAATTTCTGGGGGAAAAGGTGGCCGGGAGTAGAGCTGACCACTCTACCATCAAGAGCCGAGGTTACGGATAGTGGAAGCCTTTACCTTCCACCCCTCCAAGGGCCTTCATGGCCTGTACGGAGATGACTTTGCTTTGCTTTTGACCAGTAGACGATGTCAGAATCGATGCTACTGATTGGAAAAGTGGAATGCTGACGTTCTGTTCATCGTCTTGCTGGTGGTAGCCGATACTACAATAACCAAACGCAAATCAATAAATTGAAGGAAGATATCGAAAACTAAATACTCGGAATGAGAGGAGAATTCCTGTCAGAAATAATATCTTTCTCTTAAGAATCTTTCATAGGATATCCGTCAGTTATGCTAATACGAATGTACAATAGCTGGATACGCCATGAGTTTATTTTAGGGTTTGATATATCGTACATTTCTCCTTCTTTTGTTATTGTTGGATAGCCCTCAATCTGCTCGTTAAAGAGGGTCGAGTGGGCCCCCGTTACCTCGGCAACCGTCAGCCAATCGCAGATAGTAAAGAGGATTAACCTCTCTCCCCCATCGCGTCTGTGTTGTAAACAGTCTTGGAGATGCTCCTATGTTGTACATTGAGAGAACAAACACCAGCTAAGTTCAGACCAGTACTAAAAAGTGAAACGAACACACAGTAATAAAAAATATAGTCCTATTCAAAGTATTTTAGTAAGAGCGTGCATAAATTAGACTGAATAGTTTAAGACAGGAAATCTAGGATTGGAGAGGTATGATCTTAAATATTTCTATAACTATTACTGTTCTCCGGAGTATTTACCGGGATTGTAGTCTCCTGTGATGTGATTCGAAATACGTTGGGGATATTTAGAAGATTGGGATAGATTCTCGTTCGTCGATGTCATGCTTGCACTGAAATTGGTGGCCGTCATTTTGAGCAATTTTTGTGAGGTACAAACTGGTATGTTACCTCAGCTTTCTCAATCCGGAAAACAGTAATAGTATAAGACATTATGCAAGCCCATATCTACTTAAGTTGGCGTCTCTGACCCAAGATTTCCTCTCTCAAAATGTTCAGTAGAGAATGCCCTCTTTTGTGTTTAATTTTTGAAAGTTTTTCCTGAATTACGCTCTATTTATGAACTAACAAACTGCCGTGTCAGGGTTAGCGTCACTGGCTGTTAAAAACAGGCCAAGGTTTTTCCCCCAACACATCTAAAGCTTCTAATCTTGGCCACGGGCTCGAACGGGATTAATAAGTCTATTGACGTCAAACAAAGCGTTGTATTATACGAGTGGCAGTGAACCCGGTCAAGAGATTCAAATAACATTGCTGATAAAATGATCACGGAGACCATGCAATTATCCAGCATCTACATGCCATCTGCTTGGACAACAGCTGCGTAGCAGGTGAAAGGTACTAAGGGGTTGATACGCCACGATTTCTTAAATACATCCCTCGAATGCAATATTACAATTATATGACTCTTAAGGGATTTTCTACATAAGCAATGAGTATAAATTTTAATATTTTAAGAAAACCATCAATGCCCAACCGGCTGCTTTGATGAATGGTCAATGACAAGGCCTTCGGTTCGGAGGGTCCCGGGTTCCATTCCCGGAAGGAGGTGCTAGTTATGAATAAATCCTTTTTAAACAGTTTTAATGAAAACATAATGTGTATAGTACGTTTTTTTAAAGAATGAAACAACAAAATGATGTAATTTAATAAACAGGGTTTAGTCTGTTTAAGATGCAGCCCGAAAGCATGTTAGGTGAAAATTCGTCTCTGTAGTCTGCCGAAATGTTACGATATATTTTGAGCTTCGTTTTTAGATACTGATTTAATACCAGTTACAAAGCAGGATTGGCCTATGATATGAAAAAGCACATATGAGGCATAGTTTCTACAGTGATGTTTTACACAAATGTAAGATCGAGACGACTTCGAGAGTAGTCGCGCACTTGACCACCGAATTTAAGTTGAAGCTATTCTTTATGAATGTGATAAATCTTTCGTTTTGAAGAAAATCTTCATATAGAATGATAGACATATTGGAATCGAGTCCGTCCTCGTGATCGGTCAAATCGACTGTCCACATCAGAAGTGCCTGTGTCCGAAGTATTCTGACATTCTTGAATGAGGCTCTAGGATAAATATAAGTCAATGTTTACACTACTTTTAAATGCGAAGTAAGAGTGACTTCAACCATGTAATATGTCGCTGACGATCGAACCTGAGCTCCTAAAGCGACCGTCGATTGACAAAGTTACAGAACTGCATACAATGTAGCTTTGCAGGTTGCGATATGCACCGAAGAGCCATTATATTATGCCCACCTACCTAATAGGATGTAGGAACATATCTTCCCCGCAAAACCGTGGCCAGTCGATGGGGCATCGATTCACCGAGGAGGTGGAAGGTATCTTGGGGTATGTGGTACCACTAGCGTAACAGCACGTCTGCCAGTTGGCGTACACTGCAGGGCGGTGGTGTTGTAGAACGAACTCGCCACATTAAGGTAAACCACAAACCCCACAAACCATAAATGTTCAATGGGGTTCATATTGCGGCTATTTGGAGGCCACGGTACTAAACTTATTTCACTATCATGTTCTTCGAAGCTGTCCTGCACAATCTTGCAAGTGTGACATTGCGCATTGTCCTGTGGAAGTAGTCGTTACCATCAGGAACACTGGTGACATGAACGGATGGACTTAGTTCTCAACAACATCTAGATACCTGACATCTGTTAGGGATTGGTGTACCGGAATAATGGGTCCTAGTGTGTCCCGTGAAAACATCGCCCAGATCATCACATCTCCTCCACCAGACCGTCCCCGCCCGACAATGCAACCACGTACCATAGCCTCCGAAGGAAATCAGCGTACATGCACTCGGCCGTCGACAAGATTAAATCTGGATTCATCGGATCAGGCGACCTTTTTCCAGTCATCTACTGTCCAACTCATGCGCTGCTTTCGGTAGAGTGCCTAGTCTACCCTTGTACCTGGTTGTGATTTCTCGATACGTGGCGCCACGGTGACTCCAAACAATGCGCGACAGCTTCCCCTGGCCTCTGGCATTAATGACCCACAGTAGACTTAAGGTTGGACAACGTGTCGTTCTTTACCCATCGTTACGCCGATACGTGCTTCTGATCACAACAGCGGCAAAAAAGCAGCTCACAAGTTGCACCGTTTCAGAGACGCTGGCACCAAGGTATCGTACCATCAGAATTTACCCTCTATCAAACGTGGAGAGATCGGCCGCTTCTCCCACACAACTAACAGCATGCTTCCAGACCTGTCCTATATATACGATGCTACCCTGTTCCAGGCACGCTAAGTATTTCTGGGTTGGGATGGTCATAATGCAATGGTTCATAACTGTATGGTTAATCCGCCGGCAGCGTTTGGGAATTTCTGCACGTTGATCACTACTGGAAGTTCATAGCGTCGCACTGAGACATCACTCGAAGAGCAGCACTTTTATTTTGTAACGTACGAATTTATTGCTCGATTATACTGTAGGTTGCTCCTCAAATCGCCCTTGAAATACAAACTATTAAGTGTAGATCGGTTCTTATTAAGTGTAACCGATGTACACTTAATACGGTACACACCGAACACACGTGGCCAAATTCACTTTACAGAGATATGTGAGGGAAATTTGAGTTGCTAGATGTACATATCTCGTACCAAGGTTGGTTGTATAAAGCTCTAGAGTGTTGATTAGCACGCCGAAGGTAAAATGATGAGAATCCTGCTGTTATAGTTATGTAGATTTGCTATCGTATTAACGGACAGGACCGATTTTCTTGAGTATAGTATGAACCGCTTCCCGGCTAAATGATTTAAGCTTGCATAGGGGCACATTAAACATGTAAATAATGGGGTAAACATTAATTGTTATATTTGTTGTGATATATGTTAGGGTTTTCTTTTGTTTATTTGTGTTTGGGATGTTCTGTACATGCCATTTTGGAGAATGGTTTCCAAACTTAGACTAATGCAGAAATACGCGTATTTTCATGACAGGTCTGATCAGGCTTATACAAAGTTGGAGATATGGCATGTTCTTTTTGTGTGAGTCCAGAGGTATGTGATTGCTAGTGAATTTAAGTATTTCTTGTACATGTAAAACGTTGTTCCTGTTCCCCTAATAATATGTGAGCAGCGTGCCGGAATTTGGCTGGTAGCCATTAACTGTTGTTGTTGTTTGTTGTTGTTGTTTTTGTTGTTTAGGTCATCAGCCTATAGAGTGGTTTGATGCAGCCCTCCATCCCAGACTATCTTGAGCTAAACTTTTGATTTCTACGTAAATACTACATCCTATATCTACTCTAATCTGTTTGTCATATTTATACCTTGGTCTACGCCTGCAATTTTTACCACCTACACATTTCTCAAAAACTAACCGAACAATTCCTGGGTGTCTTTAGATGTGTCCTATCGAGCTCGATAGCTGCAGTCGCTTAAGTGCGGCCAGTATCCAGTATTCGGGAGATAGTAGGTTCGAACCTCACTGTCGGCAGCCCTAAAGATGGTTTTCTGTGGTTTCCCATTTTCACACCAGGCAAATGCGGGGACTGTACCTTAATTAATGCCACGGCCGCTTCCCTCCCAGTCCGAGCCCTTTCCTGTCCCATCGCCGCCATAAGACATATCTGTGTCGGTGCGACGTAAAACCAATAGCAGAACAAAAATGTGTCCTATCATTCTATCTCTTATTCGGGTCAAATTCACCAAACCGTTCTCCTCTCACCACTTTGATTCAGTATCCCTTCATTCATGATTTGATCTATCCATCTCACCTTCAGCATTCTTCTGTAACACCACATTTCAAAAGCTTATATTATCTTCCTCTCTGAGCGAGTTATCGTCCATGTTTAACTTGCATATAACGCCACGCTCCAGATGAAACCTATTTCTAATTCCTATCTCAATGTTCGAACTCAGCAATTACTTTTTTTTTTCTTTTGAAAGGCCTTCCTTGCTTTTGTTAGTCTGCATTTGATGTCCTGCTTTCTTCTGGCATCATTAGATATTCTACTATCCAATATTAATCTATTTCCTTTATGACTTCATTTCCTAATCGAATATTTAACAATTCGTTTTACGTCGCACAGACAGAGATAAGTCTTATTCTGGGCAAGTTGGCCGTGCGCGCAGCTGTGAGCTTGCATCCTGGAGATAGTGGGTTTGAATCCCACTGTCGGCAGCCCTGAAGATGGTTTTCCGTGGTTTCCCATTTTCAGACCGGACAAATTCTTGGGTTCTACCTTAACTAAACCCACGGCCGCTTCCTTACCACTCCTAGCCATTTCCTATCGCATCGTCGCCATAAGACCTGCCTGTGTCGGTGCGACGTAAAGTCACTAGCAAAGAAGAGAGGTCTTATGGTGACGATGGAGGTAGGAAAGGGCTAGGAGCGGGAATGAAGCGGCCTTGGCCTTAATTAAGGTACAGCCCCAGCATTTTACTGGTGTGAAAATGGGAGACAACGGTAAAAATCTTCAGGCTGCCGACAGTGGAGTTCGAACCTACTATCTTCCAAATGCAACCTCACCGCACGGACAACTCTCTTTGTAATCTAATATTTCCTGCATCACCTGATTTCATATGATTGCATTGTTTTGGACTTATTTATTTTTGACTTGTACTCCTCCAAGATTATGTCCATACCATTCAGTAATGTCTCCATACCTTCTGCAGAATCAGATAAAATAACAATACCATTCGCAAATCTGAGAGTTTTATTTTCCTCTCCTTGGAATGTGATTCCTTTTCCAGATTCCTCATTGATTTCATTTACCATCTGCTCTATGTAAACAATGAAAAGGAGAGGGGAATACTGCAGCATTGCCTCACTCCTTTCTGGATTGCTGATTGTTTTTCATAGCCTTCGACTCTTATAACTGCAGCCTGATTTTTGTACAGATTGTAGATAATATTTCTTTTCGGTATCTGATCCCGATCACCTTCAGAATCGCAAATAGCTTGGTCCAATCAAGTATAGAATGCCTTTCCTAAACCTACGAATGCCATGTACGTAGGCTTGACTTTCTTAATTCGATCCTCTAAAATCAGACATAAAGTCGACATCGCTTCACGTGTTCCTTCATTTCTTCCGAAGCCAAACTGATTTTCTCCCAGCCCAGCTTCAACTTCTCTTTCCATTTTCCTGTAAATAATAGGTATTAACATTTTGAAAGCGTGAGATAATAAACTAATGCTGCGGTAATTTCACACGTGTCAGCACCTAATTCCTTAGGAGTAGGCGTGATATTCTGTCTAAAATCGTATGGAGCTTCTGTATCATATATCTTACACACTAAATGAAATAATCTCCCCACGCTAATTTCTCCTAACGTGAACAACAACGTCATCAATTTCAGGTCATTTGTCATGTTTAGATCTCTCAAACATTTGCTGAATTCTGACCTAAAAATTGGGTCTACCATTTCATCAGCATCAACAGACACTTCTTGTTATGGAACCTTATTAACAAGTTCTTTCCCTTAATACAATTGTTTAATATATTCCTGCCATCTTTCTACCTTGTCTTCTTTCCCTTTCAGCAGTTTTCTATCAAAACTGTTAATATTCATACACATAGGTTTCCTTTTTCCAAAGGTTTCCTTCATTTTCCTGTATGCAGGATCTACCTTTCCTGCAGCCGTACAGCCTTATCCTTGCACTTCTCTTTGAGCCATTTTTGCTTAGCTGATTTGCACTTTTATCTACTTCATTCTTTAATCGCCTGTATTCTTTCCTGCCCTCCTCATTTTTTCAATCTTGTCTTTTCGCCGTTCATCAGTCAGGTCTAATATCTCCCGAGTTATCCACTGATTCTTACTTGATACTACCTTTCTCCCTAACTTTCCTTCATCATCAACTATAGGGAATTAAATATGAAACCGTAATGTAAACAGTGCTAAGGATTGGATGTTAAATGTCTAAATGTAGGAGTGATTACCACATGGTCAACATGTGAGCTCGGTTTCTAAACAATTGTGCGAATATATAACCATAATTAAACGGGTCAGGATGCTGCCACCGTTTAAAGCATGCTAATGCTACCTAAATGTGAGTTTAATAAAAATTTGTTGATAATTGTAATTTTGGACTACGTGATAACAATCAAAATTAAAGATGAGCTGGCAAGATAGAGCAATATCTATGAACACTAAGAAAAGATTAGTCCATTCGCTTGTGTTTCCGATCTTCCTCTATGGATGCGAAACTTGGACCATAAAAGCTAAAGACAGGAACCGAATCAGTGTCTTTGAAATGTGCTGTTAGAGAAGGATGTTCCGAATACCGTGGACAGCCAGGCGAACAGATGATTCTGTCATCCGGGAAATTGTAATACAAGAAAGTTTATGCCAAGTTGTGTACCAGAGAATCCTGCAATTCTTTGGTCATATTATGAGAAGAGAGGATGACAATCTGGAAAAATTATTTGTCCAAGGAAAACTTTCTGGCACAAGAACACGAGGACGAGTCGGAAAAAGATGGGTTGATCAAGTAAGAGAGATCATAGCCTTACTATGGAGAGTAACTGTCCGGAAAACGTAAGTACGTACAGAATGGTATCAGCTTATAAAGGAAACAACAAAGTCCTTGGGTCACGATACTCAGTCATGAGTAAAACGACTCGAGAGAGAGATAGGAACATTCACATCGCAAGCATCAATTACCGAGGGATTACGGTCGATGTTATGGTTTTGTTAATATTATAACTATTTATAGTGTCTTTATAATTATTACTAATAGGAAATTATTATTTACCCTAATGGTATTTAAAATTCATAATTAGATAAATGAAGCATGTAATATATAAATCAGCTTTTTTCCTTTCTGAAGTTACACTTAACTATGGTTTATTGTACTTTGGCCACGGCAGAGGACATCCATGCTCTGTACGGCTGTTAATAACGCTGTACTTTTGCCTCCGTTGAACAAATAGGTCTTCCGAAGAGATGCCTATTCTACGTTATAATTTCTGCAGGCATGTTAGCATCTATTTTCAACATCTGACTTTCTCTAGACGTATATGAAGGAATAGAGTAACAACCCGTCTTTTGATACATTTACAAATCCATGCTTGAATAGATCCCGTGCCTGTCATTCTCGAGAGATCCAGGTTACAGCCTCATCCAGTGTGCACAGACTCCATTACTGATATCACATATTGGATGGGAGTTGCAATATTGATGGTCACTGGAGTGTTATGAAGTTGGATCTTGCTGCTGAGAAAAGACAAAAAAGACTCTGCCATGTTATGCGCCTCCTCGCGAAATGCGGGGCAAGTTCCATTACAGGCAGAGCTATTCCTGTCTCATACCAGACATTTGATAACACTGGTGGAATCTCACAGCTACCAGTTGATTATATTTTCACCCATATCTGAGCCTTGGATCTCTTTTATTCCTTTTCATGTTCGGCTCCGTGGCTAACTGGTTAGCATGCTGACATTATTTTGTCCCTGGCAAGTTCTGCTATTCTAACCTTCATCGCTTAATTCGTCTGGGTCGGGGACTCTGTGTGTGTGTGTGTGTGTGTGTGTGTGTGTCGTTTTGAAGATTACATTTCCTCCTAGGTAGCAGCACTTCTTCACAGCCGCAGCAGGTGGCCTATGGTTGTCAACTCGAAAGAACTGTTCCAGGACTCACCAGAGGAACAACGACATACTGGAGACTTCAGCCGTTATATATCCACTTTTTTCGACTGTATAGGGCACATTTTTACTATATATGTGACCATGCCATTACGGACAGTCACTTTAAAAGAGAAGCCTGTCTGTTTACCTTATTCATATTACCCTGTATCATCTTCAACCATTTCGAATCTCCAAGGTATAAGAGTGAATATTTTTCAACATATCAGGATATACACTTGATCCTCCAGACTAGCTTGAAAGCCCCAAACATTTTGCTTCTGATTTTTGTGGAATCAATATTTGTGATACCTGTGAACAACCCTTTCCCACTTGATGCTCACAATGAATTTCGTTTTTTTTTTTTTTTTTTTTTTTTTTTTTTTTACATGATCATCTCATTACATGTAACAATTAACAATTGCATTCCATAAAGGTGATGCTGATTGCATAACCGAAGTACTGTAATTATTGCAATTATTCTTGGATGTGACTCTAAGTGTTAATTCCTTAAACTGTACTCAAAATTAGAAGATGAGTCTTAAGAATAAAATCGATGACTGAACATTTACGTGTAAATGGCTCCGGTGGAGAGGTCAGATGAGGTGAATGGAGGAATATAGATTACCTAGGATGATAAGCGCTCGGCCGTGGAGGGAAATCAAGGCGACGGTGGTGAGATTCAGTTTTTTAATGATTTAATGATAAGAGGTCTGGAACCAAATGATGACACAGAGCTAGTTGCAAATGGAGGACTGTGAAGTTGTTTTAATTAATTCATGGAAGCTTTCAGACTGAACGCTTAAAGGCATAATAATTCATAAAATGTACGTATGTACGCATCATCTTGCAGACACAACCCAAACATCATATTGCGTAGAAGCTGTCCACTATTTCGCGGGAAGGTAGGGAGAATTCCAGAGGAACAACATTTTGAAATTGGTTTCCGTGGTTTCCTCTTCCAACTCAGAATGGATAGGACAATGATGCCTCGCTCTTAGCTTATGAACACCCCTGTTCCACTTCCTGTCTCCAATACTGATTCTCATTTCGTGCGGCCACCGTTACATCGTAGCGTTTGCAGACAAATATAAAATGTCTCCTGTGTTTTTCTTGTTTTTGTTTTTCTTTTGTTTTTTAAAATTTGCTTTACGTCGAACCGACACAGATAGGTCTTATGGCGACGATCTCTTCAGTGTCAAATGAATGAATGATACTGTATTATTGCGTAAGTTGTGCCTCTAAATTGTCTCTCTCATTCCTCAGCGAACTCTTGGTAACTAAGGCGTGTACGCAAAATTAAGCATTTCATACAAATAGATCCTTTACTGGAAAGCATTCGTATTGTGCACACATTAGCGATGGTAATGATCGCTAATTCGTTTACTTTAGTGTCAGTCTTCCAATAACTCCCAAAATGTTCTTCCTATTTTGAATTTTACAACCAACAACATTAGAACAGGGATATATATCGGGTTGGGCCGTGTAGGTAACCCACGAAAGTTGAAATGTATGATTGCATACACCTGATCTGTTGAGAAGGAGTAAACATTATTCCTCTTCGGATCGTTGATTTAGCTGGTGACTATGGAACCCCAGTCGAGCCTCTCATTGTATCTAATTTATTCACTTCCATTTCCCTTACCCCACCTTTCACGGTCATTTTAATATTCAAAACATTTGTTGGCAGACAAATTAGGGGGGCCCCACACTACGAAAAACGTAAAATTAAGCAATTTCCTCAATTGTGCCGAAATTTGAAGGGCTAAGGGCCCGGAAAAGTTTCAAATTGTGAGTCTTGAATATCTCTATCAAACTAAAAAAATTAAATTTTGAAAATCATTTCCGGCCTAAATGCAGTTCCGGAAAAACAGCCTAAAATCATTTGTTTCTTTACTTGTTTTCTCTTTGATTCAAACTCTATCAAAATTAACATATTAACATGATTATTTCCGTATTGGGCTCCTTAGTTCAATATCCTCAGGCGTTTTTGACTTTTTGAAAAATGTTCACACCGAATGTAGTTATAAGGGCTTAAGTGAAACTCTGCATTGACTCGCACTGACACTCGTAGTGGTGCTTAAGTTTTAATTTAATTTTGTGTGGCTATTTCTAGCCAAGTTCAGCCCTTGCAAGGCAGACCCTCCGATGAGGGTGGGCGGCATCTGCCATGTGTAGGTAACTGCGTGTTATTGTGGTGGTGGATAGTGTTGTGTGGTGTGTGAGTTGCAGGGATGTTGGAAACAGCACAAACACACAGCCCCCGGGCCATTGGAACTAACCAATGAAGATTAAAATCCCCGACCCGGCCGGGAATCGAACCCAGGACCCTCTGAACCGAAGGCCAGTACAATGACCATTCAGCCAACGAGTCGGACGGTGCTTAAGTGAAACAATGCATTGACTAACATTAGCGTTCGTAGTGGTACAAGAAGGCAAACTGCTAATCTAATCGGCCGGATAACTATGATTAAGATAAGGATTGCAATTTTTAGGATTAAACAAAGAAGATATTCTTATACTTTATCATATTTTATTTACCTAAAATGTGTGGCTCATATCCCAAGGATGTTTCAAACATTGGGTTGCCTGCCTGACGGGCTAGAACTGTGGATTCTTTGTTCCCTTCCACTATTTTTTTTTTGCTATTTTGCGTTACGTCCCATCGACACAGATAGGTCTTATGGCGACGATGGGACGGGAAACGCCTAGGAATGGGAAGGAAGCGGTCGTGGCCTTAATTAAGGTACAGCCCCAGCATTTGCCTGCTGTGAAAATGGGGAAACCACGGAAAACCATGTTCAGGGCTGCCGACAGTGTGGTTCGAACCCACTATCTCCCGGATGCGAGCTCACAGCTGCGCGAACCTAACCGCACGGCCAACTCGCTCGGTGTGTTCCCTTCTATTCACGGCGTTATTATATTTGTGAGGTCGAAAAAGTCCTTCATTTTAATTCCTTCTTTCGATCGCAGATATTTTCAATCTTCAAAAGATCCACCTCTTCTACTCGCTCCTCAGATTTTACCGTTAAGAGAAGAGGACTTCCTCAGTGTCCATCCCCAGTAAAACTACCACAAACACCACGATGCCTTCGAAGTCATTATTTGGGGAGTTAGCAGCCATAGTGAGCTAAGTATACATTCCTTTGATAGGACCTATAGCTGACATAAATGTGCCCGACACGGGAAGAGAGTTATTGTTCGCTTCACAGCTATACGGTTAACTCAAGACTGTATCCGTGGTTTTTAGCTTTCGTCTCTGTTTGTTTGTTTGTTTTACAATCACGGGAAAACGGCTGAACAGATCTCGACCAAACTTCAAATTTAAAATCTACTCATCCAAGAGCAGGTTTTGATATGCATATGATTTATAAATCGCTCAGTAGATTGGGGTTTATAAGAAGACGAGAAGAGTTTCCAATTTTCTCTTACACTATTGGTTTTCTGTAAAATCTGTAGGCTATGTGTGAAACGCCCCTTCATTTTAAATACATTGTGTTATACACTCTGAATAAAAAATAGGGAAACAAATGTTTGACACGCAGTAAAAGGTTATGTCATGTAACTTGGAACATGTACAGGTATACACGAATTGCCACACACTATACTAATGCAGTCGCGGTGGTTTGATTGCGTAAAGGTAATCCTGTTTAACAAAAACATGCTTCCAGTCCCGTCGGGTCTTAATACAAGGTAGTCCGAAGTACACGAACAACTCTCGCCACACTATTGGAGACGTTGATACGCATTATTCGACTATGAGACAGTCAGTTTGAGGTATCTAGGAGAAGCGGAGGTGTCCCGATCTGTTTCCCTACGTCAAGAAGTGAGAACAATGCGATATGTGGCTAACGACCTCGGAGTACACAGGCTCTAGCATCGTTTTGCGGGGGCAGGACACTGTGGTAGACGCCGTGGATACAGCCGCAAACGGAAAAGTACTGCACAACAAGACAGATTCCTACGTTTAACAGCACTACGGGGTCCTCCAGTAGTGCCAGGAAACTGCGAAGTGACCTTACAAGAGCCTCTGGCGTTCAGCTGTGTGTTCAGAGGATAGCATACGCTCTAGAAGAGCTGCTCGTGTAACCTCGCTCACTAGTGAACACCGTAGAGCAAGTCTTTCATTTGCCAGAGAACATCGTCACTGACAGCTGAGACACTGGCATCAGGTAATGTTTACGGATGAGAAGTATACAAATACAGTGGTGTATCGGTCATAGTGTGAGGAGGGATCATGACTGATAATCGTACGGATCTTGTGGTGGTACCTGTCTGTCTAAAAGCTGCGTTTAAATTAAGGACATCGTGAACAACCATACTGCTCCTGCTGCTCTTGTTGTAGGGCCTGATTTCTTGCTGATGCATGATAATGCGACTGAACATACTGCACGAGACACCGGAGAACATCTCCAACGATTGTACATCTCTGTAATGGAATGGCCTGCAAAAAGCCCCGATCTACTGTAAATCCACTGGAGACCTTATGGGATGTATTGCAGAGAAGGACTCGGCAGCGCGAAAATGCTCCACAAACATTACACGAAACAGTGGTTGAGGATTGAGACGTCATTCCACATTACATATGCAGCATTCCACGCAGCTGAAGCTAGGGGAGGTGCAACAAGGTGTTGGACAACTGTCACTCGGGTATGCAGAATGTTCAGCAAGAATTTTACATTGTGATTTCGGTTGTGTTGCGAATTGGCTAAATGAAATGGCGATGGTTTTGTTGTTGTTGTTAGTTAAATATAGCATGCAGTTCTTTCGCCAACATGTGTTTCTTCCACAAATCCGTATGTCGAGATTCTATACAGCATTAAAAAATGGTTCCCCTAACTTTTGTGCTGATTGTATATACATAATTTTGTTTACTCTTTAAATGACGGAGAAAATTACTGTTTTCTACAGGTTCCATGCTCTGCAGCCAGTGACAGACACTCACGCAGATCGACTGCGAATCTACCAGTTGCCATGGCAACTTCTTAATCTGCTTGCCAACAGCGATGTAACGTAATGCCATTTTCGTCATCGTTCCTGTAAACTCGTGGTTGTTCGTTGGGTAGAAGACGAGAGAGGCGTCAAGTTGACATTCTAAGGGCTATTTGTGGAATGACGTTGAAGGTTACAATCGTAAATGTGGCTGTTAATATATGAACAGTACCGCAGAGTGTACCATATTATTATTTCACACTGTAAGATGTTTTCTGGCATTTCCTACAATAGTTACTCTATTTATTCTATGATTTATCTGATTAAGTCACATAACATACCGTTAACTGGAACTAATTTAGTGTGAGTGTGTATGTTGTGGCATTTTATAGGTGTTGGTGCCTTCTGCTATGGCCACTAAAAGTAGAAATGCCGTTCGAATATCATGGTTCAAAGCTTAAAAACCCAAGTCCACGTCTTGGGCGTCTGAGAATGTTCCTGAACGTGGGTTCGGTTTGAATGCGGGCAGATTTAGGAAGACATTCAGAGAGTGGTGATGATAGCAGCCCAGGTTCAGCTCGCAGAGAGAACGTCATTGTCAATCTGGGGCGTCTGAAGCTGCTTTTAAGAATGTTGATTTACGTCCCAAGGTTCGCGAAGACGCATCATTGAATGGATCGAATGGATTCATTTAGGGGAGAAAACCCAACTCCTGAGGAATACTTGCAAGCATTAGGAAGACAACGGATTAGCTATACGCTGTCAAACAAAATACAGATGCTTCATCATAAATAGTAACACCGCCAGCTCGATAACACCAGTCAGAGACGACCACTGTTGAAGATCACAAAGTCTTAAAGGAGATTGAAGAAGACTTGCAATAATTGTTCGAAATTTAAGTTCAACTTCAACTGAAGCCATATATCTTACTGTTCTATGAAGTGAAAGGCAGCGAAATGCATTATCATGTAACCCTCTTATCGATTACATTCAGCATCTCAAATCAGATTTCAAATGGAAGTTCGAATTAGAAGGGATTTCCTATTCCTACGGCAAAATTATTTGAATCTCATGGTTGCTTCATTAGAATCTCAAATTAATATAACTTCGTTCTGTGAGATCTTACAATAAATTTTACCTTCCAAATGACCGCATGTGAAGGATCTGAAGGTGACCAGAAGCTGTTCTGGATCCATAAGAATGTAATTAAGACCGCTATAACAAGTCGACAAGGTACTCGTGTTGCTGGTGCCGCACTGGGGCGAAACACTGGTAATTTTGACAATTGAGTTTCCTGAATTTTATTTAGGAACAAGCATGTTTCCAAATGTTTTACTCAGAAATCCGCACCTGTTTCGGATAACAGTTTTATGAACTAAATTTATTAGGAATAATGGTTGGGAAAATGTCTGCTAATCAGAAATATCCTGTCGTTGTTAAAACAGTCGTGCGAGAACTAGGACAACTTCTCCAGCAGCCGCATTATGCATTTCATCGCCTAAAGCTCAGGCAGAACATCTAAGGGAAAGTGATGAAAAGCCTACCCATTTTAAGGATCCGCAAGAGGAAAAAAAATCAGAGGATGCATAATATTTCGCTCGGCATGGATATTAATCCCGCTTAACATAATTGAACAGCGACGAAACATGAGGTAGGACATTCCCTTTGGTGTCAGTTAGTATTCTTGGTTATCTATCTGTTGATATTCCTGAAACTGAAGAGCTTCTAGATATATATCAACCAAAATACGTATTTGGAATCTACTCAATAAGGATTTTTTTCAGATGCATATGACGTCAAGGTCACCACATGGAGTTAGGGTTTGTAGGAATATCATTCTCAAATATCTTCGTTAATATTAGGTCTATAATAGGACGGTACATAACAAACGTTTAAAAATATGTTACTTTCGTTCATTCATGCCATGTGCGTATTTATCGTGCAACGGATAATAATGAAGATGCTTACGAAAAATTGGCTTTTTAATCCAAGTCGTATGGGGCACTTGGTGCATGTGACTTCAAGGTGAGCTTAGGGTCGCATAGCTGTGAGCTTGCATTCGGCAGATGGTGGATCCGAATCCCACCGTCGGCAGACGTTAATACCCTAATTAAGTCCACGGCCGCTAACTTCCCATTTTTACGTCACCGTAAAACGTCCATGTGTTACAACGACGTTAAACCACCACCACAAAGTTCATTACTTTAAATATTGTCAGATATACTTAGTTAACCAACGTTCTGAACCCCTCATATTTCCCTCCTTTTAAGACACTTTCTTTTATCTTGGTGATACTTCCATTCTTCAACTCCCTTCTTTTGTCCCACGACTGATTTTAAGAGTTGCTGATAATGCTGCCGTTATGTCTCATAAAGCGCCAGTCACGATTACCATCATTGCTACCATAACAGAACGTTATGGATTTCAAAATTCAGCCAATTAGCCTGTTGCCTAAAATAGAGTTTATCTTCTTCTTCTCCTTCTTCATTATTGACGATCACATGTTGCATTTCTGTCCAGTTGATTGCTGTGTGTAGCAGACGATCAACAATAAGTAGTTCTGCCCTTGCTTTATGTTATATAATTACGATATTCTTCACCACCCTTGTCCTCTCTTGCCTTCAACCTTCCCTTCCACAACATAATCAACGGTAGACGGTAATATTTAGAATTCCTTAACATATATTCCAGGTGTGCATTCTCTCCCTTTTTAACTGTAAATGCATGGGCGCCCGCAGGGCACATTAACAATTTTCTTGAATATAAAAACCAATATAATGTCAGCAACATTAAATTGTTTACAGAAACTTCCAGTTATAACACATACTAGTTGACTGTCAGTAATTTCAGTTTATGAAATAATCTGGTATGATATTAAACAATTGAACATCAACATCTTTAGAATTCCATGGGGGGGCAAGTGCCCCCCCTTGCTCCCCCCTTGCGGGCGCCCATGTGTAAATGACAGTTCTCGATTATTCATGCGTTTTAGGACTTTACCAGTTACTCTTGCTGTCCACGCTACTCTAAGTAGCCTGAGGTAAATCCACATTGAAGGACCTTGGTCTTCTTCGTTGTAACCATTTGTAGCCTATATTCCTCAACACCATACAAAAGCATAGACCAAATATAACATTGGAGATTTTACACATATTACCATAATATTGACACCCATGTGCAACTAAGAATTTTTTTAAATTTTATGAAAACCGGACGAGTTGGCCGTGCGGTTAGAGACCCGCGTCTGTGAGCTTCCATCCGGCAGATAATGGGTTCGAATCTCAGTGTCGGAAGCCTTGAATATGGTTTTCCGTGGTTTACCATTTTCACACCAGTCAAATGCTGGGGCTGTACCTTATTTAAGGCCACGGCCGCTTCCTTACAACTCCTAGGCCTTTCCTATCCCATCGTCGCCATAAGACCTATCTGTGTCGGTGCGACGTAATACCACTAGCAAAAAAGAAATAATTATGAAAGCACTACGGGAGCTGTGAGCTTCTCTGTGGTCTCCTATTTCCAAGTGCTGACAGTTTACTTGTTAGCCGGCTTGAGCAGCTCAGTCTGTAGAGCGCTGGCCTTCTGAATTCAAGTTGACAGGTTCGATCCTGGTTCAGTCCTGCGATACTTGAAGGCACTCAAATACGTTGTCCTCGTGACAGTAGATTAACTGCACGTAAACTGAATCCTGCGGGACGAAATTTCAGTACCCTGATGTCTCCAAAAATCGTAAAAGTGGGATGTAAAAAAGAGAATTATCATCATAATTTTACTTTGTTATATCGATTTATAATCGATACTGAAGACACAAGACGAAGTTCCTCGAGTAGAGTAATATTCCTATTCTCCGTACTTTTTCTCTCTAGGAAAACACCTTAACACCTTTTAACATTGCTTCTTCTACGTTGAGAATGTTTTCGTGTGAAGTTATAGACCTAGCTGGAAGAAGCGCCAGTTATTAATCAAATACAGTGTTTAAAAAGCGGATAATGTTCTCTTCAACGTTTTAATCATCATGTTTTATCGAGTCAGAAGTTTTAACTTACCATAATGAGATACATTATTTCAAGCTGGCTTCCTTTTATTATATTATGCGTAACAGCTTTACATTGCTCGGCGCATGAAGTGAAATTCGTGCGAAAGAAATAAACTCTCAGCTGCATATCTCCAGGCACTTAATCACTGGAACTATCATGAGCACCTCAATTCAAGTGGTTCTCCAAGTACACATACTGCTGTAGATAAAATGCTCTCATTGGAGAGATAATTTGGCGGGTTCGATTCCTGCTCAGTATTTGAAAATGCTCAAGCACTAGGGTGTCGTGTCGGTAGATTTATTGAAACGTAAAAGAACTCATGTGTGTCAAAATCTCGGCTCCTCGGCGTCTTCGAAAACCATACAAAATAGTGACTGGGACGTAAAACCAACTTCAATATTGTATAATATAATCACCTTCACGGATTCTTTCCCAATGTAATGGAGTCGGCACTTGGCGTGGGTTTCGCCCAGTTGTACGGACGGAGGCCCTTCCTGATGCCTATTATATGCTAAGGGATGTATGCACTATCGCGTGTTTCTGTGGTGGTCAGTAGTGTGTTATATAGCCGATTAAGTTAAGTAAACTCGTGTTCTCATCCCGGGGTAGTGTGCCCTTTTCAGACACATCCCAATAGGGGTGAGCTGCACGTACCATTTCAACCACATACCAGCCTTCCTGCCATTCTTAAATTTCTGGCGATTCCGGGAATTGAACCCGGTCCCCTGAAGACGGCAGCTAATAACACTAACCATTACGCTAGGTGGTGAACAAATAGCTGATGATCTTACTAAATAGCCTAGACACTGCGAGTCGTTCTCAGTAGACGTAGAAAGTTGAATCTATGGACTTCCTGACATCGAGTAAAAAGCCATGATCTCTTCCTTGAGGAAGTTCGGCCCCATCGAACAACTGAAGCTGGATTCTCACAAAATTAACGACACGCATTGCCGTACGATTAGGGGCGCGCAGCTGTAAGCTTGCATTTGGGAGATAGTGGGTTCGAACCCCACTGTCGACAGGCCTGAAGATTATATTTCGTAGTTTACCATTTTTACATCAGATAAGTGCTGGGACGGTACCTTAATTAAGGCCACGGGCGCTTCTTTCCCACTTCTAGCCCTTTCCTATCCCATCGTTACCACAAGACCTATCTGTGTCGGTGCGGCGTAAAGCCCAAGAAGTCCAACATGCATTCAAGGTTAAGAAGCAACTAAAAGTGCCTAAATCACTAAGCCCCTAGAATTCTGAATATCCCACCCCTTTCGCACCAGAATAATTCACAATAGCCCTTAATGTTATGAAATCAGGAAAGGTACCAGACTTTGAGTGTATCAATCCCGAATTCCTTGTAAGTTGTGGAAAATACATTATAAAATGGTCGGCTGAGTTTTATACAGATATTTTCAAATCAGGCAATATACCACATGGGCTAAAAAGAACAATCCTTACACCAGTCAAACAAAGCGACAAACTACAAAGTTATAGACCCATTGTTTTGCTTAGTATGATCTACAAGCTTCTGGAATGGTTGATTTTCAACCGATGAATGACACAATTTTCAAAAACTTACCTGGTGAACAAGCAGGTTTTCGTCCACACCGTAGCTGTACAGATGAGGCCCCTTGTCCTACAACATTCATTGAGGCTAATTTCCAGAAATATCAAAAGATTTTAATTGTCTCCATTGATTTAACAGCAGCGTACGATACTGTGTGGAGACAAGGAGTGATACTCACACTCCTACAGATTATTACATGTTTAAAATTTGGGAATCTTATCAATAATATGCTCAGCAATAGAAGCTTCCATGTTCTAATGAGTAACAAGATGAGCTCACAGAGTTCTACCACAAGGTTCGGCTGCGGCTCCCATTTTGTTTAGATATGCCATAAACTACAATTGAAAGTTTGGATACGCTGATGATTCGGACCTTGCTGTTAGTCATATAGTAATGCAAGTTTACAGAGGACACACTAACCATAGACCTATCAACTATGAATGAATATGTTAGTAATTGGAGGTTACAGCCTAGTGCTGGCAAGATATAAGTATATTCTTTCCATCTTAACAACACACTGGTCAATAGAGAAGTTCATGTCTACTTTGAAAATAGACCATTTTCACATAATAAATATCCCAAGTATCTGGGCGTCGCATTATATGGGACTCCGAGCTTCAAAATAACACCTTATTAAAACTGCCGTCAAGTTTAGAACCAGAAACACTATCCTGCAGAAACTGTGTGGTACGACGTGGGGTTCATATACCTTCTTTCTTTCTTTCTTTCTTTCTTTCTTTCTTTCTTTCTTTCTTAACCGGTTTACCCTCCAGGGTTAGTTTTTCACTCGGACTCAGCGAGGGATCCCAACTTTACCCCCCCTTCTAAGGCAGTGTCCTGGAGCGTGAGACATTGGGTCTGGGTATACAACTGGGGACGAGGACCAGCACCTCGCCCAGGCGGCCTCACCTGTTATGATGAACTGGGGCCTTGTGGGGGACGGGAGATGGGAAGATTGGAATGGATAGACAAGGAAGAGGGAAGAAAGCGGCCGTGGCTTTAAGTAAGGTATTATCCCGGCATTTGCCTGGAGGTGAAGTGGAAAACCACGAAAAACTGCATCGAGGATGACTGAGGTGGTAATCGAACCCACCTCTACGCAATTAACCTCCAGAGGCTGAGTGGACCCCGTTCCAGCCCTCATACCACTTTTCAAATTTCGTGGCAGAGGCGGGAATCGACCGGGGCCTCCGGGGATTGCAGCTAATCACCCTAACCACTAAAGCACAGAGGCGGACTATTTACCTTTCACACTTATAATTTCTGCCGTTGGACTGGTCTATCCAGTGGCTGAATATTGTGCATCAACCTGGTTGAATAGTACTCGACTCAAGCAAACCATGCGTTTCATTTCAGGGGCAATCAGATGCACTTCAGTATTCTGGTTGCCGGCATGAATCCATATACCATATCCGCTGTAATGCGACAAAACGGACTTATTAAAGTGTACCGTACTATATGCAATAATCCTTCTCTCCCTGTGCATCATGATCTCCCTGATATCAACAGAGACACACTTCGCTCTCGCCATCCTCTACTGAATACTGCAAGGAGACTTGTTGAAAGTGAATTCAACTTGATTAATCATTGGAAGGAATCGTGGACGATCTCTGCTACACCAGAACGGCAAACTAAGCCATGAGTTACAAGTAATCCACAAGGTGTTGAGCTCCTGGTCTGCTCTAAACAGAAGCAGAAGAAACTGCGGCAGAAGTGCAGATTTCCTTTAAAATGGAAGAAAATGTATTGTCCTTTATGTAACTGCCATACTGAAAGACAAACTGTTCATCTCATTATCCAATATTGTCGACTAACAGCCTTCTCAGCAGATCCAGTTGGGTCCTTCATGGCTGCATTAATTATATAAAAGGTATAAATCTGTCATTGTGACCTTGTCTGTGTTCAGTGTTGTAAGAAATGTTGTGAAGTTATGTTTCGCTCTTATTACTGTATATGTATTGCACCCTTTAGTCGTAATTTGATGGGTGCAGTATATATTGTGATATGATTGTATAAGTAGATGAAGAGAAGTATATTTCGAAGAAAATACACACTCGGACCCAGAACCAGATGAATTAAGTACAAGCAGTTAAATCATCCGCCTCGCCGGAAATAGAATCCGGGGCCCTGTGAATCGAAGGTCAGCACGCTAACCATTTAGCTAAGGTGCCGGACTGGCAATACTATATAACATACTCAGTAACAAATAGCTGCCCATTATGCAACGCATTAGTCACTTCAAACTGATAAAGATTCGAAGGGATATTAATTTCAACTTGGAAGACCATTTCTTGCTTTGTGAAAGCACTTCACATAAGACTAAAAACGAAAGCAACTGACATGTCGGCAACAATCATGCCGCACGGCAGACAACCTTCTTCGGAGCTTCTCAACATCTCAGATGCCTTGAAACGTCAGTGGAAAGAATTTTCTTTATTTTTACAATATGAAATTGTTCAGGACTCATGTGTTCATCCAGCTGGGTTATACCTTCCCAGACGTCAGTGGAGAAACTTTTCTATCGATTAGGGACTGATCAAATCAAAAGTGGCGCTATACTCACCAAATGGGGATGGTAGTAATTCACACCGAACTCTGAGTGTGGCGAGCGACAGTTCAACATAATATATTATTCCCTTTCCCTTTCAAGAGCACTTCGACAGATCTTCGTCTCACATCAAATGAAGCCGTCCAGTGGACTTCCAGTCCGTATTTGGAATTGTAACCGATATTCCGAACTTGGTAATCTCACAGTATTTATTTTCTATTAAGTTATGTACATTACTCGTGTATGCCTCCGTATTATCATATGCTAAATAAATAAACTCCACACAATCATGAAAGTACTACGTGCGCTGTGAGTTCCTGTGTGCTCCCATATTGCGTCGTTGCGCCTACGTGATAATGTTTTGGCAGAAATACTGACCCGCAGCACATATACGTCGTCAAGAGCGAAAATTCTTTGAACATAACTCGCACAATATTGAACTTTAGATGACAGAACCTTACTGCCCGACTCGTTGGCTGAGTGGTCAGCGTAATGACCTTCGGTTCAGAGGGTCCTGGGTTCGATTCCCGGCCGGGTTGGGAATTTTAATCACTTCTGACTAATTCTTCTGGCCCGGGGGCTGGGTGTTTGTCCGTCCTAACACTCTCCTCTTCATATTCAGACAACATACCATACTACCAACCACCACAGAAACACGCAATATTGATTGCATCCCTCCATATAAGGCTGGCGTCAGAATGGGCACCCGGCCGTAAAACTGGGCCAAATCCACATGTGCTATGCAGTTCGCAGCCGCGACCCCACAGGTGTTGTAAAAGGCCGTTAGACAAGAAGCAGAAGAAGAAGAAGAAGATGACAGAACCTTACTGGCCTAAGTTCTAAGCTGAAATAGTTCACATAGCGGTTTTCACAGGTGCAATGATGATTTCCGGTAGCTTCTTGACTCCTGATAGTTTACTTGTTATATCGATTTCTTTTACTACTGAACGTACAAGATGAAGTTCGTCGAGTTGAGGAATATACCTGTTCTCGGTACTTTTCACGATAATTCCTTACATTGTAAAATTCGGATTACCGGGCGAGTTGGCCGTACGGTTGGGGGCGCGCAGCTGTAAGCTCGCATCCGGGAGATAGTGGGTTCAAACCCTGAAAGTAGTTTTCCGTTGTTTCCCATTTTCACTCCAGGCAAATGCCGGGGCTGTACCTTAATTACGGCCACGACCGCTTCCTTTCAATTCCTGGGCCTTTCCTGTCCCATCGTCGCCATAAGACCTATCTGTGTCGGTGCGACGTAAAGCAAATAGCAAGAAAATTTGGATTTGACCTGCGTGGAGGTCCCATGGTTATAAAAAGCATATCAACAGCAACGAAAAATAAAACTTGCCTGCTTACTTTGCTTGCCTGAACATATTATTTCTTTTCTTTCCTGTTCTTTTCATTCATTCCTTCCTTCTTTCTTTCTTTCTTTCTTTCTTTCTTTCCTTTCTTTCTTTTTCTTTCTTTCTTTCTTTCTTCTTCTTGTGCTGTCTCCAAACAGAAGGTAGGCGATTATCACGAAGTAATTTTTCCTTGTTTGTATTTCCCGTATCAGAGTAGCCACATCGTGGGTCTCGAACCGCTATCTGAGGATTTCGCGATCAGGATAACCTTCTTCAAGTTTCCTTTCAATCATGCTTTCTATTAACAATTTTATCAGGCCGTAATTGACATCAGAGGAGATGTGGAAGAGGTTCAATCCTTCAAATAATCAGGGTATTGGAAAGGAAAATTAAGGACCATGGAGAATGTAAGGATGAGACTCCTAAGGACTCGCAAACCTAATACCGTCAGGGTCTGGAGAGATGAAAAGATGACCAAGGGAAGTCGGATAGGGAAGTTAAAAGTGAGGCGCCTGACACAAGTCAATCATTAGATGTTGGTGAACCTTAGAGTTGATTCTGAGATTAACGAGAGTTATCAGTGGTAAAACTCCTCCAGCTATTTGATTTAACGTGAATAATGAAGAGCAATTTTCGAAGCAAATCGGAACTCCTGTAGTGCAAGTTCATTACGAGGCCCATCCGACACAAATGAAAAATAATATTGTTCATATGGTAATTATAACCTGTTAGAGGGAAATGTCCGCAGTCCGAGGGTAGTTCATCAACAAGAGCAATAGGCAGGCAGTATAATAATTTCCGGCAGCAACTCCTCCTCACCCTTCCGCGACCCGTTCAGCAATATGTTTCCGCTCCTCCCTCCTTGCCTCTGAGGACGAGAAGAGTATTTCAATTTATGAGATAATATTTATGACATCGGAGATCGGCGTCGAAATGATTAAACTCGCTCTCATTTGTGTTAAATATATTGTATCAATTTAGATTTCCCCTATAAAACATTAGTAAACACCAGTATTCAATGCGCTAATAGCTCCTAAACCACTTCCATAAATGAAGAGGTTTACCGGAAGGAGATCACATAGGACTTGCCCATTTTCTTCTTTCAATGAAAACAACTTATCGTGCGTTGCTAGAACCATTTTAACCTAAACTAACAAGCAAACATTCAGGAGGGGAAATTAAATTTGAATTACTACATAATAATAATAATAATAATAATAATAATAATAATAATAATAATAATAATGTGTGCCGCCTCTGTGGTATAGTGGTTAGCGTGATTAGCTGCCACCCCCGGAGGTCCAGGTTCGATTCCCGGCTCTGCTACGAAATTTGAAAAAAGTGGTACGAGGGCTGGAACGGGGTCCACTCAGCCTCGTGAGGTCAACTGAGTAGAGGTGGGTTCGATTCCCACCTCAGCCATCCTCGAAGTGGTTTTCCGTGGTTTCCCACTTCACCTCCAGGCGAATGCCGGGATGGTACCTAACTTAAGGCCAAGCCGCTTCCTTCCCTCATCCTTGCCTATCCCTTCCAATCTTCCCATCCCCCTACAAGGCCCCTGTTCAGCATAGCAGGTGAGGCCACCTGGGCGAGGTAGTGGTCATACTCCCCAGTTGTATCCCCCGACCAAGAGTCTGAAGCTCCAGGACACTGCCCTTGAGGCGGTAGGGGTGGGATCCCTCGTTGAGTCCGAGGGAAAAGCCGAACCTGAAAGGTAAACAGATGATGATGATGATGATGATAATAATAATAATAATAATAATAATGAAAAATCGAAAGTGAAAATCCACAGCCTGTTTCCAGTCATTCGACCGGGTCGAACACAAGTGTTGGCATTTACAATTTTCGAAGAGTGTTGCTAGAATGAAAGACGACAGGGAAAGCCGGAGTACCCGGAGAAAAACCTGTAGCACAAATCTCACGTGGAGTGACCGGGATTTGAACCACGTAACCCCGCGGTGAGAGGCCGGCGTGCTGCCGGCAGAGCCACGGAGGCAGGAGGTTGAGGTACTTTTGAGAATCTAGTGTTCCTTCTATGATCAATTGGCCTACGAGCTGATACTTCACTATTCCACATCACACTTATAAATTCAATGGACGCTGATGTTTCACCTGACGAAGCCAATGGGGACTGTTTACGAACCAGTAGGCGAGTGCATATTTCGGACGTTTACTTGGCCATGATTTGTAAATGTTGCTTCATCACTAAACAAGATACAGGATAGATCTGGTGTATCTTAATGCTCAAAATCGTTTCCATGCAGCTCTTGAGGTAGAGAGACATGATACGGATGAAATGACAGTGGAGAACACGTGGTACAATTGCCTGATCCATGCCACTTCCTCGTGCGATTGCACGGGGACTAACAATAGTAAAAGCAGCTAGAACAGTAATTTTACGCTCTTTTCCAATCATCGATTGTTTCTGTTACGTGTTCTAGGTGTTACACTTCCAGTTTCATGTCATTTTTTGAAGAGGTTCACAAATAATTGTCCAGATGGGTGACGGCTATTGGGATATCGTTCCACGTACAGAGCACGAAAACGAACAGCATTCTTCATAGATCATTAGTATGTCAGCTTTTTTAGCATTGCTAATTCTTTAATTACCATTTCGCTCCACATCCTGCTTCTTTTTGGCAAGAAAAGCAACTGACGTGGAAGTCGCAATGTAATCTATGTACTGTAAATGGAAAAGACATAACGAGAGAGTGACTGCGCAATTTTGGTCACGTAGCATGCATTCGGGAGATAATAGGTTCGAACCCCACTGCCGGGGCAGTACTTAAGATTTTTCCGTGGTTTCCCATGTTCACACTAGGCTGGAACTATACCTTAATTAAGGCTACGGTTGCTCCCTTCCCACTCATAGCCTTTTCCTATCCCATGGTCACCGTAAGGCTTATCTGTGTCGGTGCGACGCAAAGCAAATCATTCATTTTAAAAAACACAAGATCATACACTCGTAACTACGCAGTTGAAAGTGGCACAAAACTGTCGGTATTTACAGTTTTCGAACTACGATAGCTCGTAAACTACTTCTACTAGAATCCTGAAAAAAAAACACCACTGACATTGTAAAATACTCTAGTTTTATTCTGTTAATGTCAATAGACATTGTTCCATTTGAAAAATGAAACTTTCTAAAATAATACACATTCTAATAATTATTAAAATCTGTGTATGGGCTATAATTGTGATCCCCTGGTTACACTCCCTGTGAAAAGAGCACAACAATAGCACCATCAAATTTAGAAATATTTGGGGTGCAAGTTTTAGGTGATTCAACCTGTATGTCAACTTAATAAATAACATTTTTGGTTATACGTCTCACTTACGTTTACGATTTGCGGAGACGCCGAGATGCCAGAATTTTGTTCCTCAGGAGTTCTTTAACCCTTAATTAGTCGCCCACGGAGATTTCCGATTACAGTTTGCACGGTACTGAACTTCCCAGTTGAACTGTGGGTCTCCCCATCCCTATACCTTTCTCCTTGTTCATTTCGACTGGTCCTGTCAGCATTTCGGCGCGATCGTGCATCCTTTGTGTGAGTGTGGGACCATTGTTTTGACGCGTTACACCGCCTGGACGTTTCCTTCGTGTGCGATTAAGTAAATTACTTTATATTTCAGTGCTTTTTTTGGAGGTCTAAGACGTTGTTGTTTTGTTCTTCTAAACTTATTTTAGAAAAATATTATTTCATATGAAGTGATCGTCGTAGGTAATGGTGAGTCTCAAAATTTTAACATCATAAGATCATTCGACATAGTTAAGGTCTACAGTATTCTGCTTTCAGATCAAACAAACTGTGTAAAAATAACCCACAAGTACTTAAAAGGGTTTATTTTAATTATAACGAAAAATACTGCAAACGAACATGCCAAAACAACATCTCAAGGGATGAAAATTACGCGCATTTTTCACCCCGGAGGTTATCTCCGTGCGCGACTAGTAACGTAATAATTTTCGCGCGACTAGACAAGGGTTAACGAGCCCGTAAATCTGTCAACAGGAGGCTGACGTATCAGAGCACCTTCAAATATTACTGGACCGAGCCGAATTCGACCCGCCAACTTGATTTCAGGAATCCAGCACTCCACCGCCTGAGCTACACAGTCCTCCCCAATGTATAAAATATTCGCGTACCTTTCTTTCCACCGGAGCCTTCTTAATTTCATCCATATTTTCCAGGAAACGTGATACTGCTTACGCGATATTGCGGTGGGAAACAGAAAGAAAATCCATCTTTCTTGTAATGTAAATAGTCCAGTCCAGGTGATCATCTTCAATATTCAGTTCATTCCGCAAGAAAAATTCTGTGAAGCTTAATTTATGCGTGCATTAACTTTACGGGATTGCCTTTTAATTATTTTAAATCTTTGGAACCAGGATAATAAGTGGTGTACTGGAAATGCACCTACTCCTCTTATTGTCATCCCAGCCAACAGCCATCCGTACCGATGACCATACATCAAACGTCAGAGATGGAAGCTGTTGAAATGCTAAATATGTTCGATATTCCGTAGAATGAAGATATCGTCACATTAAAGAGAAGGGACACGAAGGGCATTGAAATGAAAGACTACTTACGCCTCGTGCACTTAATATCATCGGAGTCGGAAGAGCGCATCAGTTGACCAAGAAACATTGGAAGAGAAGTTGGAAATGAATAGCGTGAAACTAGTGCTTATAAAAAACTAGCAATCAATCAAACAAACAAACAAACAAACAAACAATCAAATTAACTAACTAGCAAACGAATAAACAAGTATATTTCCCAAAACCGGATAAATAAATAGTTCCACTTCGGTCGATAAATGAAGAATGTGTAATTATTGTTTTACGGTAAAGTATAAGTTAACAAGGAAACTAATACAGCTCATTAATCAGAGAAAAAATGGAGGAGTTTCAACCCTTTCAAGAATGAAGGTATTGGGAAAAGGAATAGGGGCGTAAAAATAAAAATCCTCACATATCTAATAACGTCAATATCAGAAGAGGATTCCACACACAAGAAGAGTGTCAACCCACGCTCTCTATTTGAGAGCCTCTATGGGGGGTCTCCCTTTTACTTGCATCCTATGAACTGTAGAGGATAACATGTGTGTATTCTACATCTAAACTCCTAGGGGAAAATTAAGTATAAAGTCTAACCTATAGTTGACATATAACAACGTCGGATGTGATAAAATGCCGTTCCTAGTCTGGCTCAAATTTCCAGATATACACAAACCATGTTCACAAAATAACAGAATTTTGAAAATACCATGCAGATCTGAAGTTTTAGTGATTTCTGGTATGTGACGTTGGATAGCGGTATCCTTCATAAGTAACTAGCCATTTGCTACTAATTCGAAACAATTAGTTATCGTTCAGCAGCTGTTAGTTTGCGATTGTGTTTGGTAAGTATTACGATTGGCGGGATGTCTGAATATTACGAGCAGCGTATCAGCATTTTCTCTATTTCAAACTGGAAAAAAGTTTACGGAGACGTCGCAAATGATGACGATTAGACCTCAGAGTGGTGCGGAGAAAGTTCTGCGAGATTGAAGAAAGCCCATCAGGCCAGGTCGAACATGAAAGTATTGTTGACGGTCTTTTTTTTTTTTTTTACATCGGCCGGCTTGCGCGCCATGAATTCCTATTTGGCAGTCAAACGGGAAACCGCTCGAACTATCTCGAAGACTTGAGACGTTTGAGAGAAAATATCAGGAGAAATTGAACAGACTTGTGTAAATACACTGACTGACAGAGCAAATGCAACACCAAGAAGGAGTGGTCATAACTTTATGCCAATTGCAGGGTAGACTGACGTCACTGAGGTATGCTCAAGATGTGAAATGCGCCGCTGTGCTGCGCACGTAGCGAACGATAAATGGGACACGGCGTTGGCGAATGGCCCACTTCGTACCGTGATTTCTCAGCCGACAGTCATTGTAGAACGTGTTGTCGTGTGCCACAGGACACGTGTATAGCTAAGAATGCCAGGCCGCCGTCAACGGAGGCATTTCCAGCAGACAGACGACTTTACGAGGGGTATGGTGATCGGGCTGAGAAGGGCAGGTTGGTCGCCTCATCAAATCGCAGCCGATACCCATAGGGATGTGTCCACGGTGCAGCGCCTGTGGCGAAGATGGTTGGCGCAGGGACATGTGGCACGTGCGAGGGGTCCAGGCGCAGCCCGAGTGACGTCAGCACGCGAGGATCGGCGCATCCGCCGCCAAGCGGTGGCAGCCCCGCACGCCACGTCAACCGCCATTCTTCAGCATGTGCAAGACATCCTGGCTGTTCCAATATCGACCAGAACAATTTCCCGTCGATTGGTTGAAGGAGGCCTGCACTCCCGGCGTCCGCTCAGAAGACTACCATTGACTCCACAGCATAGACGTGCACGCCTGGCATGGTGCCGGGCTAGAGCGACTTGGATGAGGGAATGGCGGAACGTTGTGTTCTCCGATGAGTCGCGCTTCTGTTCTGTCAGTGATAGTCACCGCAGACGAGTGTGGCGTCGGCGTGGAGAAAGGTCAAATCCGGCAGTAACTGTGGAGCGCCCTATCGCTAGACAACGCGGCATCATGGTTTGGGGCGCTATTGCTTATGATTTCACGTCACCTCTAGTGCGTATTCAAGGCACGTTAAATGCCCACCGCTACGTGCAGCATGTGCTGCGGCCGGTGGCACTCCCGTACCTTCAGGGGCTGCCCAATGCTCTGTTTCAGCAGGATAATGCCGGCCCACACACTGCTCGCATCTCCCAACAGGCTCTACGAGGTGTACAGATGCTTCCGTGGCCAGCGTACTCCCCGGATCTCTCACCAATCGAACACGTGTGGGATCTCATTGGACGCCGTTTGCAAACTCTGCCCCAGCCTCGTACGGACGACCAACTGTGGCAAATGGTTGACAGAGAATGGAGAACCATCCGTCAGGACACCATCCGCACTCTTATTGACTCTGTACCTCGACGTGTTTCGGCGTGCAACGCCGCTCGCGGTGGTCCTACATCCTACTGAGTCGATGCCGTGCGCATTGTGTAACCTGCATATCGGTTTGAAATAAACATCAATTATTCGTCCGTGCCGTCTCTGTTTTTTCCCCAACTTTCATCCCTTTCGAACCACTCCTTCTTGGTGTTGCATTTGCTCTGTCAGTCAGTGTATAACTCTTGGAGCCTCCCAGCGTGACAACGCGCTAGCTCATACATCACTGTAGATTCGTGGACTTTTGGAAAACACGAAGACAATTGTGCTTTCCCATCCACCCTACTTACCTGACTTAGCCCAGGTAAACATTTCTACTCCCCGAACTGAAGTTCACACTGAAAAGGTGACGATTTCAGTAAATTGAAAGATCAAATTAAAATCCCAGGCGGAAATATGCACGATATCCTACACTGCCTGCCAGGACTACTGTCGTAAGTGGAAACCACGTTGGAAGCGTTATGTTAACAGAGAAGGGGAGTATTTCGAAAGAGTTTCTTCGGAGTTCGTTATTTCTGAACAGGTCGCATAGGTTGGTATGTTTACACAGTCGACGAAAATCAGTGTACGAGCTGCTCAATCAAAGAATTAAATATCTCGCATGCTAATAATAATAATAATAAAAATAATAATAATAATAATAATAATAATAATAATAATAATAATAATAATAATAATAATAATAATAGTAATAAAAGGCGGCGAAGAAGAAACGTATGGCATTAACTACGAGTTTCCATATATTCAATCTTGTAACGTTCAAGCGACCTCCTTGTAAGTTGACCTCGTTTCGATTGTTCAGTATCCAAGTAATAAGTTATAATTATAGTTAAGTAAACTTCACCAAGTAGATTTAATGTGAGCAACCAAAGGTCTGGGTACAGGTTCGAACATTACTGCTGGCAGCCCGTAAGTTCCTATTTTTAGGCAATTACCGTGGCTCTATCTCAATTAAGGCCAGATCTTGTAGTTTCCCAGTCCTTTTACTGATCTAGTGTCACTGAAATCCTATGTTAGTGCAACGTTAACACACTAGCGTTTAATGTCGATTCTAACTGCTAATGGTCTTAACAGACATCGATATATCAAGAATTTTCCGAACAGAAATTCCAGTAGCCAACAGCACGGATTTCCTCAACTCACCATTCTTATATGACAAGACCTCATTCATAACCATATTTGTTACCACGGCAACAAAAGGTCAAAAACTGAGTGTTTGTTCCACTAAGATTTGAAGAAAGAAAAAACATACAAATGTAAACAAAACTTTTTAAATATACTTACATTTTATAATTATAATATTATAATATTATGATCACGAAAATGAAAATCCACAGCCTGTTTCCACTCATTTGACTGAGTCAGGACTGGAATAAAGGAAGCCCCCCATCTAGTGCCGAGGATAGGAATTAAGCCGGCTGCCGATGCCTGCCGCACTCCTCTGGGGCAATGATTAATGAATGACAGATGAAATGAAATTATGTTGGAGAGTATTGCTGGAATGGAATATGACAGGGAAAACCGGCGTATCTGGACAAAAACCTGTCCCGCCTCCTCTTTGTCCAGCACAAATCTCACATAAATTGACCGGGATTTGAACCACGGAACCCAGCGGTGAGAGGCCGGCGCGCTGCCGCCTGAACCACGGGCGCTCTAATATACGGTATATATTATTATATATTTTAATATTATAATTTGACATGTAGAATTTATAACACGGGAGAGTAATATTCATCATTACTGTATAATTAGTTTATATCACCTGAAGTAACCTTATAAAATAGCAATAGGCCCTCTTTTGAGAATGGAAATTTTTCTGCTGAGCCTTAAAACTTCTAAAGATGGTTATCCAGGTTTACGTCCCCTTAAATGAATAATTACCTCCACTGGCACCTTGACACTTCTCGGTTCATTTCAATTTGGACCGCTCTACAACCAAGAAGTAGTTACAGCGAAAACTGAATCGTCAATGTATACAACCAAATAAAACAATTATCTGCTCTTTTCAGGAGAGAAAATCCTGATTTTTCCAATTTATGTTTTATTATTATTATTATTATTATTATTATAAATGAATATATTACAGATGATTTGTATTCGTGTACTTTTCGTGTATTTGAAAGCAGAAATAATGAAGCTATGGCGTAGAAATTCGATTTTAAACAATTTAATATTTTCGACACACTTGGCTTCAACAATTAAATTATAAAAAACGTTTTTAATTAGGTCCTACATTAGATATTATATTAAAGACAGATAAACTGGCTGCCTTGTCACAAGCCATAATAAATTATTTTATAATGACATGTTCAACAAATGTAACATGTTATGCGTAACCTTACGTCATTTTAATACGTTTCTATCCATATAATTGACATCTTTGTCAAGGTAATAGATAAAACGATGTAGACAACATGTGATTCGTAAATTTTTTCCACTTGTTTTGAGCACTCTATAACGCCTTGTGCTTAAATCATTTTACTCTTGAAAGAAAGGTCCACTTTACGCACGATTTCTGTAAATAACTATATTGGTATTATACCCCACTAACTACTTTTACAGTTTTTCTAAAACGCCGAAAGGTCGGAATTTTGTCCTGCAGGGGTTCTTTTACGTACCGGTAAATTCACCGCCACGAGACTGACGTATTAGAGCACCTTCAAATACCAGCGGACCGATCCTGGATTGAACCCACCACCTTGGATTCAGAAGGGCAGCAGTCACGACTCATACCGGACATACTAGCAGAGAACAGCAAGGTAACATTTCAATGGAAATACGGTGTTTAAAACATATTCTCTTTTACTATTTGGATTTTACTCTTAGCATGTTCTCATTAATGCCCCGTTTTCTAAGAAAGGTATGTCAGGCAATGTACTATATGGATTCGAGTCGCATGGCTTCCATTCATTACATCAACTGGGAATAGAGAACTCCTCATCTGCTGTCTTATTATTATTGTCACGGGGCTACCCGTGGACCAGCAGAGGTGAAAGAAGGTGCCGGGGTGAATGGGTCTAACTACTATGTCAAGAAAGAAATGGAAGTGGAAGGTTATATTTTCAAGAAGCAACAAGTTAACAAATTCTCACTTAGTGAGATAACAATGACATATGAGGTATCATGACAAAGTTTAGACAAAGTAAGAAAATCCAGAATTTAGTGACTGTTTAGTAATCAGAGCTTCCAGCCCCTCGCTTCACAATTCTTGAGCACTCGGCTCAAATTTACAAAAGAGCACAGTTTTACAAGGGCAGAAATCCCCTAATACAATGGAGCACTAGCTCCGTAATTTACAGTATCAAGCCTCCTAGAGGCACTTTTACAACACATGAAAAAGAGCTAACGTGCTCTCCATTTTCCAAGCCTATTCAAGGCGATATCAGAAAATTACAATCACTTGCCATCAAGGCACACCTTACAAATTTGAAACGGGGGTGTCTAGTACCCAACCTATTGGGCCGTAGCGAAAAAGAACAGGTTAAGTAAATGGCCCGAAACACAAATTGAATGGAGGCGTGTACTTGCACTCCTAAATATACATTCTAAAAACCTAAGGGGCATTAGGCCGATGAAAGAGGGGCTATTCCCAAACTATGGAGGTGACTCGCATACGAAAGAAAATTTTAGACACTACGGAAAGGAAGAAAACCAGTTACAAAACGTAGTCACCTCAAACCAATATGAAGGGGAGCTCGAGAGGGTACATCACTCTCTATCCCCGATTTACAGTTAAAGTTTTATGAAGTTATTACAAAAGCCGGCAGAAGTTACATTTACAGAAAAGTAGGTTACATATTTAAGGTTTCGGACCTCTCCCTCGGGTTAAACTGCAGAGCTAGCAAGAAATAAGGATGTTAATTGACCATTACCTTGCTGAAGAACTGCTGCCTGATGAAAGAGGCGCCTCTTGCCTCCCGCTTGACACACACACTAAGTTAGATGACGATCAAATGGCCAAGAGACGTGAAAATCCGCAGTTTATAAACCCTCGAGGAAAGTTCGAGACCTTTCATGAATAAACCAGCCACACCTTCTCACTTTATTGGTTAATATCAAAAGTGACACTCAGAATCGAGGAAAAAGCCTGTGATAGGCGGAAAATTAATTACAGAAATTCATGATTGGTTAAATTCAAAACAGGCGGAAAGAAAAGATCAATATTGCCAACCCAAAAATGAATTAACATAATTTAGTAAAAAAAGAACTTAGGAATTCAAAACTTATTCAAATCAAAGTTCTTCCACTTCGCACCAGGGTGCATGATCATAGTTTTTTAGCAGTGACCTCTGTTGAAGAAAGTCCCAAATTCTTTATATATGGTAAACAAAACACGTAGAATTTCATACAGTGCATGAAACTTCAAAATAACAAAATTTCATTAGATTTCTATAGTGACAACTTCTGAGTAACGGTTTAAGTAGGTGTAGTTTCCAGTTCAAGATTTCTCCAGAAGAGGAGTTCTTTTAGGCGCAAGATTTAAATGTGCGGCGTATAGGTGTACCTCCCAGTACAATTATTATTATTATTATTATTATTATTATTATTATTATTATTATTATTATTATGTCATTGCTCCCACTTACTTTCGCCAACATCTTTGCTTTCATATTTCCCATCATACCTCCCTTGGTGAAGAATTGCTCTCTTCTGACTTAAACGGAAATAGATTTGCGAGGCCTAGTGACTCATTTTCATACTCTTCTTGATCATACTTGCTTTGGCCTATAATCCCATTCTTTGAAGTGTCAGAATTTCCAATTTTCCCTAAGAGTAGTATTAAGAAAGTATGGTTGCCCAATTGTATTTCTATTGAGTTAATAATCACCACCATCACCAACTGCCCTATGAATTTGGTGGATCACGCCGGATTTCGTCAATTTTCTTGCAAATTAATCATTTTCTACCATACATAATTCAATGAGAAAATGCTGCACAAGTTTTTCCAGAAAGATGATGTCCATCATGCAGAGATAGACATTACTATGATGTGATGGTGATTACTGTGTTATTACTTTTAAAGGGAAGTGCTTCGTGGATACCACACACTTTTAACATTAATCATAGGAAGAACTGTAAGAGGTCTGACCCGTCGAAGAATAAAGATGAAAGAAATGGAAGACCTACGAAGGGTGGAAAAATGAAAGACTTCCTAGGCTTCGCAAACTTTAGGTCGGGGTCGGAAGTGACCGTAAGTTGACCAAGGAAATGCGGATAGACAAAATTAAATTTAGGAAAATGCTGGACTCTATAACCGGATACTCAATGAGCGTGTTCATTTTAAGATTCCACCTCCAGTGCTCATGATAAACTGTACAGCTAAGAAGTCCGCATTTAGTCTTTTGTACTTGTGAGACCCAATGTACAAGCATACTTCTGACTTTTAGTCATGTCTGTAATATTCTCTCAGGAGAAAACCTTTCCCTTCTTCTCTTGGTTCCCTTTAAGACGCCTTCGCATAAGAAAATGGCTCCGGTCTTCATCAAAAATGAATGAGTCGGAAATAAGGGAAGAGCTACGTGAGTACATTAGTGGCGTAACGGCTTGGACGGAAGAAAAATGGTTTGCCTGGGGCTGAAATACAGATCTCAAGACCTGATAAAGTGTATGGACAAGTGGATAACACTATCACTTACCTGATACTTAACGTTAAGGTAAAACAAGATAGTAGTTCCGCTGCCAGGAACAACGTATACTGTAATCACATAACAGCATTTTAGCTTGGATATGTTGATGATGATGTTTAGTGATGATGATGATGATGATGATGATGATGATGATGATGATATGGCTTGGGGCAGAACTTGTATGGTAGACCTTCCAATGGGGATGGCCGCCGGCTGATGTGTATGGAAAAATTAATGTTGTTGTGGAGGATGGCGTTTGGTGTGGTTAGTAAGTTGTAGGAATGTTGGAGACAGGATAAAATCTCAGTCCTCGAGCCAAGGGAATTAATTATTTATGATTAAATTTACATGACGTGACAGAGAAACGAACTCGGGACCCGAGGCTCTAAGTCCAAGATGCAGATCAGCCAGACACGAAACCGAAGAGGTTAACCCATATTTACAGACTGTTGGCGGGTCACGAAGAAGTAGAGATTTTAAACCTCCTGTCTGCTTGATCTAAGGCAGGGCCTCTCAGGGTGCATGCGCGTGGTGCATGCACTGTGCACGGTGCAAAAGACGACTTGGCTTGGTTGAGCAGAGTGCAGACCCCCCACTCCTCGATTTGGAGCAATAGCGCTAACTCTCTCTTTCCTCACGCCTCTCTCGCTCGCTCCGCCTGTCTCCCTCTCCCCCACTTGCGCCGTAGCGCTCCAAATCCGGGCTGAGTTGAGCCGAGTATAGCCGAGTAGAGCCGAGTAGCCCAGAGACGAAGCGTTGATCCGAGCCATACCGAGCGGCACCGAGCGACACCGATGCACAGTGCACGGAGCTCTTGCGCCTCGCTCTGCACGCGTGAGATTTTGGGCGTTTGAGAGGCCCTGATCTAAGGTGATGGCCATTATTGATTGAAGGAGTAGAACAAGGAATTCACCATCAGAGAAAGTGGTAAGGCTGTAAGGACGTGATGGCGTATGGCCTTCGGAGAGAACTGGTGCAGGTCTTTCTATGTGAAGCCCATTTGCGACTCTGCTTCTGGATGGGAGATAATGATGATGATGAGGTAGGGGGACGATGAAACTCGGTTTCGGCACATAGCCTACTTCTGTCGAATAACACATAGGGGTCTGCTGAAGGCTTAACCTCTCCATCCGACGGACGAGTCACCATTAACGACGCCGTATGCCCTCACTACGTATAAACACAGCGGAGAGGTTTGTAAATGAAACAACACACGCAATCTAGCGGTTAGAAATTGTGTACCACTTCCTCTCCTATATTGCCGGCCAGCATTCTGATGGTGATTTCCTTTGTCGTCAGCAGGACTCGAACCAGCTACCCACGGTGTTATACCGTAAAAGCTTGACGTCTTAACAATCATGGTATCAGGCGGGCATGTGTAAATGTGATAGAAAAATAAGAGATTGCTATTTGTTTTACGTCGCACCGACACAGATAGGTCTTATGGCGACGATTGGACAGGAAAGGCCTAGGAATGGGAAGGAAGCGGCCGTGGCCTGAATTAAGGTACAACTCCAGCATTTACCTGGTGTGAAAATGGGAAACCACGGAAAACTTTCAGGGCTGCCGCCAGTGGGGTTCGAACCCACTACCTCCCGGATGCAAGGTTACAGCTGTGCGCCTCTAACCGCATGGTTAACACGCCCGGTAAATATAAGAGAATGTGCAGAAAAGATTGTTTCAGTGGTATGGATACATTTTGAGATGGGATCAAGTTTACGTTTGGAGGAAAGTAGCCTATTTGAATTAAATGTAAATAAATAAATAGGAGGAGATGAATACCGAAAATGCGGTGGATGAATTGTATGAAGAAGATGCGATGAAGGAGATTGACGGAAAATGACGTGTGGGACCAGAAGCTCGCCAGAAACGTAGACCCTCTCTGAATAGGAAAAGATGGAGTAGGGAGATGACCACTAGGCTACAACACCCTTTTTAACTCTAATCAGAAGAATAATTGAAAGAAGTTTGAACCTTCGAAGAATGCATCGGTGAAAGGAAAGCAAGGACCATGAAGAAAATTAAAGATATTCAAATCTAATACCATCGCGGTCGTAAGAGGAAAAGAGTTGACTAAACGAAGGGCAGATAGGAAAGATGAAAGGGAGGGATCTGGCTCAAGTGAGTGGAAGCAGGCACAACTAGAGGACCCATGGTCGCAAAACTTTGCTCCCAAGTTTTAATCTCTTGGGGACTGAGCTTCTAATGAACACTTACGGCAGACAGACGGCATTGTCTATGTATTCTACAGCTTCAACGGACAGTATTTGGCCTAGGACATCATAACAAATGTGTTGTGGCATTTTATGTTTTCCTACTTATGACAGCGTATACAACACCAGAACCACCCTCGTTCTCCATAACAAATTCATAATATTTAAATACGTGGCATTCATCAATAATTCGAGTGCATTGGGATAAATGGGTAATTGAACGAATGATATTTGTTTCAACACCGTAAAATTCGTCCTAACAAATTGTATTGTGTGCGGCTGAATGTGGTTTACAATTGTAATTTTTAATCTCTCTCATTTGATTACTGAAAGCCGTGAGTGAAAAGTGATGACAGAATATATCACTATCTTCCTCTGTCGTGTATAACCAGAAGGCACACATGTCCCATTATCAGAAAACGCTTACTGTAAATACACAATGGACTTTCCCTTTCCTTGAAGCACCGAGCTCGATAGCTGCAGTCGCTTAAGTGCGGCCAGTATCCAGTATTCGGAAGATAGTAGGTTCGAACCCCACTGTCGGCAGCCCTGAAGATGGTTTTCCGTGGTTTCCCATTTTCACACCAGGCAAATGCTGGGGCTGTACCTTAATTAAGGCCACGGCCGCTTCCTTCCCAGTCCTAGCCCTTTCCTGTCCCATCGTCGCCATAAGACATATCTGTGTCGGTGCGACGTAAAGCCAATAGCAATTTTTTTAAAAAAATTCCTTGAAGTATAGGCACGAGGATTTATAATATGTTCATAGATATGTTATATCATTCAAAATATTATTAAGTGACAGAGTATACTCTGTTGCTCAGGTTGCAGCATTCCTGGCCTCTCACACTGGGTTTCTTGGTTCAAATCCCGGTCATTCCATGTGAGATTTGTGTTGGACAATGCGTATGCGGGACAGGTTTTTCTCCAGGTAGTCCAGTTTTCCCGGTCATCTTTCATTCCAGCAATACTCTACAATATCATTTAATTTCATCTGTTAGTCATTAACCAATGTCCCATAGGTTTGTGACAGGCTTCGGCAGTCGGCACAATTCGTATCCTGATTTAAAAAAAATTGTATTGTATGTCATAATTTGATTCAAAAATGTTCCTCGTCTTACAATGAAAATGTCTTAATCATTGAAGTTCAGGTTGTTAATCCCACTATTAACTACACAAAAATAGGAAATCACTCCAAAATATTACATTCTTGGAAATAATTTTCCGATTTTCCAATTTGAATTTTGGAAAAAAAATTACAACACTTTTTCTGTTGTTTGAAGAACAGCTTTCAGATATAAAACACACTGAATTTCATTGTGATGGGGCTGATAGGATTAGAGGAACCAAATTTATAAAATTATCTAATTTTTAATTGTGGATTTTTTGAGCCCCTTAAGTCTATTGATTATCTCTGCACTTTCATTGCACCATACCTGAAAAAATATTAAACAAATATCAGGTGGAGCATAAGGCCGTTCGCATTATAATCCATACAGCAGGAAGATTCATCCTGGGGAGGCCTCAACCCGCTCTACAGCAGCATTAGAGCAGTTGCCGCATCATACATTGACGTAAGCAACGAAGAATGATTTATCTGTTTGCTCCACGTGTACTCCACTGTCGGTGACCTCGCTAGCATCTGCTACGGTTCGTTATTAACACGAAAATTTTAAATGAATATTTCAGACATCTTGTGCTATTTTATTACCGCAAAGGGCAAAAACGTTTCACAAACTGGGAGGAAGATTTGTGCTGTTTACGGTGAAGATCCAGTAACCGATCGGATATACCAGAAATAGTTTTCTATATTTCAATCAGTAATTCGTTCTTTAAAAAACAAACCTCGTTATGGAAGATCCATTGTTACAGGTGAAGTAAGATTCATGGAGTTGGTTGAAAGTAACCCAGTAGTGACAGCGGGAGAAATAGCTCATGAGCTGAATATATTGTGCCATAATGTGAGGAAACAACTGAAAACGCTTGGTTACTTCGAAGTGATGTTTGAGTGCCATATGAACTCAATGAACAAAATGGATCCAGTGCGTGTACATTTGTGACTCCGCATTAAGGCGCAATGGACATGATCCATTTCTGAAACGTGTAGTGACGGGTGATGAGAAGTGGATCATTTATGACAACATTGTAAGGAAAAAGTCATGGTGAAGAAAAGGTGAACCTCCACTCACAGTAGCAAAACCATGTCTCCAGTTCAAAATTGTGCGTTGGATTTTTTGGGATTCGAAAGGCATTATCTACTGCGAATTGCTTCCTAATGGTATGACCATCATTTCCGTGAGATATTGTTCTTAGCTGTACAATCTGAAAGAAACCATTGAAGAGAAACGGCCGGAATTAATAACCAGTGAAATGGTATTTCATGAAGTCGACACGAGACCACATGTGCCCATTGTGACTCGTCAGAAGTTGCGCTCCATTGGCTGGGAAGTGTTATCTCACCCACCCTACTACCCTTATATCACTGCATCAAATTATTATCTCTGCAGATGTTTCTGAATGAGAAACGCCTTTGCTTCCTTGGAGGACTGCAGAAGTACCATCAGACAGTTCATCAAAAAATCCTGCAATGTTTTGGTAAACTGATATTTTTAAACTACCCAGGAAATGGCAAGAAGTCGTTGATAATAATGGAGAGTACTGTACAGTATAAAACGTGTGCGATAAAATAATGCAGACTTAGAGAATTGGAAATACCCCCTGGTGAAGTTTTAAATAAATGCTTTTATGTGCCCTTTTACCTGTTTCGACTGAAATAAAGTTTACTTTGGTAGATTATCAATGTTTCCTGGTGCTGCTCTATTAATCTACTTCATCATACACTATTAACATAGAGAAAATGTAAACTTAGATGTCCTTGCACTGGAATGGCTGCAGTTACGTCTGTAACGTGTCCGTTCTTGCTGTTAGGTGGGCATGTCTACCTTCCCGGCATCCTAAATGGCGATACGAACGGACTTGCGTCCCCACCAGATATTTGACAGATTATTATTTCACGTGTTATAAAACATAAATTAGTCCTCATTTCTACTGCAAAGAGCTGTAGAATTTGATAATAGTCTACATAATATTGAGCATCTGATCAACAACAATTTGATGGTAGACTCTCCATAGTAGATAGGTATATACAATTAGAGTTAAAATGTGATAAGTCCATGTCAGTATATTTATCGTCACGTCGAAGGACCGCATTTCAGACCAATTCCCGTTCACCTGAGTTTCTTGAGATCATAAGTATTGAATGGAAGTACTCCGTGTCTCGTACCGATTGAGTTGGAGGAAAATACACTTAGCCAAGAGAGGTCGGAGAGCAAAGGAGAAATCATGGGGCTTTGCACACATAAATAGAATTAATTCTAGGCTCAGCGAGGTTGCCCATGGTGGCTAGTCTCACGCCCCTTAGAGTCAACACTTTCATTTTCATCTTACGACAGGGAGAAAGGAAGTGCACATTTAGACAGCCATCCTCCCTACACATTAATCAGAAGAAAAATGGAGTAGATCTGCCTCTTAGAAGAAAGGTTAATCGACAAAAGAAAGCGAAGAGCATGAAATACATCCCATGCCTCGCAAATCTAATACCGTCGACACAGGAGGAGAATTTTTTTTTTTTTTTTTTTTGCTAGTTGTTTTACGTCGCACCGACATAGATAGGTCTTACGGCGACGATGGGACAGGAAAGGGCTAGGAGTGGGAAGGAAGCGGCCGTGGCCTTAATTAAGGTACAGCCCCAGCATTTGCCTGGTGTGAAAATGGGAAACCACGGAAAACCATTTTCAGGGCTGCCGACAGTTGGGTTCGAACCTACTATCTCCCTAATACTGGATACTGGCCGCACTTAAAGCGACTGCAGCTGTCGAGCTCGGTTCAGGAGGAGAACAAGAGTTGACCAAGGAAGATAGGAGAAAAGAGATGGAAGTGAGGAGCCTGACATAAGTAATAAAAAGCAATGCCAGGCTCATCTTGAGACCTCCAGGAAGAAGTTACTTAATGTAAAATCGGCAAACAAAGATCGTGGCTCAGTGAATGTCCAGGGAGTTGAAACGAAAGATAGATTTAAAGACGTTTGCGTGTGGTGGAAACACGGCGGAATTGTTTTACAAGTTGCATAGACGCAGATAGGTCTTATGGCGACGATGGGATGGTAAAATGCTAGGAGTGGGAAGGAATCGTCCGTGGCCTTAAGTTAGGTACCATCCCGGCATTTGCCTGGAGGAGAAGTGGGAAACCACGGAAAACCACTTCCACGATCGCTGAGGTGAGAATCGAACCCACCTCTACTCAGTTGACCTCCCGAGGGTGAGTAGACCCCGTTCCAGCCCTCGTACCACTTTTCAAATTTCGTGGCAGAACCGGGAATCAAACCCGGATCTCCGGGAGTGGCAGCTAATCACACTAACCACTACACCACAGAGGCAGACATAATATTTGAATGGTACGAAATTAAAAAAACAACAGTTTATCATAGGATTTTTAAACTTAGGGGTTACGTACCTAATGTACGGACTTAATTGGAGTTGGTCCGGTTGTAAACAAATTCAGAGAGGAATTATTTCTCTAGAAACGTAATGGCCACATATGTGGAAGAGGTTAAGAGCCATTTTCTCAAGTATTTTTTGATTTACGTCGCGCCGACACAGATAGGTCTTGGGGCAACGATGTGATAGAAAAGGGCTAGAAGTGGGAAGGAAGCGGCCGTGGCCTGGTGTGAAAATGGAAAACCATCGAACACCATCTTCAGGGCTGCCGACATTGGGGTTCGAAACCACTATCTCCAGTGTATACTATAAATCATAGGTATGAAAAGGAAATATTTCAAAACATTCCCCCCCCCCCTGAGAAGTTGAATGGGGGCCTGAACCGGAAACGAAATTATTCATCCCTCCAAAACCGTCTGACCTAAGTGTCAAATACTATATACTTCAAAATATTTCTCGTCTAAGGTGTTTGGATGGAGGATGCCTCTGAAAATCACAATATTCAATCTTCCGAAATCGTTTCGCGTACAATCTTAATATGTTATATGAAGGTTGTTTATCTATGTCCTAGGCGTTAAGTAGGAAATATTTTAACATTCTACCCCTAAAACAAAACATTCTTTTTTCCACTACTATTCGATGTACGAAGTCAAAATTTCACAAGTTGGTCGTTTCTGCGTCCTAGGTGTTATATAACATAGGGTTTTAAAACACTGAATTCGGTGGTGTTCAAATAATTGTTAAATCCGAAAACAAATTATTCCTCAAAAACCGTTTAACTCACAAATTGAGGTTGTATTGTATAGGCTCTGAAACAGCGGGCATTCCGAAATTTAAAATGTTGAAAGATAACTTTCAGTTTAAAGCCGAGCAAATCATGGGTGTCTTTCTAGTAAATAAATAAATAAATAAATAAATAAATAAATAAATAAATAAATAAATAAATAAATAAAATTAAGTAAAAAGATCGATTATCCGATTTTACCTTTACGAATGTTGTGTTATTGATGGTATTTATTGCAAACAAACTTATTTGGCTGGTCACCTGGGGATATAGATGTCTAATTACATAGCAATAGCATCCGCGAATCGTACCAATCCGTAGTATCCGTACCACTCGGCACATGCGCTTAGGTAATTTGTATGATTCCACGTTGTTATGATTTCTTAAAGTGGAAGTCTGAAAAGAGATATGAAGGAACACTTGATTCTATTTGTTCCTTCTTTCCAATGATTAAAAATAAAACGGTAATGTTTAAAATATTTGGTAATTTCCAAAATTTTGTACAACACACAACTTCCAACCTAATTGTCCTAATCCTACCATAATGGTACACGCGTGTAAATTATATATTCCAACATAGGTCGAAATTTATATGCAGAAGTCGATATCAAGCAAATTTAGAAGTTCCCACATTTTCGAACTCCCGCCCCCATAACGTTGCCTCTAACAGTTGTAGTGCAAACAATATGATATAATTTTGGTATCATAAAGAGTTTTTTAACAGTATAATATCTGAGGGATCGAAATTTAAGTTACCACTACATGTCTTCGCATATCCTCTGGTTTTGCAGATATTCATAATAAAACAAATCATTTACCTGAAAACCGTCATTTTCTATTAAAACATCATCGCCTCCTTTCGTATTTAACTAAGGCCCAAATGTTAATCAGATGCTTCCTCAATCATTCGGATCGGATTTTTAATTTCAGAACTATAAGCTTGAATATGAGCATTCCATCAATTTTCGATTGTATGTTCTATGACTTTGTACGATCACCTTGCACCCAGCATGAGCCGTATGACCTCGATGTCTTCAGGGTTGTGCTTATTGAAGTAACAGAGAATGGCTGGAGAATATATCCCCTTTATAATTTTATTTTCCGTCGACTTCCATGGTCTATTGCGCATGTGATTCAAATCTGATTGTCAGGTCGAGAATGAAACCAAGTATGAAGACAATCATGTCTATTCTCCTACTTCCATCGTCAACTCACGTCCGAATCCATGGCTAAAAGATTAGCGTTCTGGCCTTTGGTCACTGGGTGTATGTGTCGCCTTCACCATCATTTCTTCCTCATCACGACGCGCAGGTCGCCTACGGGAGTCAAATCAGAATACCTGCACCTGGCGAGCCGAACCTGTCGTTGGACACTCCCGGCACTAAAGGCCATACGCCATTCCATTTCATTTTTACCATCAACTGCAAGACGGCCGCGAGCTTCTCCATATAGCAGATACCCTTTCTCGAGTAGCGCATCGGCCACGGTGACTTGTGTTTCGTAGGCATTCACCGAATGGGCTGCATCCTAAGACAATCTCACCGCATCATCTGCAGTGGTCATCGTCCTTGAATCTGGCTGGTATGGCGCGGACAGGGGCTATATTCGCTGTCATTTTAAGAGCATCTTTCTATTCAGTGCTTGTAAGTTCCTATCCGCCGGCTGGATGGAGTAAACTCTTTATTATAAATATACTGGACATATCCTTCCTATAATTCATTATAACTGTGTGTGAAAGGATAATAATAGTAGTACTCTTTATGAGATAAGTAAATATTCAGCCAAAATGGCGATTGCAAATAACGTAAATACCCACACTTCCTTTTTTTTTTACCGGAAAGTCAATTGAAACTGGGGAAGCAAGTCAAGTTGGTTGTGGCAGCAGTAACCGATGTATTTGTACAAAGCGAACTAATGTGTAATCGAAACAGAATAGCAAAGTTCGGTTAAGCTTTCAGTCCACCAGCACACAGTTGGAACAATCGCCAGAAACACGAGAGCGTTAACAAGCAATTATGGAATGTTGAACAAAACTGATTCAGACGTCCACCAAAACAAAACCATTACAACCAAAATTATATTTGAAGAAAATATATATTCATCACATCAGGCGGTCCTTATAGCCTGCAACATTTCGCTTTTAATGGTTCCCAACAAAGACTGTAATACAAACTATGTTGAAGCTATGGTTGTTATTATTATTATTATTATTATTATTATTATTATTATTATTATTAAGTAGTTTGTTAATGTTGATTGGTATGGTTATGTTAGTGTTTTTAGGATGAGTTTTAGTGGGTAATTTTGTTGTTTTGACGGAGAATACGTCCACCGTTTTGTATCCAGTACTGAGTACCTCAGTAAAAATCCGTGTGGCCCACAAATGTGTATAGCAGACTTCTTCCAATAATTTTAAAATTGTATAAGCTAGCAAACCGTGGTGTAGGGGTAGCGTGCCTGCCTCTCACCCGGAGGCCCCGGGTTCGATTCCCGGCCAGGTCAGGGAGGTCCACTCAGCCTACGTGATTAGAATTGAGGAGCTATCTGACGGTGAGATAGCGGTCCCGGTCTAGGAAGCCAAGAATATCGGACGAGAGGATTCGTCGTGCTGACCACACGACACCTCGTAATCTGCAGGCCTTCGGGCTGAGCAGCGGTCGCTTGGTAGGCCAAGGCCCTTCAAGGGCTGTAGTGCCATGGGGATTGGTTTGGTTTGGTTTATAAGCCAGCAAAATGGTAAAGGGTAGATCCCAAGAGTCTATTCAAATAGCTTTCGAGGATAAATGCAGAAGTGAGTGGTGTGTTCATCCTCCATTTTGCGGTGAAATCGGAGCTCGTGGTAAAATTAGTATTACTCGGTAACGTGATGTGATAGCAGGTACTGCAAGGTTTCATTTGTTTTTGACTATGTGAGACCTACCTGGATCTGTAATAATATCTGTGATGCTTGCTTGTTGTTTTAAGAGGCCTAACATCGAAGGTCATCGGCCCAATAATATTTGTGATAAAGCTTGTAAATAGTGTGAAATATTTGAGAAATTTGTGAAAATTCTCGGTATCAGTAACTTAAAGAAAGTCCAAGCCTACCAAGAATGAAAACAAGTGGAAACAGTGAGTGAAAGAGAATCGCACAAGCCCACGATATCCGCGTAAGAGAGACTATAGACATTCTTAAGAATACGAGGTGGCAAAGCGCCGCGAGCAACTTGGGCCTTCAGTTCACCGATCAAAGTGGGCTTCGGCTGAACAGCAATTAATTTTACCAGGCTTGCAGCTTTGCATGCATGGGCAAAAACATTGCTCCCCACCGTCGGCTGTCCTGAGAATGATTTCTGTGGTTCTCCATTTTTCTGCACTAAGGCGAATGCCGGGATAGATCCTTTTATAGGCCACGTCCTTCATCCCCTTACCTCAGCAAGTCATATCACCACTGCAAATTTCCTTGGCCTGAGAGAGAGTGTAACCCTCTAGAATGCCCACCGTACCCCTTTCAGATTACGGAATGAAAACATTTTAGTTGTACGTCTTAGCTTAGTTTATAGGATAGCTCCCGACTAAACTAAGGGGGGATAGATGATCCTGAATGCACAAAAGATGTCGCGCCAACGGGGATTGTAAACAGAGTGATTTAACAACATTCGCAACAGAGACCCCAGTCAAAGAAAAGAGAAAATAAAGCCGGGCTGAGTGGCTCAGACGATTGAGGCGCCGGCCTTCTGTACCTAACTTGGCAGGTTTCATCCTGGCTCAGTCCCGTGGTATTTGAAGGTGCCCAAATACGTCAGCCTCGTGTCAGTAAATTTATTGGCACGCTAAAGAACTCCTGCGGGACAAAATTTTGGAACCTTGGTGACACCAGAAACAGTGAAAAGTAGTTAATGGGAAGTAAAACGTTTCAATAAAAGATATAAAAGAAACTCTCCCTAAACCTTAACTCTGCACATTCACTTATTGGTAACATACAAATAAAAATATCTGTGCGACGTAGTCTGAGCTTAAAAGTCCTGGAGCCGTAGTTTCAACACAGACCCCGCACATTTTTATATTGTGCGATTTTCAGTGTAGTTTCTTATTGACATAAATATATCCTTGTGCTGGGGTTGATCCGAAAGTTTGTGTAACGAAATAGTGACATGTGACGCGATGTTACGTAACAACAGTATTTTTAGAGGTGCACACGCCGTGATACGTCATGGCCAACCATTAATACTTATCATCACAGCATGCACGGTTGCTAGGCAACATCGCACCACATACATTATTGAAAGACATATTAATTTATGATCATTTGATTTTCACAATGGAAAATTTAGGTAAATATTTTTATTTTGATATGTATTAATAGCTCTTGTACTTATCCTCAATCACTCACGACTCATCTGCATTTAGGATTATCACGCACGTGACAGACCCCTTATAAACTGTTTACCTAAACTTTTCTTCATTTCAAACAAGTTGGAAATTTATCGAACATCTCCCTTGGTAAATTATTCTAGTCTCTAATCTCTCTTCATATAAATTAATATTTGGCCCAATTTATTCTCTTTAATTCCAACTTCATCTTCACATTATGATCTTTCCTACTTTTAAAAAGGTACATTCAATCTCATTCATCTACTAATATCTTTCCCCTCCACCTCGTAACAATCCGCTTAGTCGAGTTCCTCGTCATCTTGCTCCCAAGTCTTCCCAGTCCAAAGTTTGCAACTTTTTGTGTTGCTTTCCTTTGGATCTTTTCCAGTTCTGAAATCATGTAGTCCTTGTGAGGGTCACATACACTGGAACCATCCTCTAACCGGGGCGTTACCTTTCCTTCTCATCCTTACAACAGCCCCTAAATACCCTCATAACCATAGTGAATAGAAATTTATCGCAGTTTGCTTCATACAAGCTTTGCACATTAAAATCTGTCTTATATCATGCCCAAAGAAATTGATTCCTGCAATATCCGCGGCACAATAAATCAATATATGAATCCAAGGAGGAGTCCAGGCAGGTTTTTTGTTTTGTGGTAAAGCATTTGAATCATTTATTCATATCAATAAGGCACACCCTGATAAATATCAAATACCTTCCCCCAAGTGCGCAACCACTTGCAGTGATCCTTTAACTCCTAGTCAAACTGATTCCCCAACTGAATGACCTAATGAAGAGGCCTAGACATGGTCAAAGACAATTCTGGGGAAACTGGTCTAAAGGAACACTAGAACAGTCCTCACGATGAAATTATTGGAAGAAAATATCCAAAACGTAATAGTATAAAAGAACGTCATTGAAATAGATGCTTTGACACTGAGGTTGTAGTATTTACATCAGATACTAGCAAATTTACCAGTGCTTCGCTACGGTATTCTACCTTGCATACGGAGTTCTACGTAAGTTCCTGCACACGCAGGAAGTAAAATTATTTAAAAAATGCGTATCTCTTAGCGCTATCCGAGAAAATAACGAGGAGGAAACCATACGTCGTTTCCGATGTGAGGTGCAAGTCCGGAAAATTTAGATGGAAATGGTGGACCACATTTCCCACTGCTCACTTGCCAAATGCCATTCACAATAGATATTTTTCATTATGGCTCCCTTTCCTAATGCCAGTCCCATTCGAGTTGGAGAGGTTTGAATATAATAGAGAACTGCTGCGCTATCTCAAGTATAAAGAATCGAGATATGGCAATAAGGCATAGGACCAAAGATGAAGATCTCTTCAAATGGAGTCATCTGCTTTTTGAAATGACTTACCGTTTAGAAAGCAGTTATCACGAAACGAAGGTCTGAACCGTCATTGAAATTGCCTCCATATTTCGGTATGTACCGGGGCCAAAAAGTTATACATTTGAACAGCCTGGAATTTTACTTCAAAGGAAAGAGTGCACAGGTTTCTCGATTGGCAGTCGCATACATATGGAGTAATGAAAGAAGTATTACAGTTGAGAAAGTTGAAATTAATAGAAAATAGGATTAAAACGGAGGACAGCCAGATAGCACAAATATGTAAATACCAAGTGTATGTATTGTAAAATGAAATGTCTCTTACTAAATTGTGATCATGTGAGTTACGAATACTAGAAGGCAGTAACAGAGGATAAATTTAGGCGCAGGGATTCTTAGATAAACAGATAACTTATGTTGATACTACTTAAGTCTAAAGAGGCAAGAAATTAAAGCGGAAAACAGAATTTAAAGAGAAATACAGTGAAATTTATAACAAATGCCAGAAAACACCTCAGGTGTGAAATCATGGGCCACACTCCACGGTACTGTTCAAATACACTGACTGACAGAGCAAATGCAACACCAAGAAGGAGTGGTCAGAACTTTATGCCAATTGCAGGGTAGACTGACGTCACTGAGGTATGCTCATGATGTGAAATGCGCCGCTGTGCTGCGCACGTAGCGAATGATAAATGGGACACGGCGTTGGCGAATGGCCCACTTCGTACCGTGATTTCTCAGCCGACAGTCATTGTAGAACGTGTTGTCGTGTGCCACAGGACACGTGTATAGCTAAGAATGCCAGGCCGCCGTCAACGGAGGCATTTCCAGCAGACAGACGACTTTACGAGGGGTATGGTGATCGGGCTGAGAAGGGCAGGTTGGTCGCTTCGTCAAATCGCAGCCGATACCCATAGGGATGTGTCCACGGTGCAGCGCCTGTGGCGAAGATGGTTGGCGCAGGGACATGTGGCACGTGCGAGGGGTCCAGGCGCAGCCCGAGTGACGTCAGCACGCGAGGATCGGCGCATCCGCCGCCAAGCGGTGGCAGCCCCGCACGCCACGTCAACCGCCATTCTTCAGCATGTGCAAGACACCCTGGCTGTTCCAATATCGACCAGAACAATTTCCCGTCGATTGGTTGAAGGAGGCCTGCACTCCCGGCGTCCGCTCAGACGACTACCATTGACTCCACAGCATAGACGTGCACGCCTGGCATGGTGCCGGGCTAGAGCGACTTGGATGAGGGAATGGCGGAACGACGTGTTCTCCGATGAGTCACGCTTCTGTTCTGTCAGTGATAGTCACCGCAGACGAGTGTGGCGTCGGCGTGGAGAAAGGTCAAATCCGGCAGTAACTGTGGAGCGCCCTACCGCTAGACAACGCGGCATCATGGTTTGGGGCACTATTGCGTATGATTCCACGTCACCTCTAGTACGTATTCAAGGCACGTTAAATGCCCACCGCTACGTGCAGCATGTGCTGCGGCCGGTGGCACTCCCGTACCTTCAGGGGCTGCCCAATGCTCTGTTTCAGCAGGATAATGCCCGCCCACACACTGCTCGCATCTCCCAACAGGCTCTACGAGGTGTACAGATGCTTCCGTGGCCAGCGTACTCTCCGGATCTCTCACCAATCGAACACGTGTGGGATCTCATTGGACGCCGTTTGCAAACTCTGCCCCAGCCTCGTACGGACGACCAACTGTGGCAAATGGTTGACAGAGAATGGAGAACCATCCCTCAGGACACCATCCGCACTCTTATTGACTCTGTACCTCGACGTGTTTCTGCGTGCATCGCCGCTCGCGGTGGTCCTACATCCTACTGAGTCGATGCCGTGCGCATTGTGTAACCTGCATATCGGTTTGAAATAAACATCAATTATTCGTCCGTGCCGTCTCTGTTTTTTTCCCAACTTTCATCCCTTTCGAACCACTCCTTCTTGGGGTTGCATTTGCTCTGTCAGTCAGTGTATTAGCAACCCATTTCGAGCTATGCGAATAAGATTGTAACCTCCAACGGTATACCGCAAATATCCCGCAGAATGGCAGCATGCCGTCTCTCTCGCCTTCCACGTAAGGAAGAACCACAAGTTTACAGGAATGTTGACGAAAATGACGTTAACCTACGTTAATTTCTTTCTGACAAGCATCCTGAGACTTTGCCATGGTAACCGGTAAGTTCTTTGTCTGTCGGCCACTCAATGAAGAGCACGAAACCCGCAGAAAGTAGTAATTTTATCTGTCATTTGAAGAGTAAGCGAAATTATGCTCATAATAAAAGTTGTTTAAAATGAAGGTACGTTTCGCATGTAGTCCACGTATTTTATATAAAACCATTAGTATAAGAGAAAATGGAAGAAAACTATTGTGGTTTCCCCGTAAACCCCCATTCTATTCAGTGAGTTCTAAATCACAACTCTGTGAAAATTTAAATTTATAAGTCCACCTTTACAATACTGTAATTGTCGTTATTAGTAAGACTACATTAAACTATATTGGTTCCACATGTTTCGTCCTCTTATGGGACATCTTCAGTCACACATAACATCACTGAAAATATGGCAAGGACACATTAAAATTAGTGAATAAAAAGTCTGCGAATCTTGTGAAGCGGCGTATTAGCGTCTTGTCAATCTTGAATCTTAAAATAGCACAACATGAACATGATGTGAACCATGAAGTCCAGTTATTGAACTGGTTAAAATGTCCTTATATGCGTGGAATTATACAAATATAAAACAACGTGAGTGGCTATGCGAATTAAATATAAAATTAACCTGACATTGTGAAAATAATGTATATGTTCTTGAATGTGTACATAAAAGTGTATAATATTGATGCCACGTTAGAATAGCTTCTTGTGATGAGTTGAAGAAAGGTGGACTTTCGTTTAATGACGCAAGTTAAACTTGTTGTGTTGTTGACAATATGGGCCTAAAAAAGGATATACCAGGTGGCTCACGAACGCCGTACTTTCTACTTATAAATGTCCCGCATGCATAAGTGATGTTTGGGGTGTCTACTAACTGATTTTAACAGGGGAACTACTGCCAGCGGGCAGGTTACGTCAGAATATGAAGAGATAAGAAACAGAGTCACACTCGCAGCATGTTACTCAGCGCTGGCGGTCGAATGCACCCCTTGCATTAGTAAACATCGTTTTCGACCGCATAGTTCTAGGCTGGTGTATGGTACAGCCGCACTATATTTACTGTCTGCTTATCGCCAATGGCTAGTGTGTTCAGCAACGACAAATACATAGACATTATTTTAATCTGGACAACCCGGTCGGAATGCAACCGAAGCTCCAAACAAACGTATGCCTTCTACACAAGTATTTCAGCGAACAGTATCGTTTTTGTTTCATACAAGCAACTCTTTTATCGAGTGGAATGTCTACACATGTATAAATTAACAAGTGATTAAATTTCCTTTTCTGCATCTTTGGCGTGTTAACAAACAGTAGCAGCGATTAGGGGGTGGGGCGTGAAGGGAAAGTCGCCCCCGCCCCTCGCGACTTTGTGGACTAAACATTACATATTCACTTTAGCCACCTGGAACTAGGAATTATTATTATTTGTTTTGCTAATTGCTTTACGTCGCACCGACACAGATAGGTCTTATGGCGACGATGGGATAGGAAAGGCCTAGGAGTTGGAAGGAAGCGGCCATGGCCTTAATTAAGGTACAGCAACAGCATTTGCGTGGTGTGAAAATGGGAAACCACGGAAAACCATCTTCAGGGCTGCGCACAGTGGGATTCGAACCCACGATCTCCCGGATGCAAGCTCACAGCGAATTATTTGTAAAAGAAACGTTATCTGTACAAGCTTTTGTGTCTTATCTGCTAATTCTTTCCTTTATTTTCCTTAATTATTAACAATTTTTGGCGGAAATAAGCACCAAATGCCGTTCGTCGCGGCTAACCGATTTGTATAGCGCTGCGGCAAGTAGTGGAGACTTTGCATGTGCTCTGGGGAAGGGTAGTAGGGGTATAATGTTTTTGCCAAGGTCGTGGACACTGGGTTATAATTCACCGGTATGCCACACGCATTCGTCAGTCTGGCAGCCTCTTCAGTGTCTGTTAGTTCCTTAGTGTGTATAAAAATACTAAATCACTTTTAATTGCATGATCATGCCGTATTTCTATTTAATTGTACCGGCTGAGTTAGCCGTGGAGTTAGGGCCGCGCAGCCATGGCCGCTTCCTTTCCACGAGTAGCCCTTCCCTGTCTCATCGTAGCCATTATTCCTATCTGTGTCGGTGCGACGTAAAGCAAAATAGTACAATATTTTTTTTACAATTGGTTGAGCTGCCATTCATGAACAGCATTCCCGGGGGTGTTTTCCAAAAGGATAATGCACGCCCCCATGCCACTATTGTTACCCAACGTGCTCTACATTGTGTCGACATGTTGCCTTGGCCTGCTCGATCCCCCGATGTCCCCAATCGATCACGTATGGGACATCATCGGACTACAACTTCAGCGTCATCCACAACCGGCATTAACCGACCCTGTACTGACCGACCAAGTACAACAGGCATGGAACTCCATCCCACAAGTTGACATCCAGCACCTGTACGACACAATGCATGCATGTTTGTATGTCTGCATTCAACAGTCAGGTGATTACACCGGTTATTAATGGACCAGCATGGCATATCTGTGATGGCTTGGATATTAACCCTAAGCCTTGTACCTTTAATCAATTAAATATGTTGTCTCGACAAATATGTTGCCAAAATTTCCGCAGCCTACATTCCTTATTTTATGGTGTTTGGATATATGTTTCCACCAGTGTGTGTAACAACAGGATATAAGGGAGTGAGGCAGATAATGTATACTGGGATTCAGACGACCTGCCCTGTTCGACAACAGAAATAAATATTTTAATGAAATTATTGGCTACGGAAATAACGTAGCATGACTAGAGAACATATCTGCAGGTGACGAGTCAAATACTTTCAATAGTTTGGATATCTCAGAGGAAGAATTGAATAGACTTCTATCCAGAATTAGAGTTAATTCTGCCGAAGGTCCTGGTAAGGTAACTGCCAAAGTTATGAAACCCCTCAAAGCTACAAAATTTTTAACTTTTCTTTGCTCAGCGATTCTTCCCTTCGCATTTATTCCTCATGAACTAAGGATAACCAGAACGACTTTAATTCCTGAAAGAGGTGATCCAAAATATTCACGCAATTGGAGACGAATTAAGATATTCTGTATTATACGAAGAATAATTGAGCACGTACTTCAGAACGTTAGAGAGGTTTTATTTCAACCCATGAACCCATGTCAACACGTCAGTGATAAATGGCTGACTGAAGAATGTCTAAACCTTCAACTTTTATCATTGTTTCAAAAACAATGAGCGCGCGAAATACTCTTCACAATATTGTGACCAACAGCCACACGAACAGAGTTCTGTATTTATAAAAATATAGGAGACCTTATATTTGGCATTACTCCCGTATGTAGTGCAAAAAACACAAATAATAATAATAATAAATAATAAATAATAATTTTATTTGTTTTACGTCCCACTAACTACTCTTTTACGGTTTTCGGAGACGCCGAGGTGCCGGAATTTAGTCTCTCAGGAGTTCTTTTACGTGCCAGTAAATCTACCGACACGAGGCTGACGTATTTGAGCACCTTCAAATACCACCGGACTGAGCCAGGATCGAACCTGCCATGTTGGAATCAGAAGGCCAGCGCCTTAACCGTCTGAGCCACTCAGCCCGGCACACAAACAATAATCTGTCGAATTTTTACTGCTCCCTTGTTATTACAGTTCTATTCAAGAAAGAGAAAGTTATGTCTCATGAAATTCACAGATATCGAAGCTCTTCCCATACCAACACTAATCACTATAGCTTAACGAAAGTATTGCATGGCAGCCAAATTTTGGTGATACGTTTCTAATGGTGACAACCCCTTGGTTTCTTCCCAAAAATAACAACATATAGGCTCGTATTTTTAAAATGAGTCATCCTGAATGCTCTAAGATGTATCTTCTTAAATTTATATTTTAGGATCTTTTCCCATTTCGATTCCGGCCAGGTCGGGGATTTTAACTTTTTCTGGCTTGGGAGGTTGGTTGTTTGTGTTCGTCTTAAGTATTCAGTTCATCGAGTCAATTTATAATTAATAATAAAAAATAAGAAATTGTAGCTTGCTGCATGGTCGATAAGACCGAAAGCGAAAATTAAAATTTTAAAAATGTGTCATCTGTTTCAGATCTTGAAATAGGCTTCACTCACTCGAACCTTAAGAATTTACGACGTCCATTAGATAGTCTTTGTGACTATAGTGGTTGTCATAGAGGATGGAGCTATGATCGGAACGGAAATACGCATGGCCTATTCGTTAGGTATTATTCTTGCATATGCATAGAGTTGACGATGAAACTATAGAACATCACTTCGCAATTCTTATTCTGGTTTTAAGAATATCCTCCACACCATGAAGATGAAAATGTTTCGATGCTCCCTCCGCCTAATACGCTACGACCATGTGACAAATGACGAGGTGCGACTAAGACTAGGTGTGGTTTCGATTCTAGTGAAAGTGAGAAAGGATAGTAGACTCCGATGGTAGGTCTTGATATTCCCAAAACAACAGTTCCGTAGCAAAAGATGCCCTTCAGTTCGACCCTGGAGGACGTCGTCCAGGTGGAAGGCCAATGAAACGGTGCATTGTCTCCATCACAGAAGACATGCGGGTTGCGGACATTAGCAAAAGAAAAAAGAAAACGGGTAGGATCGACTAAACTGGAGAAGACATCACAAGACAGTGAACCCCCTGCAACGGGACAGAAGCTAGGAAATAAGGAGAATAAGTGTAATCTATCTGTCCGGTTCCTTCGCTGAACGGTCAGCGTAGTGGTTTTCAGTTCGGGAGCCTCGGGTTCGATTTCGGCAGGGTAGGGTATTTTATCTCCGTTTGGCTAATTTCTCTGCCTTGAGGGCAGGGTATTTGTGTGCGTCTTAAATGTATAAGTTAAATTCATTAATTAATTAATTACATGATTAATAATAAGAAAAATACAAAATTAAGCTGGCTACATGGTCGATAAGACCGAAATTCCAAATTGAGATTCTTAAAAAATGTGTTATCTGTTTCAGATCTTAAAATAGGATCAGACCAGTGCAACCTTCATAAATTATTCGAATGGAAATCCAGATTTCTCTTATAAATTCTTTGGAAAATGAATTAACTTAATATATAGATGATAAATAAATATATTGGAGATAAATAAGGATCAACACGTTCATGTTCTCGAAGTTCATTAAATCTAATTCAGTTCTTAACAGTGAACCGGTGTATTGTATATTTACGTGTGTATTGGAAATGTCTATTATTTCCGTCTCTCACTATGCCATTTCCTCCAGCAAGGTTATAATTTACTATTATTTCCTGGTGAACTATTCCCAGCACTGTGATCGTCACAAAATTCACTTTTACACGACATGGACTCATCATCATAGTCACTTTTGGGCTACTTATATTCCTGCCGTGTTTCTTAATTAATTGACGAATGTCGATCTACTATTTTGTTTTGTTAGTTCTCATTCCCATTCTTCACAGGTAACTCGTTAAGCTATTAGGAGTAATTTAGAAGCTTATATTTCACTTATCTCTTGCTAATAACACAAAGTGCATGCGCTCATATTTCAAAAGGAAGTGTTAGCGTCCACGACAGACGTATGCAGGTTGGTTCCGGAAGTAAACGCCAATGAGTTGATGAATCTTAGCAGAACCAATAATTAATCCTGGTTAATCAGGTGGTGGAGGTTATTATTTTAAAGAGTATAACTAGATATTTATACGATTTGTTTCGCGTCGCACCGTCACAGATAGGTCTCATGGCTACGATGGGATAGGAAAGGGTACGTAGTGGGAAGGTAGCGACCGTGTCCTTGATTACTTAATTAAGGTACAGATCCAGCATTCCTTGGTGTTAGAATGGGATAAACATCTTCAGGACCAACAGGAGTTTTTCGAACCCACTGTCTCCCGAATGCATGCTGAAAGCTACGGATTCAAACCGCGTATCCTCTCGCTAGGTAGATAACTTTATTATCACTTCATAACTCTGATATATGCGCTGGTGAGGCCTAGTGTTTACAGTGCACTATATCTTCGCATGGGCTAGAATAAATTCCTTACATCCACTCACCTGCCTCAGTTTTATCCTTGCCTTTGACGATATTACAGTGACTGAGGTATGAGCGATGTTAGTAATACCATTCCTCCATTCCTTATACAGTTAAACCCTGTTATGAATGGTGTGAAAATTCACTCATATGATCGGTTGGTGCATGCATTTCAGTGGGCTTGGCGGAATGATATGTAATAGCAACTTCTGGCTCGGTGAGGAAAGCAACGGGAAACTACCCCGCTCCTAATTTTCCTTGTATGCCTCTTCTGTGATGCCTAGGTCATCTATGACAGCTGATGACAGAGCTTCTGAGGATCCATTCAGCCTTCGGATTGAGTATTCAACACCATAACTCTAAACAGAAAACAGAGGAAGAAGCACTTCGAAGAAGGATGGTGTCAGCAAAGCTAAGGTAAGCGCAATAAAGATCTAAAAATGCAGTCTCTACAGGCCTCAAAAACAAATGCTGTTCTTAGTCGGAAGATAACAAGGACTTACCTAGGGATGTGAAATAAATATGAAAGGGAGAAATCTGGGACCTGGTTGCCATCCCACGCTCGTATCTGGAGGCTAACTGGGATATCATCTCTTTTAGTAGCCTCTCACGATAGACAGGAAATACTTTGAAAGTATTCTAGGCCCACCAATCGGAATTCACACACTTGGAGGGCAGGTATTATGCTAACCCCTGGATTATGGAACCAGCAATCAATAGTTAAATATTCTGAAGCAGGAGACTGTAACTTGACGTTTCTTTCGAACACTAATCTCATTATACACTGGGAGGAACCGAAAAGGTACAACAGCACAATACTTGTTTACACTGACATGTCACTACCCAACTTAGTATATCTAACAAATGCGAAAGATATACTCGTTTTTTATCATTCCCGAAATCAAAAGAGTATGTCCGTATCTCAAGACCACGACAACCTGGATGGTCACTTAATGTATCCAATATGTCATAAGGGAGATATTAGGTGTCCATCGATGTTATTAGCCTCGGCCAGAGGAGGTATCCATGACCATGGTTTATGTGGACCAAGAGAGGTAAATGAACGCAAGGCAGGATGCCACATTCCAGGATAAACTCCAGAAGATAGCACAAAATAAAAACGAGGTACTAAGCGAGTTGGCCCTGCGGTTATGGACGCGCAGCTGTAAGCTTGCATTCGGCAGATGGTGGGTTCGAGCCCCACCGTCGGCAGCCCTGAAGATGGGCTTTTGTGGTTTCCCATTTTCACACCAGGCAAATGCTGGAGCTGTACCTTAATTAATGCCACGGTCGTTTCTTACCCACTCCTAGCCCTTCCCTATCCCACCGTCTCCATCAGATCTGTGTCGGTGCGACGTAAATCAACTTGTAAGAAAACAAAAAAACAAGGTGGCTCAATCATTATATAAGATTGCATCACTGTGGAGCACCTGACAGCACGCATTCATTCATTCATGTTGGACGGGATCAATAACTTCATGTGGCTATTGCTAGCCTTGTGTAACACTTGCCCTTGTAAGGCAGACCCTCTAATGAGGGTGGGTGTCTTCAGCCCAGAATGAGAAACTGCGTGTTTGTGTGGTGAAGAATAGTGGCGTTTGTGTCTTTTTATATTGAGTTTCAGGAATATTGAGGACATCACAAACACCGAACCCCCACGCCAAGGGAATTAACGATTTAAGATTAAGGATCCGCCGAACCCATCGAAATTCGAACGCGGGACCCCGAGAACCAGGGGTCAAGATGTTGATCTCTCAGCCTGGATCAAACGTCATGACCCTGTCCTGGAGATGATGCACTAAGCTGACCTAGTGTGTGTAATATTCCAGAATGTACCCATCAGTAACAGTTGGCTCAAGACGCGAAGTGTCATTAATTACAATTCACGGTCACTTCTCGTGATTATAAGCAGAGCAATAACTAACACCAGGTGCGTCCAGAACATTGTTCACTGGAATTCCCGAGACAAGAAACTGATGAGTATTACAACAGGCTAACGTTCGTTCACACAGCGTAGTTCGAAGAGCAGTTAATTAATTCATGTACTCAGCACGATTCCTACCAACCACGTGTAGCAAGGTAGACGATATCCATGATTGGTGGCCTTGATCGTTATGGAGTCTATATGATCTGACACCGTTATTAGCCGCTTATGTATAGTTATATTTTTGAGTTGTGATTTATTTTACGTTTATTTATTTAGCTTATGGCTAGTGCATAACCCTACATACAAACATTCAAAAATATAACAAACAATATAACACTTCAAACAATCAACCAATCTCAAAAACAGTTCACAAACTCAAATTTTATATTATTTTATTTATTTTGATTTTCTCCAAATGGAGATTTCCACTGAGGGAAAATTATACAGAAAACAAGATCAATTTTAAAAGTAATTGTGTGGAGTTGATTAAACCCATTAATGGTTGGTTAGCACATTTGACAAAAATTGATTCAGTTAAAAGTTTGAGAGATATCGTTATTCAGGATTTGGATTGAATACTGCAAGGCTGTCACTGCAACCTCTCATATTAATACCTAATCAAGGTTAAATGATTTGCAGAACTTGACGAAAAAGAGAGGAATCGTTCCTCCAGCGCCAACCATTAATCCGATGATGAACATTTCCTTCATACCATGTTATCTTAGACAACTGTGTTGTCTCAAACAAATGAAGCCCAACCAACAATTTTCAATGTACAGTGTTTACAGTTTTCAATACAGTATTAACTATTTTTTTGATGTTCAATGTTAACCATTTTTGATGTTCGATGATAACCATCTTCGATGTTAAAATGTTAATTTTATTTGCCATCCAATGTTAATTTCAGCCATTCGTTCAGATATATATATTACATAAGCTAAAATCGTAGGGCATAATTATTTAAGTGCGGTAAGTTCTATAAAACAAGTTTTTAACCAATTAAAAATATTTAAATGACTTAAAAGTTATCTGAAAATTAATGAGTTTCTTCATACAAGATTAACTTTACATTATTTCAATCATAAATAATTTTGTTCTTGGATTACAGTCAGCATTTTGTGCATTTTGAGCATTTTCAATACTTAATATTTTCATGATGTCAGTTTATGACACAAGTTGTGCAACCATAATTTAATAAATTTATTTTACTTAAACTTTTGCTATAAGCACAATTATCTGCTAGTGACTTAACGTCACACTAACACATGGAAAATTCCCGACGATGCAAGGTTGCGAAACGGTTAAGACTGGAAACAACGCGAAGCCTACCATTTGCATCGTGTGAAAAATGAGGAAACGGCGGAAAACCATCCTCACGGCTGATAACGGTGGGGTTCGAACCCACTATCTCCCGAATGCAAACTCACAGCTATGTAGTCCGAACCACGAAGCACACTAAATTGATATATTTCATTTAATCTATGCTGTATATGTATTTGGTTGGATCACAGTATGAAGATAAAATTGGAATTCAAGAGGAAAAATTGAGGCAATCATTCATTTATAGGAAAAGGAATTTTTTTGCAAGTTACTTTACGTCGCACCGACACAGATAGGTCTTATGGCGACGAAGGGGCAGGAAAGGGCTAGGAGTGCGAAGGAAGCGGCCGTGGCCTTAATTAAGGTACAGCCCCAGCATTTGCCTGGTGTGAAAATGGGAAACCACGGAAAACCATTTTCAGGGCTGCCGACAGTGGGGTTCGAACCTACCATCTCCCGAATACTGGATACTGGCCGCACTTAAGCGACTGCAGCTATCGAGCTCGGTGGAAAAGGAATTAAAGATTGAAAAAAATGATTAAGGGAAATGTTCAATAAATTTCTATTTTTTTCTGAAATATTTTAAGGAAGACTAGGTAAACAACTGATAACGAATCTGCCACCTGGGCGACAGCTCTATAGGCATATGATTGATTGATTGATTGATTGATTGATTGATTGATTGATTGATTGATTGATTGATTGATTGATTGATTGATTGATTGATTGATTGATTGATTGATTGATTGATTGATTGATTGATTGATTGATTGATTGATTGATTGATTGATTGATTGATTGATTGATTGATTGATTGATTGATTGATTGATTGATTGATTGATTGATTGATTGATTGATTGATTGATTGATTGATTGATTGATTGATTGATTGATTGATTGATTGATTGATTGATTGATTGATTGATTGATTGATTGATTGATTGATTGATTGATTGATTGATTGATTGATTGATTGATTGATTGATTGATTGATTGATTGATTGATTGATTGATTGATTGATTGATTGATTGATTGATTGATTGATTGATTGATTTAATAGCTGGTGGGCTGGCTGTGCGGTTAGGGGCGCGCAGCTGTGAGCTTGCATCCGGGAGATAGTCAGCAGCCCTGAACATAGTTTTCTGTGGCTCCCATTTTCATACAAGGCTGTATATTAATTAAGACCACGGCCGCTTACTTCCTACTCCTAGGCCTTTCCTATCCCATCATCGCCATAAGACCTGGGTCAGTGCGACGTAAAACAAATTGTAAGAAAGAATTGATAGCCGACGGTCGATATGAATAAAGGAAAAAATGAAAGAATGATAAATAAAGGAAGTGAATTATAAATATCAAAAAGTTTTCTGATTTGCGGCACAATCAATACGTCAACATGAAGATACATGTGGATGAGGTCTCAATATCCTGATTGATCCCTTAGATGCTGTGAGGGCAAAGGAGTAGATGTCATTTTTGTGGATCCTGAGTATGTTGTAGAAGTCGACAAAGAAATACGTAATCGTGACCATAGCTCCGAGTATAAGTCCCACAGCTTCAAAGTTCATGAGGTTAAGGAATGATGTTATTTGTTTTACGCCCCGATAACTACTTTTATACGCTTGGGAGTCGCCGAGTTGCCAGAAATTTTGTCATGCAAGAGTTTTCTCATATGGCGTTAAATTTATCGGCATGGCGTTGGTGAAATTCATTCACTCAGCTCGGCTAGTTCATATTTATCAAGATTTGAAATATGCACAAGATTTCGTCACGTCCATGGCGTCCTTACCAACAACCGCATGTACTAAAGAGTCGGTGGTGAATGTGACATTATTTCGAGGGGAAATAGAATGTAACAACCATCCCCTCTTAAGTCTGATCAAAAAAGTAACAGTATGACTATTCGAGCAATGAAGATGAAAATCTAAAACCTGTTTTCCAGTCAATGATCGGGTCAGGGATGGGTTGAATGAAGCCCCCAACTCGCGGTGAGGATAGGAATTGTGCCGGCTGCCGAGACCTGTCGCACTGCTCTGGGACAATGATTAATGACTGACAGATGAAATGAAATGATAGTGAAGAGTGTTGCTGGAATGAAATATGACAGGGAAAACGGAACTACACGGAAAAAACCTGTCCCGCCTCCGCTTTGTCCAGCTCAAATCTCACATGGAGTGACCGGGTTTTGAACAACGGTATCCAGCGGTGAGAGGCCGGCGCGCTGCCGCCTGAGCCACGGATGATCTTCGAACAATAAAGATATCGGTTAAAAAAAGGAGGGTTCACAAAGGGCGTAAAAATAAATGGTTCTTTAACCTTCTCAAATCTAACACCGTCAGAACTGTCCAAGTGAGGTCAACATGTAAAGATGGAAGCCAGGAGCCTGGCACAAGCAAGTGAAAGCAATACCAGTGTGAGGTAGGAGTCTGTGGTTACCGACCCAAAACTAAAAGTGTAAAATCCTCATAGTTTGAATTCCAAGTAAAATTGTAGGTGCCCACCGAGTTGACCATGCGGGTAGGGTCGCGCAGCTGTGAGCTTACATTCGGGAAATAGCGGGTTCGAATCTCACCGCCGGCAACGCTGAAGATGGTTTTCCGTAATTTCTCATTTTCACACAAAGAAAATTCTGGTACTGTACCTTAATGAAGTCCACGGCCGGTTCCTTCCCAATCATAGCCCTTTCCCATCCTTCCGCGGTCGAAAAACCTTCGATGTGTTTGTGCGACGTTAAAATTGTAGCAACAAATAAAAACCTGTAGGTTCAATAGCTTATGAATTAAATATTAATAGGAACGTAGAACTCCAATAATATTCTTGTATATTTAATTATTAAACACCGAACAAAACGCAGATTGTAATTTCTGACCAGTTCATTTTCTAGTGGTTTAACGTCATACTGACACATCGAAGGTTTTCGACGACGCAAGGATGGGAAAAAGCAAGAATTGGGAAGGTAGAGGTTGTGTCCTTAACTAAAGTGCAGCCCCTGCAATTGCCGGGTATGAAAATAGGAAACAACGGTAAATCATTTTCAGGGCTGCCGACTGTGGGATTCGAACTCACCATCTCACGAATGCAAGCTCACAACTACTCGACCCTGAACGCGCGGCCAACTCGCTAGGTCTCTTTATATGTACGCAAATATTTGGTAATATGGTCATTCCAGAGCCTCCGTGGCTCAGACGGCAGCGCGTCGGCCTTTCACCGCTGGATACCGTGGTTCAAATCCCGGTCACTCCATGTGAGATTTGTGCTGGACAAAGCGGAGGCGGGACAGGTTTTTCTCCGGGTACTCCGGTTTTCCCTGTCATCTTTCATTCCAGCAACACTCTCCATTATCATTTCATAGCATCTATCAGTCATTAATATATCACTTTGGGAGTGGCGACCCCATCGTACTAATAGCCTATATATGATTCATTCATTACATCCCTGACCCGGTCAAAGACTGGAAAACAGGTTGTAGGTTTTCATTTTCATGGTCATTCCATACGTGTTGATCATGTAATGGGAAAGTGAATAATCTAAAGATTATTGTATTTCGTACATGGAATTACGTGGTCCATTCGAACTCTTGAGAAAAATGTTGATGCAGTGATGTTATAGTTTTTACCATTTCAAGCCTAATGATCCCTTATAGCATCACAATATTTCTTGTCCATTTATAAAATTCAAACTACGTGAAGTGATGATAATTTGCCTTCAAGAGTTAGAAAATAGCTAGCAGCACTGTAGAAGTTCAGTCAGTGTTCAGTCCAAAGCCATTTACTGTAAGTATCTTCATGACTTACGGGATATAGGCCCTACAAGAGACGCTTCTCTTAAATCCTCACTATTTATATTATATACTAGTTAGAAGATAGTTTTTAATAAGCTAAATATCATTTTTAGGACCAACTGTTTAGGAGTTATGACATTTTTTAAAGTAACAATAATAATTTCGTGTGGGTATTTCTATCCGAGTGCAGCCCTTGTAAGGCAGACCCTCCGATGAGGGTGGGCGGCTTCTGTGATATGGAGGTGACTGCGTGTTATTGTGGTGGAGGATAGTGTTATTTGTGGTGTGTGTGTTGCAGGGAGGTTGGGTACAGCACAAACACCCAGCCCCCGGGCCATTCGAATTAACCAATGAAGGTTAAAATCCCCGACCCGGCCGGGAATCGAGCCCAGGACCCTCTGAACCGAAGGCCTGTACGCTGACCTTTCAGCCAACGAGTCAGACATTTTAAAGTTAAAGGTTGTTTTCACTCGTAATGTATATTTTTAGTCTAAACGTTATTTAAAATATCCTCCAACACTTTTTTTACCGTTAAAAGTTATTCTCTACAAAATTTTGAAACGAATCAATCGGGGGTACGTAGATCTTTATCACCGGTTAGAGGATAACTTTTTTATAAATTTTAAACTAAAAATCTATTTTCAACAACTAACCGTTTAGGAGATAGTATTTTTTTTTTAAGTAGCGTTTGTTTATTTCCACACCTCCCTAAGATTGTTTTAAATGAATTAATTTTTTTCTTCTCAAAATCGTTCATAAATTAGAAAAGTATTAGATATAAATATAATAGCCTGACGTTTAGATATATCTAGCTTAACTGACGAGAGGAATCACTTTACGTTAGAGGGGTACCGCATTTCTGAGAATGGTTGAAATCACCCAGCTGGATTCCCACGAAAAGAAGCCTTACCTCCTCTCAATGGAATAATGCAGTAAAAATCAACTGTAACATCAACACAGTTCGCAGTATCCCTGGTAGAAACCAAGAAACGCGATGCCGTCATTGCAACGAGAATGAAACCCTTCCCTATGTTTTTGGTTTCTACCGCAACGGAAATCTGTTGAAAAACAATAGACACCACAGGGTCGGGAGTTGCATTGCTAGTTGCCTCCAAAAGTCGAGCAAGTTTGAAGCATTTTAAGAAGTGCCATGTATTTCACGCGAGGGCTTCCATAAACGTACTGGCATCATAGCAATCGACAGAAAGAACATCAGCTTCATTATCGACCCAACCGTGAGGTTTGAAGGAGGAAGCATACAAGCAGAAGAGGTTGACTCTGAAAAGAACAAACTCTGCGAACCGTGCTTTAAACATCTAGAAGAAAAACACAATATCCCGTTTATAAACTGGAAGACGATTGGGCAGCTGTTTGATTCTCGATGAGTGATATCTAAATTCTGCGTCAAATTAATTCAGAGTATTGAAATTAGTACGTGGAACTAGAAGAAATTGTCACTAATATTCTCAGGGACTTCCTCCAAATTGCAAATCACAATTTGTGTAGTACGACACATTAAAAATGAAATTAATGTTTCCATTCCGGGGTAGCTGCATTTTAGGTGAATCTTAAAAGGATGTTAAATCAATACATAACAGACTCTTTCATTCAAAATATTATTGAAATATTCTTTGAATGAACTAATTATGAGAGTGTATATTCACGGTAACCCTTATGCTAGGGCAGCTATCATTTTTGGAGTTTCTCTCTCTCTCGAGGAGAATTTCTTCCTACACTTTCTGGATTATTAACATTTTCTGATTAATTTACACCTAGTATTCGTCTCAAATGCACGCTCACAGATGCATTCCTAGAATTACGCAACCAGATCGCTCCGTATATTTCATTCAATTTAGGACAGTTTCAAATCATGAGTGTTTATGTATTTTCTACTTTATTCTTTATCTTTGCAATTCCTTATTCCTCTATAGGTAGTTTATTATAGCTCTTATCAGGGGAAATTTCTATTCAAGGATTTACAATTGAAAGCTATCTTTCTGATCCATACAATTGAAGAACTTTATAAGATTTATGTTGAGCTGCTATATGCGGTTGGATGACGTTACTAATATTTCGCTTTAGGGAATTCCGAATGCAGAAAATATCTCTTGACCATGTTCAAGACACAATATTCAATAATTTTTCATTAAAGAAAACCTCACCCCATCACAAAATAAATTATGTTGGAAAGGAATAAGGGACCAAACAACAGAATTAGCGGTGGTAGTTGTGATGGTGTTGATGACTGTATTTCTAATTATATGTACAGCTGGGCAAACATCCACTTTCAACACTAATCAGCCAGGCTGTGTGGCTCAGGCGGTAAAAACACTGACCTTCTGAGCGCAACTTAGTAGGCTCCACTTCGAAATAGTCCGTTGTCATTTGAAGGTTCTCAAATATGCCTAAAATATGCCGGTAGATTTTCAAGATCATTGAAGAACTCTTGCGGGATAAAATTTCGGCCCCCTCGGTGACTCCAAAAAACCATACAAGTAGTTATAGGGGCTATTATTATTACAACACTAATTAGAAGTAAAGGTCTGATCTTTTGAAAACTGAAGGTATATAAAAAGGGAAGGAAGGATATTTTTTAACAATCTTTTTAAGTCGCGCTGACACAGATAGGTCTTATGGCAACGATAGGATAGGAAAGGACTAGGAGTAGGAATGAAGCAGCCGTGGCCCAAATTAAGGTGTAGTCCCAGCATTTTCCTGGTGTGAAAATGGGAAACCATGAAAAAAACCATCAGGGCTGCCGACAGTGCGGTTCGAACCCACTATCTCCCGGAAGCAAGTTCACATCTGAGCGCCCCTAACCTCGCGGCTAACTCGCCTGGCAGAGAAGGATTCGACGGTCGTGAAAATGAAAGATTACCTAGACCTCACAAACCTAATACATTGTGGTTTGTAAGAGAAGTAGAATTGACCAATGGCGGTTCGATACCAAAGATGAACTCGAGGAGGCTGATATAATTATGTGGATATAATGCCAGAATCAGCTTGGGGCTCCGTAGTCACAACCCAGGTTCTCAAATTGAGAGTCACTGGAGTGTAAGCGCCCTTTTAGTTACCTCCTACGACATGCGGAGAATACAGCGGATGTATTCTACCTCCCCTACGCACAGGAGAAAGAAATAACGGAATTATCAGCCCTCTGAACACATTCAACTGAGAAGAATTAATACAAAGTTGTCATTCAATGTCTAAATTTAGTAAAAGAACTATAAACGCACTTGAAATAGATAAGGCCATATGAAAAGAGACACTTGAAATTCAGAACTCCTCAATAAGCCCATTTTCACCCGAATTACGAACGATGATATCAATGATTTCGGAATGAGTTATATGACATCGAGTGTTTCCTGCAAGTGAAGATTGAAGATAGTTGCCCAGTTTTATTTCCTTTTAAAACAAAATAATAACCATCATCATCATCATCATCATCTGTTTACCCTCCAGGTTCGGTTTTTCCCTCGGACTCAGCGAGGGATCCCACCTCTACCGCCTCAAGGGCAGTGTCCTGGAGCTTCAGACTCTTAGTCGTGGGATACAACTGGGGAGAATGACCAGTACCTCGCCCAGGCGGCCTCACCTGCTATGCTGAACAGGGGCCTTGTGGCGGGATGGGAAGATCGGATGGGATAGGCAAGGAAGAGGGAAGGAAGCGGCCGTGGCCTTAAGTTAGGTACCATCCCGGCATTCGCCTGGAGGAGAAGTGGGAAACCACGGAAAACCACTTCCAGGATGGCGGAGGTGGGAATCGAACCCAGCTCTACTCAGTTGACCTCCCGAGGCTGAGTGGACCCCGTTCCAACCCTCATACCACTTTTCAAATTTCGTGGCAGAGCCGGGAATCGAACCCGGACCTCCGGGGGTGGCAGCTAATCACGCTAACCACTACACCACAGAGGCGGACTATAATAACCATCACTCGGTGAAAAATTTGTTTTACGTACAGAGATATCCAAAGAAGAACAAATGCCCTATGATAGAGGATTTTTTCCGTTCGAATCAGCAATCATAAGTAATAATAATAATAATAATAATAATAATAATAATAATAATAATAATAATAATAATAATAATGCAGTATTTGTTCAACGTTCATTCTACTGTTACGGTATTACGAGACGACAGACAGGTGAATTTTGCCATGATTAGTGGTTATTCAACGTTCCAGTAACTCTGTCTAACATGGGTTCATGCATTCAAAAGCTCTTAAATGGAAATTGCCTTAGTATCGTTTCGGAATTTTGTGCAGAAATTTATACAGTAGGTTCCATTTTAGGTCAGTCAACCTCACGAGATACATTAATATATCTTCAGGAATAATAAGTTGAATTACTAGTCTAATCCTCAGCTGTTTGGAATGAAATCTGTAGTCAGTTTCAGGTAAAAGCGTCTGTCCAACGCGGTCTAGTGCACTGCAACAGCCCCGCAATAATAGGTCAATCACCCGCCAGCTCGGTGAGCTGCGCCGTCTAACGCTCCCAGACACAGGCTGTCATCGTCACCTGGCCAAACGGAATACCGTTGCAGAAATCATTTGAAAATAAACAGTTTGTGCGTACATTGAGGGATCTCTAAGCAAATATCGAGTCAGTATTTTGATATAGTTCAGTACTGTTTGAACTGTAGATCTATTTAATTCGATATACACAATGCCGATGAATTTCAATATAAATTAGGAAAATGTTATTTCTGTGCAAAAGATTATTAGACGTAAATCAGGGAAGCAATAGGAAGAAGATAGCCCAAGAAATGTCAGAAAATCTTCACCTCTTAACTCAAATCAGAAGAGCATAGGGAAGAAACTGATCATCTGAGTTGCAGCGAAAGAAAAGGAAAGGCAATAATAGGTGTGAAAATAAAAATGTTTCCTAGACTTCCGCGAGTGAGGATAAGAGACGGAAGTATCACCCAACGTGCAGCATTGAATTATTCCCTAGTCGTCGCATATTCGAGGCTGCCGTGATCTAAGTAAAAGTAACTCCGAAATGTCTCCACAGAAATTTTACGTGAGTTATCTTCGAAGTGCAACAACCATTCATCCTGCCATACATAATAACTTAACAATATTGTTAGTCTTGGGCAAAAATAGCTTAAGACACATTTTCAAATGTAACTCCAAGTATGTTTGAAGAAATATTACTCGTATTAAGAAGCAAATATCTTTCTCGGGTGTGGCGGGTTCCTGATACCTACCACACAGTAGCGCTATTATCGCATCCTATCTGCTATTATGATAATTTCTTTGTTGAAATTTGTCCCGGAGTCTCGAGACTTACGATTCACTTTGACGACATCGAAAATTTCACTTGGGATATTTTATCAGATTGCAAATTACAATCAAGTACTCCAGAAAAGGCCCTATTTAAATACCAGACCTGATGAATTATTCCTCATGAAAAATTTATTTATTAAATAAACTTACCTTACCTCAAATAAAGAGAAGAGATATGGTTTCCAGGAGGTGAGGGGCGTTCCTGGTGTCAATGGGGCCGTTCAGAATTTCACTCTTACGTTGGTTCGCAGCAGAAGAACTAAACTTTATGGAGGTGACTCAGACTGTGCTTAGTCTAAATAACATTGATTAAGCACTCACTAATCTAGAAAAACGAGAACTTCCTTTTTTGATCTTTGGAAATCTCTAAATATGTACACAAAATTACACAATTTATCTGGAACGATGAAGAAGTTGAAATCACTATACACTTAATGTATCTATTTAACACCACTAAAAATTTCACTTTTCCAGGTATCTAATGCATTTATTATAGCTGCACCGCACAAAAAATCTTTAAGATGATCATTCAATAATTAGTATAATTAGCACTGAGAAAACAAAATTTACAGAATAATGGAGCGTTGCACTATCTTGAAATAAAAGAGACTCTTCACTTAGAACATGTAGTCTGGATGTCTCACATTGTTAGGAAGCAAGCGAGCAAGGAGAGGCAATGCGTGTAGCGAGCGAGCCGGGCCGTTCACAGAGGGTGCCAGGATCTCAATCGGCTGGGTAACCATGGCGACCAGTGAGCTCTGCTCTCCCTTCTACCCCCGGCTACAGGCGCGCAACTTGCAGCGCCCTGCCACTCCGCCCCAGTCTGCACCAACACCAGCGTCATCTCCATTATTATTATTATTATTATTATTATTATTATTATTATTATTATTATTATTATTATTATTATTATTATTATTATTATTATTATTATTATTTGAAAAGTAAACTCGTGTCCTCACCACGAGGTGGTGCAGCTCTTTTCAGGCACACCCCCAGTGGAGGTGAGCTGCATCACATACCAGCCCTCCTGCCATTCTTAGATTTCTGACAGTACCGGGAATCGAACCCAGGTCTCCGAGTACAGCAGCTAACAGCCCTAACCGTTACGCTACGGAATAATATTATTGTTTGAGTCATCAGTCCAGAGACTGGTTTGATGCAGCTCTCCATGCCGCACTATCCTGTGCTAATCTTTTCATTTCCACGTAACTACTACTAACCCTACCGTTCTTACCGCCTATACTTCACTTAAAGAACCAACTGAACAAGTCGCGGGGGTGTCTTAAGATGTGTGCTATCATTCATTCTACCTCTTCTTCTCGTCAAATTTAGAGAAATCGATCTTTTCATTTGTGATTCGATCTACCCATCTCACCTTTAGCATTCTTCTGTAACACCACATTTCAAAATATTCTATTCGCTTTCTTTATGAGCTAGTCGCCGTCCATATTTCACTTTCATACAGTGCTACGCTCCATACGAAAGTCTTCCAAAAACATATTTCTAATTCCTACATTTATGTTGGAAGTGATCAGTTTCTCTTCTTAAGAAAGGCCTTCCTTGCTTGTGCTAGCCTGTTTCTTATGTCCTCCTTACTTCTGCCATCGTCCGTTATTTTACAACCTAAGTAACAAAGTTCACCTATTTCCTTTACGCCTTCATTTCCTAATCTAATATTTCGTGCATCAGCTAACTTCGTTCGATTGCCCTCCATTACTTTTGTTTTGGACTTATTTATTTTCATCGTGTACTCCTTCCCCAAGACGCTGTCCATACAATCTATCAATTTCTCCATATCTTCTCTAGACTCGCATAAAATAACAATATAATCGGTAAATCTCGCGGCTTTGATTTCCACTCCATGTATTGCGATATTATTATTATCATTTGCGAATAAATCCGTTTAGGAATACACAAAATATTTCGAGGCATCTGTTTGGCTTCTTTTGTGATCGAATGTCTTTCCTTTATATGCAGTCTTCTTTGCTCTCTTTGGTCCAGGTTGTTCCGGTCATTTTCTTCAGTTTATCATCTTTGTCGACTTGAAATGAATGTATTTTACATATACAGATCAGGATCTCTCTGTTTTGGTTGTATGCTTGTGCAATTCCTGTCAATTTAAGATCCTTCTTAATTCACGGATCCATTTCATAGAGTCTGTTTGTTTTGGTCCTAGGATTTTCCTGAAGCTTTTGTGTTCTTTTCTCCCGTTTTTTATGTTTGCTTTCGTGTACAAAATTAACGTTTCCAATCCATAGAGCAATTCTGGTTTAATGACCGTTTCATTATTTATTTATTTATTTATTTATTTATTTATTTATTTATTTATTTATTTATTTATTTATTTATTTATTTATTTCTTCGCTGGGACCATCGAGGAGCACGTTAATTTGGCAGTGAACTTAGCTTTCCTTCATTGTTTGTGAGTGGGGCTACTTTCATTCCTCGCTCCAAGGGCACCGTGCCTCCCTTTCGATTGCTCGTCTTGGTTTAGCCCGTCCGTCACCATACATTTTCTGAAGAGATCTCTGTCAAAGGGTTCTGGGGGTTTGATTTGTATCCTTTGGGGGTCTATAGTGTTTCTAAAAGACGGTATCGTGGTTTTGGTCAAACTGTTTTCGTCCATTCGTTTGAGGTGGCAGTAAAATTGAGCCCGTCGTTTGGGTACTGTGTGATTTTCACCATTTTGCCATAGACTTCTTGGTCGATGCTATTCTTGTAATAGGATCCCATGATTCATACAATGAATCTGCGGTCATTTAACTCCAATTCGAAGAAGAATCCTTTATTGGCATGGTGAGGTGTCAGCTGCATACGTAACTATAGGCTTTAGAACCATTTCATAGTGATATGCCATAGTATAGGTCGTGTGTAACGTGTGGTAAGCTATTTCAAGTTTGCGCATTCGTTCTTTTCTCCTTGTCCAGTCCAATTTTCATGATGATCTCACCCTGGTACTTAAATGTATCTACTCGTCTGATGTTCCGTATTTCGTGCGAAGTTTTGGTAGGTATTATTATTATTATTATTATTATTATTATTATTATTATTATTATTATTATTATTATTGTTATTGTTATTGTTATTAATAATAATAATAATAAAATTATTATTGCTAGGATGACCAGTCTTTGCAGAGCATCCATCAAATCATAAAAGACATATGGACAACAGAGTCTCTACCCAAAGGATGGACGTCTGCCGTGATTCATCCCCTCCACAAGAAGGGAATTAAGACAGACCTCAACAATTATAGAGGTATTTCCTTGTTACAAATTACCTACAAGATACTCTCTGTAGCCCTGCTCAATAGAGTCACCACACAGCTAGACTCACAGTTAGGTGAATACCAAGCTGGTTTCCGTAAGACTAGATCCTGTCCAGAACAGATGCGCAATCTTAAGACAGTTCTCAATTGCAAAAGCCGAGGTGGACATCCCTGGGTGGTGGTCCTAGTAGATTTTCAGAAAGCTTATGCCTCTGTGGACAGTGCCACACTTTTCTCTGGATGGGAGGACCCTACGATTGGTTCAAGCCACTCTGAAGAACACGACGTCTAAGGTCAGGTTCAGAGGTGAACTATCCGAAAGCTTTCAAATCAGAACAGGAGTTAGACAGGGTGATGGTCTCTCCTGCATTCTCTTCAACTGTGTCCTGGAAAAGATTATTAGAGAATGGAGAATGATGCTACCACCGGGAGCTGGATTGAAGCTTGGGTACAAGAGAGACAACCTCATTGTCCCGTGCCAAGCCTTTGCCGATGACCTCATTCTACTGGCAAATAATATAGAGAAGGCTATCTACAACTTGCAGAGTCTTTATAGTGTAGCGGTTAAGACTGGTCTGAAGATCAACATCCAGAAGACTGAATTTATGACCAATATCAAGGAGGCCCCTTCTACAATTCCTCTCATGGACGCTGCCATACGAAAAGTACCTGCAGTTAAGTACTTGGGAGAATGGATCTCTGCGGATCAGAGCGAGAACCTAGCCATAGATGCAAGATGTACCAAGTTTGAAAGGGCTTATCACTCGTGTCGTAGTATCTATTCATCTAAGTGCCTCTCCAAGAATCTCAAACTCAGACACTACAACTCGGTCGTCAAACCATCTGTTCTGTGTGCTTCCGAGTGCCTTGTAATGGCTAGGAAGGGCCCACTCAGAAAGCTGGAGTTAAAAGAGAGGAAGATCCTGAGGAGGATATTAGGACCAATCAGACAGGAAGGAGGCACTTACAGAATCCGCCATAATGATGAACTGTATGAACACCAGGAGGACATCGTCACCTCTATAAGGGAAAGGCGCCTGACTTTTTATGGACACTTGGCCCGTCTGGATTCCAAAAGACTCACCAACAGGATATTCACAGTAACAGGAAGAGGCAAGGCTTCTAAGAACAAATGGATCACGTCAGTTAAGTCGGATATGAAACAACTAGATATCCCACTGGGACAAACTCATGACCGACTACTGTTCCGTCAAGCCATCCGACACGGAGTTTTCCCAACGTCCCTTACAAGTAAGAAGACTACAGGAACTAAGTGGACAGAGGAGAGAAAGCTGGCTCATAGTCAGCAAATGAAGGAGTATTGGAAGAAGAAGAAAGCAACAACTTTACCGAAGAGTAGATACGAGCCCCGTGGTCCTCAGTAGGCCTAAACGACAAAGAAGAGGAAGATTATTGGTAGTGGCTTTACGTCACACCGACACAGACAGGTCTTATGGCGACGATGGGATAGGAAAGGGCTAGGAGGGGGAAGCAAGCGGCCGTGGCCTTAATTAAGGTACAGCCCCAGCATTTTCCTGATGTGAAAATGGGAAACCACGGAAAGCCATATTCAGGGCTGCCGATAGGTTAGAAACTACTATATCCCGGATGCAAGCTCACTGTGCGCGCCCCTAACCACACGGCCAACTCGCCCGGTGATATTCCTTTAAGAGAAAGTATAACTGGGCAACTATACTCTCCTAACACTAATCAGGCGGAAAATAGAAGAGTCTGGAACCTTGCAAGAATGAAGATCTCGACAAAAGAAAGTGAAGGGCCACGAAAGGCGTGAAAATTATAGACTCCCTCGCAAACCGAATACCGTCAGGGTTGGAAGAAAACAAAATGGGCGGTCTGATAGGAATGGTGAAAGTGTAGAGTCTGGCACAAACCAGATCCAGCTAGAGGTCATGTGGTCGCCAACCTATGCTGCCTTTTAGGTCCACTCTTAGTCGCGTCTTACGACAAGGAAGGTACACCGTGGTTAAGTGGTTAAGTGTAAGAGAGGGCCTTGAGCCCTAACTTCGCCACCAATAAAGGCATTACCTATCTATCTATCTACAGTATCTATCTATCTATCTATCTATCTATCTATCTATCTATCTATCTACCGTGGATGTATTCTACCACCCCCACCCACAGTGGGAAATTGCGTGCTGGTAAATCTACCGACTCGTGACCGACACCTTCAAATACCACCGTGCTGAGGGGAATCGAGCCCACCAACGTGTGTTAGAAGACCAGTACCTCTTCCATCTGAGCCACTCATTCCGGCGATCACTGCTTTAAACTAGATAACCAATCACTTTTACCACTAATCAGAAGAGAGAAAGAATAAACAACACCATGCGCAGAAATGACACAAAATGTAAATGGATTATTTTTAAATAATATTTTATCAACAAAATTTACACACTATTTTTATAGAAAATACTTTCATTTACTCCAAATATTAACCACCAGGGGATTAATTTCGGATGTTACAGTATTGTTTTTAATTTTTTTATTTTTGCTAGTTGCTTTACGTCGCACCTACACAGATATGCCTTATGACGACGATAGGATAGGAAAGACCTAGGAGTTGGAGGGAAGAGGCCGTGGCCTTAATTAAGGTACAGCCCCAGCCTTTGCCTGGTGTGAAAATGGGAAACCACCAGTTGGATTCGAACCTACTATCTCCCGGATGCAAGCTCACAGCCGCGTGCCCCTGACCACATGGCCAACTCGCCCGGTATATTGTTTTATTAACAACGTAACAATTTACAAATAACTTATGTTAGTAATTATTACTATTACTATTTTATTGTAATAGACAAATATTATTTCCCTAACAGCGTTGAAAATATACAAATAAGGATAAATACGAACCATATAACATATAAATAGTCTTATTTTTCATGCCCTAAAGATACACTTCGGAATGGTACCAGGGGTACATCTTCCCCGGCTATTCAAACTGCGCGACTTCTCTAAGGCCATCTATGTCCGTGAACGCGAACTTTTAAAAACTTCTAAAACCTTTCTTCTCCGAAGGTTAGATGGCTCTGCCATATATTTTCTAGTGACCTCTAATGGCTAAACACAAACTAATTGCTGAAGATATTCTTGTTGTTGTAGTTGGTAAACCTAGTTGTCAACACTTCACCTGGTTCCTACTCTAATGTAATCTACCTATCACATGCCTGTAAGTATGTTCTCTAGCCAATCAAACCCGGGGGTGTGAATGAAAATTTAGCCTATCAGTACTTTGTATTTTAATTTAATTTGGAACTTTCCCCTCCGGAGCTAATTAAGGAAAGCACTTTACGGCCGTCTTGTCTGATTTGCTCCGGATATTGAGAGTGCGACTTGACGGAGGTTAGGGCAGGAGTTAGGGTGCGCCCGGCTTGAAGAATATCCAGCGCTGTAAGGTAGTGGCAGAATTTACCTAAACATGTAATTGTCGCGGCGGGTATTTAGAGGGGAAGGTTTCAGCAGATATCTTAAAAGTCTAACGTGTAAATTTTCCTTTTGAGCTGAAACGTAGGACCTTCTGTACAGTCTTCGGACTCTATTAATATCCCTAGTGGGAAAACCTTTAATGTAAGGAAACACGAGTGGTGACCCTCGTATCTCTCCGCTTCAACTTTTGTGATGGGTGACTAAAGTGTTCAACCTCTAATTTTGGAAATCTTGTTTCGGCTTTTCAATTCCCCCCCCTTTAGTCGCCCATTGTTAGTATGGGATTAGCGTCTGTATCATTGGGCTTTAAGCCCACTTAGGTTCTTGTCTCTTCCCAAATGTTCGTTAAGCATTGATGGTGTTTCGCCTCCTTTCCTTTTGTTTATGGCCTGATTTTTATAACCTTTTCTTTACTCGTATGGCCTTGCAGTATGGGTATCATATCTGACACCCTGCACTCCACTCCTGTACAGTGGTTACCCGTACTGAGCCACATTCAACCTCCTCACATCAAACGACAAAATGCTCTTGTCAGATTATGGACTAAGGTGATGATGAACAGCTCACTTCCCATACACCAGGATGCAGAAGAAAACGTCGTTGCGAGACTGAAATCGCGGAAACCTGCCTGGAAGACGGCCAGGGAACTAACTGATATACCTTTTAGACCTGACGAAACATGGAAGCAAGAATGGGCCAGATTACACCCACATGGTCTAATCAACATTGATGACCCAACAGCAAAACCTCCTGGGTTCAACCTCCCACGACCATCTGGACTAGATTAAATAGGATACGCTGCGGTGTTGAAAGAACTGCTCCTGCACTACACCAATGGGGGTGGTTGGAGTCTCCTTCCTGCAACTGTGGTGCTGAAGTGCAAACCATCAGCCACATCGTGAAAGAATGTCCTATCCGAGCATTCACTGGACCTATGGAGGAGCTACATCAAGTAACCCCTACGGCACTCACTTGGCTGGAAGGACTTGACATCAGCTTGTGATGAAATTTCAGAACCTGCAGTTGTGTGTGTGTGTGTGTGTGTGTGTGTGTGTGTGTGTGTGTGTGTGTGTGTGTGTGTGTGTGTGTGTGTGTGTGTGTGTGTGTGTGTGTGTGTGTGTGTGTGTGTGTGTGTGTGTGTGTGTGTATGAGTGTGTTTACCTCCTAGTTAGTCTGTCTATCTGTATCCATGTATTTTACGTTTATATTTTTCTAATAACACTTATATGTAAAAACATTTTAAACGATTGTCAAATGAAGCATCACACGCTAAATAAATAAATAAATAAAAATAATGGGTAATTATGCACCTGTATATTCGTTATGGTTCTTCGCGTATCCATAACTTAAGGCCTTGTAGTATGGGTAATTATGTCCCTGTAGGCCTATATTCCTTATGTTTCTTCGGGTATCCACAACTTAAGGCCTTGTAGTATGGGTAATTATGTCCCTGTAGGCCTGTATTCCTTATGTTTCGTCGGGTATCCATAACTTAAGGCCTTGTAGTATGGGTAATTATGTCCCTGTAGGCCTATATTCCTTATGTTTCTTCGCGTATCCATAACTTAAGGCCTTGTAGTATGGGTAATTATGTCCCTGTAGGCCTATATTCCTTTTGTTTCTTCGGGTATCCATAACTTAAGGCCTTGTAGTATGGGTAATTATGACCCTGTAGGCCTATATTCCTTATGTTTCTTCGGGTATCCATAACTTAAGGCCTTGTAGTATGGGTAATTATGTCCCTGTTTATTCCTTGTGGTTTTTCGGGTAACCGTGTCTACGTTTCGGTTCCCTTAAGGAACAGTACCGGTATTTAAAACTGATTGTGAAACCTTGTAATAGATAAGCCGTACCAGAGGGCAATCGGTGTATGAACACTATGAAGTGGGATCACCTTAGAAGTTTCTGATTGTAACTGAGATTGTAAATAGCAACAAATGGCTTGATTGAGGCTTTCCTCGATTGTATCTGGGAGCTGATACTCCTATGATATTGTACCTATCAGGAGCAATTATGCTCTTTTCATATGTAACTTAATGACTGGGAGTTCTCCCAATTAATTTTGTATCTGATTAAGGACTTCTAAGTCCAATGCCTTGTCGGAGCTGACGAGCTCATTGTTATGTAAATATCCCCAAGTTATGTATCAACTGTTCCTTGTTATGTCATTGAATTTTTCTCTCTGAATTAAGAAAGGAAAATAAAATTTCCAAGTTTGTTAAAGTAAAAGTTGCTCTAAGTAATCCCCTGTGAGCAACGGAATCACGGTAACTATGGCCATTGCAGACTACACGCTTGCACTATATGACTGTTCATAACGCCGTCTGCGTTACGCTTTTGAGCAAGCAGGTCCCCCGAAAAACGTATTCTACGTTATAAGAAAGATTTGATTCTTCGAAGAATGAACTTTCAGGCAAAGTAAAAATAGTACCTGTGAAAGACGTGCAGAATAGTGACATCCTGAACCTTTCAAGTCTAATACCGGCAGCGTCAAAACTAATAAGTTGGCCAAGGAAGTTCAGATCAGAGAAATGTAAAGTCGTCTCGAGTTGGTGCAGCGCTTTTCAGGTACACACCCAATGGAGTTGAGCTTAACGTGCCTTTTTCATCCAAACAGCAGCACTCCTGCAATTCCTAAGTTGCTGACGGTACCGGGAGTCCAACTCGGTCCTCCGAGGACGGCAATTAATAGCGCTAACCTTTACAGTACGAAGGTGAACGTCGGGAAGATGAGCGCGGAGATTGACGATAGTCTGTATAAGAAATGCCAGATCGGGCGAGTTGGCCGTGCGGTTAGGGTCACGCAGCTGTGAGCTTGCATCTGGAAGATAGTGGGCTCGAACCCCACTGTCGGGAGCCCTGAAGATGGTTTCCCATGGTTTACCATCTTCACATTAGGCAAATGCTGGCGCTGTACCTTAATTAAGGCCACGACCGCTTCCTTCCCACTCCTAGGCCTTTCCTATCCCATCGTCGATATAAGACCTATCTGTGTCGGTGCGACGTAAATGAAAATAATAGTAAAGAAATGCCAGACTCAACTAAAGGCTCCGTACTCAGATCTCAATGTTCCCCTCAGGAGAGCGCCAGCAGAGTCGCCTGTACAATACGCCACGTTAGGATGGGGTTGACGTCGATGCACTGTAATTCCCACCCACAGGGGCATCGAGTCTGCTAGGGGCCCTAAATTGCTACGTTACGCTCCCAAGTTAAAAGTCCAATGACGAAAACATTACGTTTCGTGTATCAGGTTTATAAACTACATGTCTGTCTAACAAACAAGAACAAAATATTTTTAATGTCACAAGATTGTATTTAATTGATTTTACAGATAAAATGTAAAAAATGTTTTCTTAGTCTTAACTAGTTGCGGGGAAAATTTCCTATTTATACCAGGATATGATTATTATTGTTTAAAAGAGCCTAAATTCAAGGTCCCCCACTGTCGACAGCCCTGAAAATGGTTTTCCGTGGTTTCCCATTTTCACACCAGGCAAATGCTGGGGCTGTACCTTAATTAAGGCCACGGCCGCTTCCTTCCCACTCCTAGCCCTTCCCTGTCCCATCGTCGGTGCGACGTAAAGCAACTAGCAAAAAAAATCCAAGGTCATCGACCTTGTATGAAAGTGAAAACAAACCTGTTATTTAATTTCCAGGCTATTGAAAAATAATGATAATAATCGATTCGCGGATATTAATGGAAACACTTGAACAATATTACCGTCATTGAAATTACGAGTATTAGGTCATGTGAGTTACAAGGAAATTAACAAAAAGGGAGCTATTTTAACTCAAAAGTGTATTTTCGAAAAAATTTCCTCATCTTACAGTAATGTTTAGTTATATTTTTCTTATAATGATATACTTCAAATAAAATAACTAAAATAGAATACCGTGTATGGCTGAGGTGGGTCAGTTTGAACTCAGTGATCGTACAGTTTTGTGATAGTTATTAGATGTTTTTAGGCAATGTAGGCTAAGTCCAGTGGTATTTTCAGATGCTCAAATACTAACACGTAAGAGAACTACCACGCGAAAAATTTCCAGCACCTCGGCGTTTCCGAAACAGTAAAAGTACTGTAGATCGTGGGACGCAAAACCAATAACATTATGATTGCATGTTAGGGCACACAGGGACGAGGTAATGGCCTCTGTTAACACTAATCGAAAGTAATACAGAAGCTACATAATACTATCGAACTGAGAAGGCAACAGAAGCCGGTCAAGGTAGCAATGATAAAAGTAAGGAGCCTTGTAGAAAGGGAGTGAATAGAGGGTTTTCAAATTCATACAGGGTGCCCGCATTCGACAAACCATACTTCCAAGTCGAGAGCACTTTGTGGGTGGCACTTTACAATCGAATTTCACGATGTGGATGATTCTATTCCCCACCCAGTGGGAACAAAGCACGAGTTGGACAGTGACTGCCTTGGAAAAGCTGCAGATTGGTTACATTAGTAAGTAGATTAGAAAGAAACGAATACAGAATGAAATAAAGATTGTGATGGCGATTATTTTTTAAGAAATAAACTGGGCAACCATCCCCTCTTAACATTAAATGGAAAGAAAGAGGAGGGCCACAATGAGCGGGAAAATCAAAGACAGTACTCGCCAATCTAATACTGCCGGCGTCGGAAGATAAGCAGAGGTCGAATGGGAAAGCTAAAGTAGGCTACATGGAAGCAATGTAGTGATGGTGGAGGTGGTTTACATTGTTTAAAGAGGAAGTACAACTGGGAAATCATTTTTCATTAATACTAATGAGAATTTCTGGCACATCTAAGGTCAAAGGAAAGGTAAGGATGAGGAATGGCGTGAAAACCAAACACTCTAGGCCTCACAAGTCTAATGCCATCTGGATCGGAAGAGAAAAATAATTGACGAAGGGAGGTCAGATAAAAGCGATGGAAGTGAGGAGCCTGGCAGAAGTTCTTGGAACCAATAAGAGATTCAGCTAAGACCGCGTGGTTGCTCCCAATTTGAGAACACCTGGGGTCACCATTCAGTCCCTCTTATGACAGACAGGCAATACCGTGGATATATTCTACCAACATCCCCCAACCCAGACGAGGTAATAAACGAAAGAAAAAAAACTTTTTTTTGCAAGTAGCTTTACGTCGCACCGACACAGATAGGTCTTATGGCGACGATGGGATAGGAAAGGCCTAGGAGTTGGAAGGAAGCGGCCGTGGCCTTAATTAAGGTACAGCCCCAGCATTTGCCTGGTGTGAAAATAGGAAACCACGGAAAACCATTTTCAGGGCTGCCGATAGTGGGATTCGAACCTACTATCTCCCGGATGCAAGCTCACAGCCGCGCGCCTCTACACGCACGGCCAACTCGCCCGGTGAAAGAGAAAAAAACTAGAGTTTATGAACCTTACTTTCGTAACTATCTTTGCTTAGCAAAAATTCAGCATTTTTAAGCCTCGATTAACAAAGTAGGCATTGTTATACTTTTCACTGTTCCATTTCAGATGGTTTCCCTCTAAAATGTCCTGTGGCTGTTTCACATATTAAATTTCCCGTCCCTGTAGTTGGCCGGTGTAAATTGACTTAAAGTCACTTAAGCCAGAGTACTATTTAACTGAACGAGGTGCACGAGCAGGTGATTTGATCGTTAACAAGGCAGCCACTCAGTGGCACCATCCTAGCGACACTAATGGAAAACAGTAAACAGCATTGTACTAGCGTTCTCTCTGAGGGTTCCTTCAAAGGATCTCTTCACTGGGATAATAGATATAATATTTTCATTAATGACCTATATAGTGAACTAAAATACTGAGGACCAAGCGAGTTGGCCTTGCGGTTGGCAGCCTAAAAGGTGGTTTTCCGTTGTTTCCCATTTTCACACCAGGAAAATGCTAGGACTGTACCTTAATTAAGGCCACGGCTGCTTCCTTCCCACTCTTAAACCTTCCCTCTCACATCGTCGCCATAAGACCTATCTGTGTCGGCGCGACGTAAAGCAACTAGCAAAAAAAAAAAAAAAATGGACTGCATATTCATACATACCTGGGAGACGTGACTAGTCTTAAGGATAGTAATGGATAGGAACAGCATTGTCAGACACGTGTTATTACTACTAGGTCATCAATATGCTACATTATATCCTATTTCGATCGGCCTAGGTAATAAGTTCCAGTACAAATTACTAAATTATTTATTTTTATATATAATAAAAATAAGAATACAGTAAGAACGTACTTAAGTTATTCCATAGATTCAAATCTGTACAGTGATAACAAGTACACACGCGTTATTACTGTTGTATTTATTATAGTAGTTTCGGACGATGCAGTTGGGATTTGGTGTGCAGGTGGAGGACAAGGGGCACCTGGGAAAATACAATAAAGGACAGTGATTATCTCTCTGGTTATCACAGAGTTAGATCGTAATATCTTGTAAATGAAACACAGTTTATGAGGGATCCATACACACACATCTGTAAAATACGTGGGCCGATGACCTTCGATGTTAGGCCCCTTAAAACAACAAGCATCATCATCATCATCTGTAAAATACGTAAGACCTTCTCACCAGGAAGTTATCGTAAGCTGTGGTCGCGATTGCAATTTAGCGATTAATACGGACGGAATTGCCGTATAGATTGCAAATATTCACACGTCATGTGCCATCGTCAATGCTATTTAACTTTACAGATGTGTACGTGATCATTCACCGGGTTCAAAGAATGGGTTGCTGGTTGCCCCTGGTAAAAGGTTATGACGCTGCAAAACAATAGAATACCGGGAACAGACCGCCTGATCACAGTTGGCGCACTTCATGAACGCTTGCTGTAGACAATCTTGCGATCACACTGCATTGTGAGTTCAGTGATGGTACTCGTATGTCCCGAATGGATCAAACAGGAGAGGAAACTCCTTCGCTGTGTACATGCAAACGACATGTCAAAAATATTGCTCCATGATTTGCTTAAGCCAGACTTCGAGAATCGATTTTGTGACAACATGTGTGGAACGTCCAGACCTCAGGCTGATTGCTGGATAGAACAGAAATGGAGGCTGTGCAATTATGCATTATTTTTTAATCTGTTAATCAATAGATACAAAAGGTCTTGTTTCTAAACCCTGCAAGGAAATTGTAAGAACTACTTTACACAAAATACTAGCTCGTCCCTCCGTGGCTCAGACGGCAGCGCGTCGGCCTCTCCCCGCTGGATACCGTGGTTCAAATCCCGGTTACTCGATGTGAGATTTGTGCTGGAAAAAGCGCAGGCGGGACAGGTTTTTCACCGGGTACTCCGGTTTTCCCTGTCATCTTTCATTCCAGCAACACTCTCCATTCTCATTTCATAGCATCTATCAGTCATTAATAAATCACTTTGGGAGTGGCGACCCCATCGTAATAACAGCCTATATCTGTTTCATTCATTACATTCCTGACCTGGTCAAGACTGGAAAACAGGTTGTAGCTTTTCATTTTCACTAGCTCGTCATCAAGGCCTGGCTTGTATCGAATTGGTGGTAAGTGAAACGCTGTGCTTGCATTACATACTGTCCACTTACCTTTAAATTTCGTCATTATACGACTCCATTCTACCAATACATATTCTACTAAGTATCTTATCCGGTGCCGTATTTCATTGATCTTACGCCCAGCTCGAACAGTTCATTACTACCACCTCTATCTGACACACTTTTCGTACTTCGACAACTTTCGGAAAAAGATACCTTTGAAGTGCCCGTACGGAGACACAGCAAATCACGGTATAATATATGTTAAGTCATTCAAAGATATAGCACCTTGAAAATGAATCCTCCTCCAACATACTATAGGTCTAAAAGATCTCTTTTCCTCGTCTTACATGATTCTTCACTTAAAGTTAATGTTAAAATTGACTATTATTACTGGAGCTTTTTACCATTTAAACATCATATTGTCACCACAACCACCACCTGGCATCAATAAAGGAGACAGTGACTGATATGCAGAAAGTTTGAAGACGCATTCGCACGCACAGATTTCAATTATCCATGTCGGGCTGAGTAGTTCAGACGATAGAGCGCTGGCCTTCTTAGCCCAGCTTAGCAGGTTTCATCCTGGCTCATTTCGTTGGTATTTTAAGGTGCTTAAATACATTAGTCTAATGTCGCTGTCGGTAGATTTACTGGCACGTTACAGAACTCATGTGGGCGAAATTTCGGCACCTTGGAATCTCGGAAAGCCGTAAAAAATGTTAGTTGGACGTACAATCAAAAACATATTATTATTCGAGTATCCATATACAGTCGTATGTGAAAGAATTGATGGATGCCCAGCTAATACGGCGTGACGTCACCAATATGAGTCGACGCCCGCAGCCTGTCGGCAGCGTAGTATCTACCCTTATTCAGTCAGTATGCATACAGATCGAGTTATGGTACTGTCAACTTGGAAAATGGTGAATTATTAAATACTATACGCACCAGATACTGTACGGGTGATACTCAAAAACACAAATTATACGCATATTGCAGATTAGAGGAGAACTTACAGAGAATGCAGGAACTCTCTTGTCGTTAAGTAGGCTATATATAGCTTTAATAATGTCGTATTATTGATTTGACGTCCCACTAAATACTTTACGGTTTCCGATGACGCCGAGGTGCCGGAATTTAGTCCCTCGGGAGTTCTTTTATGTGCCAGTAAATCTACTGACACGAGGATAACGTACTTGAGCACCTTTAAATACCACCGGACTGAGCCGGGTTCGAACCTTCCAAGTTGGGGTCACAGGGCCAGTGCCTCAGCAGTCTGTGCCACTCAGCCCGGCAGAGATAGCTTTTAGGTTCACGAAGGAAGATTTGCAGTGGATGGACCAAGTATTTCCTACAAAAAATGTAATGAAACAAGAGGTGGTGTTCTCAGCAACGAACAAAAAGATTACGCTCTTTCTAGATTAAGCTGGTTATCAACCAGAGCACTGTATTAAGAGAAATTTCGGATATTGTGGTGGCAATTGAATCTAAAATAACTGGATACAATTCCCAGCTATAAACCGATCTATAGAAAATGCCAGAAATGAGTGGCAGGGAAATTACAATTTCCTTGGTGCTACTGAGGCTGTTTATTGCGGGCATATTCCGATTAAAAGCCGCGATGACGATTAGATTAACAGGCAAGTGGAGCGGAACCTCATTCATCTCACTAGACACTACGAGTATGCACTGTTTGCTGCAGCCATTTCTTCCGCACATCACTTCTGAGAGAGCTCCCTCTTCTCCACTCGCGAATAAACACTAGCAGTAACCTCTGTGCATATCAGCCAATACTTCTACATACAATCGTGATGGTGATGAACGAAAATGATTTGCTGTAATCCATCCTAGTGATATGTTTTATTCTCAATTTCAAGACTAATTCCGTCGTCCGACAAGCCTCGAAGTCTTTCGGCCTATTTACCAGCAGCTACTTTTCTTAGAAGCTGCAATGTCAACGCAACGGATCCACGTCTACCAAGGCAATCTTTTCGATCATGTTCGCTACCTAAATTGTCTTCACGACGTTGAATCACGTTTCTGAGCCATGCACCAGGCTCTAATTTCCATAACAGAGCCGGAAAAATGAGCACGCAGCCTATAGGAGAGAGAGACTTACACCATTGCTTGTTTTATCATACGATTAGGGAAAATACATTAGCATCATAAAGTGTATTGGAAATCAATACGCTGACTCTTCTCTTCTTCTTCAGTTTCCGTTTCCAGTTATGTCCTGGATCGGGTTATGAATCAAGGATCTCCATCGTTGCACGACTCTTAACCAATCTTTTCCTCCTTCCAATATTTCTTCCATGTTTCCTCCTCTCTTCTCTACAGTTTCCTCCACCGAATTCATACACCTCTCTCCGGGCCTTCATTGTGGTTTGGTTTAGCTTGATATACTTTCTTAGGAACTCGGTTTTCTCTCATTCACATCATGTTTCTATACCAATTCAGCTTGCCTGTTTCTATGCTGCCATGTAGTTTTGAAACTCCAATACTCTTTATAATATTTTTATTTCTGATTCTATATTTTCTTGTCTTTTCTAAGGAATTTCGTCTCGGCCACTTGATCTCTACTCTCATCTCGTTTTTCCGTTGTCCATGTACACTCAACCGCACAAGAATTGGCTGTCGAAAGATGCCTTTCTTTCAAAATCCTCTTGTTTGCAAGAGCATGAGCATATTGTGTACGTGGTAGGATCCCAAATATCCGTGCGTTTCGAGAGAATAAATTTAAATAACTTCTTGCCGGCCAATATGTACGCAATAGGTCAAATACAAATCTTCTTGGTATTTATTTGAGTGTATTGGCTCCACAGTAAATCCTTCACACTCTTACTAAATCCACTCGCTTACCGTACTCTCTTTCCAATCTCTTCACTTAGCTTCTCATTTTCTATGATTATACTTTTCAGGTATTCACAGCTATTGGTTTTCCATTTACTTCTAACCTTCCTTCCTGCATCTGGTCGCCGGTACTGTTTTACTATACTTCACGCGTATTATTCCAAACTCTTCTATCAGATGATTTCACACATTAATTTCGTCTTGTACACTCCCTGACAAGAACATTGAAGCACCCAGAAGGGAAGGAGGAAACGAATTGAAACTTCACGTGTTGAAAAGGCATGTGATGTTATTTCAGTGATTATAAAATCGAGTCAAATTTACTACAAAGAACTTGGCAGTTCGACTCCACTTATCAGTATGACATTGCACCCACTCTGACCTGGATGCATGCACTTATTCGGTTGGGAAGGGTTGCATAAAGCCTTTATATCCTCTCCTGAGGCAAGCTTGCCCGCAACTGTTGTGACTGATACTTGATATCCTGGATACTGGCAATGGGACGGAGTTGACGTCCGAGATGGTCCCACATATTGCTGGCCACAGGATTACCTCAGCATCACGCAGACCGTTTATAGAGACACGTGCCGTGTGTGGACGAGCATTATCCTGTTGAAGAATGGCACCACGGTACTGTTGTATGAGAGGTAACACATGAGAACTCAGAACGTCCGTGACGTATCGTTGTACCGTCAGAGTTCCCTACAAGCCGTGACCTGAAGTCATACCCTATGACTCCCCACACCATAACGCCAGGAATAACACCGCTGTACCTCTCCAAAACATTGGAAGAATGGGACCTCTGCCCAGGTCGCCACCATACTCGCAAATAATGGTCATCCGAGGTAGTGCTGAACCGCGATACTTTGCTGAACACTATGCGACACCATTCATCAGCAGTCCATGCTTCCCGGTTACGGTACCACTCCAAATGCATCCGTAGTGTTGTGGTGTTGACGACAATCTACGTATGGGGTGGTAATTCCCTGCTAGTCTCCAACCAATGGTGGGGGATGACATAGAATGTTGTAGGGAGTCCATTACTTGTCCTCGGATGGCAGGCGCAGATTTGAATGGGTTACGACGTGCTTGGTGCACAATAAGGCGATCTTCCCTTGCGTGGTCAGACGTGACCGACTGAAACCTTGACAACGAGTATGCCTGCCCTCACATTCCCATGCAGTCCAATATCGGGCCACTGTAACATCCGAATGCTCCACAAATTTGGATATTGCACGATTCGACCAGCCGGCCAAATAGAGACCCGCAATGAAGCCTCCTTCAAACTCCGACAGGTGCTACTCCCATGGGTACGCAGCATTTCCGTGTCCTTCATATTGATCACTCAACAGCTGACGCTGTTCACGCCCCTTATATACCTTACTACGCCTGGTAACAACACTAAACACGAACACACTAATGCACTCTGGTGCCGTTTTACCTTTCACACACATTTGCATACCCTTCAAAATTGTGTACGCGTTCGAAGATACATTGAGATCCAACCATTCCTTCTGAGTGGTTTAATTTCTTTCGTCAGGCAGTGTACTTCCATTTTATTTTCTCCCCCATACCGCAATGCCATCTGCAAACAGTAGGGCCATTGTTATGTTTCCTCCCATCCTGGTTACACACTTGTGGATTTAATCCATGATTATGATGAAGAGTATGGGGCACAATAGGCTTCCCTACTGAAGTCCTTGTTCCACATCAAACCAATTTGTTCCTCCTATATTGTTTTTTGCACTATTAACACACTTTTTGTACTAAGATTTTTCATTTGAATTTCTTCTCTGTCTAATTGTGTTTTTCTAAGTACACCCCATACCAGCTTCCTGCACTGCATTCTTAATGTCTATAAATACCATCAAGAAATATCTCGCGAACACCCACCTACCCTCCATCAAGTGCCTTAGTGTGAATAACAAAGTCAAATGTTGATCTGTCTTCTCTAAAGCCATGATGTTCTTCTTCCATTTTCTTTTTCCTAACTTCATCCTCAATCTTCCTTCCAATAACCTCCCCCAAGATCTTGATAACGTGAGAAAAAATGGTGATTCCTCTACAGTTGTTACGTTCTAATCTTGAGTAAAAGGATTATTAGACCGTTAATCCTATCTTCTGGTAGTTCCATTTTCTTCTTTCTACAATAACCACTGTACTCCTACCAGGTCCGATGCACTTATCTCCGTACCTACCTGATCTACTTCAAGTGCTCTACCATACTTCATCTTTCGTTCTCTCTCTTGTATCACCTTTTTCTACTTCTTGCATGAATATGTCTTCTTTTTGTTTTTCTGCAACCATTATTTCTTCATACTCCCTTTCAACAATTAGTATTATTCAGTAATTCTCTTCTATGGATTATATAATATTTTTGTACATTCTGGCCTGCTTCTGTTTTTATAAACGTTTTATCCTGTTCTAATTTTTACTCTGCTCTTTACCAATCCATACACTGTACAACACTTATTTACTTCCCTTAACATCCACCTGTAAGGTGTCTGCGAAACTTCCCCAGCATCCTAGTACCCCCTTTCTCTTCCTGCACACTTTCCTGGCTTCTTCATATTTTTGCCTATACTTTGCATTTCTGCATCCTTTTCACTTCTTCCAAACCCTCCCCTTCTCTTTTAACGCTTCCCACACCCTGTCATTTCATCAGGGTGTCTCCTTTCCCTTCTTTTTTTTCCTATGATCTACCACAGATGTCTTCTGCACATCTCACAAATCCACGTTTGAAATTTGTAAACTACGCCTCTATACATCTTAACTCTCTTTTGAGGATTACATTTTTCAGATCATCTTGAATATTCCTGCTTTTTTCTTTAATTTCCATATTACTTTCCCCTCGCTTCTCTCTCTCAACATTACTATTTTACCTAATTTTAGTTTAACTACTACAATGTTATGATTTCCTTCGAAATCCTCTTCTGGCATAGCTGTGATGTCCCCAGCTGCCTGAGTTTTGCCTCTCCATTAAAATGAGATCGATCATTGTTTAGGTCTTCATTTTTCCCCATCCATACATAGTTATTATATGGATGTTCTATCTTCTGAACCACGTATTTACTACATTTAAAACATTTCTTACGCAAAAGTCAATTAAAATATCTCCTGTATCTCTCTTTCCATATCCAAATGCACCAATTATCTGGTCTTTACCTTGTCTATTCCTACATGAGCATTAATGTTCCCCATTATTAACACTCCCTTGTCTTCTATGCAACTCTCTAGTTCTTCCATGAACTCTTCCAGACACTCTCCAGCATTACCTCTGTATGGTGCATACTGTGGCCTTCCGTATATTAGTAATGGTCACGAATGTACAGCGAACAAGCTACAATTCGAGTAAAAGAATCAAGAAACAGCGTCGGAATTTATATACCACTCATTGGAGTAAAAATGGCCAACGGCATAGGTAATTAATAAAGAATATCGGGAGAATTTTGTCATTTACGATATGAAACGGGATGTCAAGAATTAGAAAATGTCATGAAAGGAAGTATCAGGGAGATCACCAGGTCTAACATCTCATAATTTCGGAGGTCAGTCCTTAATGTGGAGCCGAACATTAAAGTAGGTTTCCTTGCTATTTCCTTTACGTCGCACCGACACAGGTTGGCCTTATGGCGACGATGGGATATGAAAGACCTGGGAATGAGAAGGAAGCGGCCGTGGCCTTAATTCAGGTACAGCCCCAGCATTTGCCTTGTGTGAAAATGAGAAACCACGGAAAACCATCTTCAGGGCTGCCGACAGTGGGGTTCGAACCCACTACCTACCGGATGCAAGCTCACAGCTGCGCGCCCCTAACCGCACGGCCAACACTCCCGGTCATTAAAGTAGTAGAAGTGAAGTTGGGAAAACATTTGTACGCGTTGATGGTATACCCTTATTTGAGAAAAACTAAAGGCATTGCGAGAATATTTATAAATAATATTTATAACATTAATTGAAAAAACTCAAACCCCACGGTACTTAACGCTCTTGAAAGGGCGTAGGCCTGCCCAGCGACCGCTGCTCAGCCCGAAGGCTTGCAGATTACGAGGGGTCGTGTGGTCAGCACGACGCATCCTCTCGGCCGTTATTTTGGGCTTTCGAGACCGGGGCCGCCATCTCACCGTCACATAGCCCTCAGGTCGAGATAAAATCCCTGACCTGGCCGGGAATCGAACCCGGGGCCTCCGGCCGAGAGGCAGGCACGCAACCCCTACACCACGCGGCCGGTTTATAACATTAATTGAGGCTAACTTTAATAAAGTGAGGAGTACACCAACTGATGAAAGACATCATGGAAGTGTAAAGAGGATAGAGATGTGTAACGGGCGAAACCACCAAACGTTAAGAACCTTTTATTTTCCATCCGTAGTTTAGTATATTTATAAAAATTCTTTGTCGAGATTTGATATTTTAATGTAATATATTATTTTACTAGCATTGTTGCCTTTTCTTTGCACGGATACTTGCAATGGATTACATGTTTCCTTCATGAATGTATGCGATGTGACAGTGCTCTACTTAGACGTTTAATACAATACGCTAAATTAATATTTTCTCTCCGGAAGCACGTGGTAGCAACATGAAGTACGATAAAGATGAGCAAATTCAAGATAGAATGAGGACGATTTCCGAATTTATTCTACAGTACACCGAGCTCGATAGCTGCAGTCGCTTAAGTGCGGCCAGTATTCGGGAGATTGTGGGTTCGAACCCCACTGTCGGCAGTCCTGAAGATGGTTTTCCGTGGTTTCCCATTTTCACACCAGGCAAATATACCTTAATTAAGGCCACGGCCGCTTCCTTCCCATTCCTAGCCCCTTTCTGTCCCATCGTCGCAAAAAGACCTATCTGTATCGGTGCGACGAAAGGTAACTCGTAAAAAAATTATTCTACGGTACAGTTCCTGTTCTGAAGTTGTGAAAAATTCTCCCTGCTCCTGAGTTACATAATTTTTGAGGCGTGACGCTGAGACTGAAACCCATAGTTGACGATACCTGCCTTATTATCTGTTCTATCTCAAAGAGTAAAACAACTCTTTTGTTCTGTCGTTAACATACTTTCAAGAGACATGCTCTAAGTGTCCGAAAGAACTGGACTAAAAATAAAAGTTTTCGTAAGCATCTCCAATATTATCCGTTGTACGATATGACATAAACGAACGAAAAAAAAACATATTCTTAAACGATTGTTATATATGCAGTATTTAGATAGACCTAACGTTAATGAAAATATTTGAAAATAGTCTTCCTATAAACCCTACCTCCAGGTGACGACCGTGACTTCATATGCACCTGATAAGACAATCATCCATGATTAGATTCCAAATACGTAATTTCATTGAAATATGTCCAGCAGCTTTACTGTTTTAAGAACACAAATAGATAGATGGATAATCAGGTAGACGGACTGACATCAAAGAGAAAATTCCTTTAGATAACAATTATCAAGTATGAAGAAACGTTGCCTTACAATGTTATGTATGTAGGTGATGAACAAAATAGGGCGTAATAATAATAATAATAATAATAATAATAATAATAATAATAATAATAATAATAATAATAATAATAATACACTGATAGGAAAAGTATCCAAACACCATGAAACAAGGAATGTAATATAGCGAAATTTTGGCAAAATATTTGTCGAGGTAACATATTTAATTGATTTAAGGTACAAGACTACAGGTTAATATCCGCACCACAAAAGCCATCGCAAATGTGCCATGCTGCCCCATTAACAACCGGTATAATCGCCTAACTGTTGAATGCAGGCATGCAAACGTGCATGTATTGTGTCGTACAGGTGGCGGATGTCAGCTTGTGGGATGGAGTTCCATGCCTGTAGCACTTCGTCGGTGAATACAGGAACAGTTAATGCCGATTGTGGATGACGCTGGAGTTGTCGTCCAGTGATGTCCCATACGTGCTCGACTGGGGACAGATCGGGGAATAGAGCAAGCCAAGGCAACATGTCGACACTCTGTAGAGCACGTTGGGTTACAACAGTGGTATGGGGGCATGCATTATCTTGTTGGAAAACACCCCCGGGAATGCTGTTAGTGAATGGCAGCACAACAGGTCGAATCACCAGACGCACGTACACATCTACAGTCAGAGTAAGTGGGACAACCACGAGAGTGCTCCTGCAGTCATAGGAAATTGCTCCCCAGACCAGAACTCCCGGTGTAGGTCCAGTGTGTCGACGCCGCAGACAGGCGGAATGCAGGCGCCCATCTGGCCTTCTAACCAACACACGGCCATCAATGGCACCAAGGCAGAACTGGCTTTAATCGGAAAACACAACGGACCTCCAATACATCATCCAATGAGCTCTCGCTTGACACCACTGAAGTCGCAGATAGCGCTGGTTTGGGGTAAGTGGAATGCACGCCGCAGGGCGTCTAGCTCGGAGCTGTCCTTCAGGTAACCGATTTCGAAAAGTTCGTTGCACCTGTTTGGTGCCAACTGCCGCTCGAATTTCTACTGCAGACGCAGTCCGCTGCACCACAACCATACGCCAAATACGGCGGTCCTCCCTCTCGGTGGTGCCACGGGGACGTCCGGAGCCCGGTCTTCTCGCGAGCGTACCTTCTCGTGACCACTGTTGCCAGCAAGCATGCACAGTGGAGACATTTCTACCAAGTCGTTCTGCAATAGCGCGGAAGGACCATCCACCTTCACGTAGCCCTATTATACGGCGTCGTTCAACTGCAGTGGGCTGTTGATACTGGCCTCTTTGTCGTCGTAAGGGCATTCTTGACCCACTCACTGTCACTCTGTCCAATCTCACAGATAACTAACGCTCTAGGACAGTACAATCCGTATTTAAAGCAAACCTGATATCAACGTCATGGAGCCGCTACTAGCGCCACGTTAAAGAGATTTGCGGGAAATTTGAATCAACGTCATCTTTCAGATGTATAAACACGTCTACCAACGTTCGTTAATCTAGCAATACCCCTTCTTGGTGTTTGGATATTTTTTCTGCCACTGTAATAATAATAATAATAATAATAATAATAATAATAATAATAATAATAATAATAATAATAATAATAATAATAATCACCATCATCATCATCCAGGTATTTTTATGTTTCCTCGGTGTTCAGTTACATTAGGCAGGATTAACATATAAGCCGAGCGAAATATTATGCATCATCTGATTTTCTACCGTTATGGATCCTTCAAATGACTATTCATTACTTTCCTCAAAATCCTACAGGTTCCAAAAACCACTGTCTTTTTCAGTTCATCGTAGATGTTCCGCCAGAGATTTAGGTGATGAAATGCACGATGCGGTTAGTGGGGAAGTTGTCCTAGTACTTGTACAACTATGAAAATGACAGGATATCTCTGATTAGCAAACACCTTTTTCCCCATTCGAGCTTCCTAATACAGTAAATGTAGTTCATAAAACTGCTGTCCCCAACAAATGTTATTTCTCGAGTAAAACATATGCAAACACGTACGTTCCAAATTAAATAAACTGTTATATTATGTCCAGTAGCTCTTAAGTACATTCTACATTGTTGGAATTTGAGGAATAGTGTTAAAAGTGTGGGACTCTGTGATTTCATGACGGCATAATCGAAATTTCCTTACACTTTGACCGAGTTGTAATTGGTTTAGTATTGGTTCAGCGTCTGCGTGTTCCTTTTGTAGTTCGGTTAAGAACTAAAAACGACTTACATGATTTGTAGGTGATTATACTACCACTCGGAAAGGAAGGAATCGACTGTGTCCTTAATTAAGGCACAAACCCAGCATTTACCTGGTGTGAAAATGTGAAACCAAGGAAAATCATCGTCGGGGTTGCCGACAGTGGGTTCGAACCCACTATCTCCCCGATTGCAAGCTGATAGCTTCGTGATCCAAGCCGTGAGGCCTCTTTCTCTGTATGATGGTTTCTCTTCTACGTATGATTTAAGAAGTCGTCTTAATACACCCCTTAGGGTTTTTCTAGGGGGGGGGGGGTGTAGCTGAGGACTAATGACAGAAATATGTTCTCTGAAACCATTTCATTTACGATGTTAAAGTGTCAAATGATATCTAGGTGTCAAATAAGAGAATAGTTGACAAAATAAAACCCTCAGGGAGTTAAATGGGGGTTATTATCCGAAAACAAAAGTATTCCTTCTCCCGGAACCGTTTAATGTACGAAGATAAATTTCCAAATTGTGGTATTTGTTTTTAAACCTGGATGTGAAATAGGAAGTACTTTAAAATATTCCACCCATATAGGGTTAGGTCCAGAAACGAAATTATTCATCCCTCCAAAAGCGTTCGAAGTACAAAGTTGTAATTTTATAATGTTAAATATCATTTTAATATTTCTCCGCTAATATGTTAGTGTGGGGGTTGTCTCTGAGAAACAGAATATTCATTCCTCCGTAACCGTTTCACACACGAACTTAGAGTTTTACATGTAGGGTGGTCTTCAATGTCCTAGATGTTAAATAAGAAATCTTTTTAAAACATTCTACTCCTAATGCAAAACTTTCATTCATCCATTACTGTTCGACATACTATGTCAAAATTTCAAAGGATGGACGCTTCTACGTCTTAAATGTTAAATAAGATAGGGTTTTAAAATACTCCAATTCTAAGGGGTACAAGAGAACGTTAGATCCGAAAATAAATAACCATAAATAACAATTCCTCCGAAACCGTCCAACGTGCGAACTGCGGGTGTATTTTATAGGTTCATCCGACAGTCGACTTCCCAAAATATAAAATTTTGAAAGATAACTTTCCGCAACAAAGCAGTAACTTATTATATTATTATTTCACTCATCTGGAGCCCTCCGGTCATCACATTCATCTCAAAAGTAATGATCTTCCTTATAGGAATCACGCTGTTGGTAGGCATGTTACATCCATGTTATCCCCTCCCTGGCTGTCGATAAAGGCGACTAAAATGTTCTCTCGACTTTGGTGTCGGGCGGGTGGAGGGGGTTTGGCAACCACGGGGTCCTAACTAAGTATGACATTTGTCAACTTATGTTTTCGACGTTATTAGGTTTGTGAGACCTAAGGAGTCTCATTTTCACTTCCTTCGTCGCCTTACCATTTCTTTTGCTGATGCTTTCATTTTTCGAAGGGTCGGTCAACTTCCGTTTTTTCTTTGATTACCGCAGTGTTGAGAGACGATGTTTTCCCACCTGTATTTCCTCTTAAAGCAACAATCACCATCACTGCATGGAAAATAATATTTTGATATTAAAATATAAATGGAAAATTTATTGGCTAGAAGAGGGTTCCGGAAAATAGCTAGACAAAATGAAATAAACCTCCAGTATTGGTGGAAATTAAATCTCTTTGGAGAATTTATCTGATGAAGTACACTTCGTCTGGTCCCTGTGTTGTCAACTAGAGCAAAAAGTAAAAACAACAACGGATAATGGACACAGGTGAAATATGACAGAATATTTGAGGAGGACAGAATGTGAGAGGGGACTGGGTTAGCGGAACGACCGTGTAAGCGCTCCAAGTTAACAGGCTGTATAGTGGCGTCGTCATAGGCTAGTCCTGGCTGCAAGGGGCATAGCATCGACCCGCTGTACCCAGGGCCCAGGGCAGCCCTCCGCGCCCCGCCCGGACCACGGCAGCACACAGTACTGCACAGCACATGAGAACCCGGCTCGCTGTGTACAGTACGCGTGTGACAGCCCTTCTCGTCTTTATTATTCTTAACGTGTTCAAGAACTTCTAATTTATACGTCGAATGTGACAGAATCAGGGAAAACAAAGGGTGAGAATTCGATGCCACATCACGATAATTTTAGACACTCAGTTCTGAAAAATACAGAATACTGCCTTATTCAAAGTTTTGGCAGACATTTACAATATTCCTAACACTAAGTAATTATATTTTAATTGAATATTAATGTATTAGTCTGCAACTGTGGTGTACTGGTTAATGTGATTAGCTGCCACCCCTGGATGTCCGGGTTCGATTCCCGGCTATGCCACGGAATTTGATATGTGGTACGAGGGCTGGAACGGGGTTCACTCAGCCTTGGGAGGTCAACTGAATAGAGGGGGTTCGATTCCCACCTCAGCCATCCTCGAAGTGGTTTTCCGTGGTTTCCCACTTCTCCTCCAGGAAAATACTGGGATGGTACCTAAATTAAGGCCACGGCCGCTTCCTTCCCTCTTCCTTGTCTATCCCTTCCAAACTTCCCATCCCCCGCAAGGCCCCTGTTCAGCATAGCAGGTGAGGCCGCCTGGGCGAGGTACTGGTCATCCTCCCCAGTTGTATCCCCGACCCAGAGTCTTAAGCTCCAGGACACTGACCTTGAGGCGGTAGAGGTGGAATCCCTCGCTGAGTCCGAGAGAAAAGCCAACCCTGGAGGGTAAGCAGATTCAGAAAGAATTTATTTATTAATGACAACTTGCCTATCATTAATCCTACACCTTCGATGTTCCACCAACACTGTATTTTCCTACAGAATATTATTATATTTAATTCATCATTAGAAATCTAAATACAAACTTAAATGGGTATGTTGTTTAATGAGCAAAGGAACGTAAACTATATACGAAAGTATTTACACCGGGTGAGTTGGCCGTGCGCGTAGAGGAGCGCGGCTGTGAGCTTGCATCCGGGAGGTAGTAGGTTCGAATCCCACTATCGGCAGCCCTGAAGATGGTTTTCCGTGGTTTCCCATTTTCACACCAGGCAAATGCTGGGGCTGTACCTTAATTAAGGCCACGGCCGCTTCCTTCCAACTCCTAGGCCTTTCCTATCCCATCGTCGCCATAAGACCTATCTGTGTCGGTGCGACGTAAAGCCCCTAGCAAAAAAAAAAGTATTTACAGATACTTAATTTCAAGTGTTACGATTATTACGGAGATTCGAATGGGTTAACTTGTTTGCAATACATAACTATGCTGATGATGAACGAGAAGCTAGTTTGATTTGATTAACTACCCTAAAATTAAGAAACTATTTTCAAGAAAGATAAACTGCTAAGGTTTAATTTGGCTGCCTTATAGACAGCTCGATGCTGTATGGTAGTGAACGCAGTCTTACAGACACTACAACCACACATATTTTAAAAATGCATGCAAATATAAGTACAGACAAGGCATCTCTCCCATTAGGACCTATCAAAGCGTCAGTCAGACGAATACGGGACTTCTCCCATTGAGTCTTATAGCGTTCACTTAGGCCTAGTAGTAAGATATTAGCTTCTTTAAACTTTCCAGTTCGACCATAAGGATTAGTTATTGTTCTTTTCCGACGCCAATAGTTCGCGAGGTACAGAGAACAATACTCTGGTTCATTCTAGGATATAACATTTTTGTCATATTTTCTTTAACGATTCAGAATTATTATTATTATTATTATTATTATTATTATTATTATTATTATTATTATTATTATTATTATTATTATTTATCAGTAATAAGCTGATTACCACGACTTAAATACAATTTAATATTTTAATAATAATACACTGACTGACAGAGCAAATGCAACACCAAGGAGGAGTGGCTCGAAAGGGATGAAAGTTGGGGAAAAAACAGAGTCGGCACGGAAGAATAATTGATGTTTACTTCAAACCGATATGCAGGTTACACAATGCGCACGGCATCGACTCAGTAGGATGTAGGACCACCGCGAGCGGCGATGCACGCAGAAACACGTCGAGGTACAGAGTCAATAAGAGTGCGGATGGTGTCCTGACGGATGGTTCTCCATTCTCTGTCAACCATTTGCCACAGTTGGTCGTCCGTACGAGGCTGGGGCAGAGTTTGCAAACGGCGTCCAATGAGATCCCACACGTGTTCGATTGGTGAGAGATCCGGAGAGTACGCTGGCCACGGAAGCATCTGTACACCTCGTAGAGCCTGTTGGGAGATGCGAGCAGTGTGTGGGCGGGCATTATCCTTCTGAAACAGAGCATTGGGCAGCCTCTGAAGGTACATGAGTGCCACCGGCCGCAGCACATGCTGCACGTAGCGGTGGGCATTTAACGTGCCTTGAATACGCACTAGAGGTGACGTGGAATCATACGCAATAGCGCCCCAAACCATGATGCCGCGTTGTTTAGCGGTAGGGCGCTCCACAGTTACTGCCGGATTTGACCTTTCTCCACGCCGACGCCACACTCGTCTGCGGTGACTATTACTGACAGAACAGAAGCGTGACTCATCGGAGAACACGACGTTCCGCCATTCCCTCATCCAAGTCGCTCTAGCCCGGCACCATGCCAGGCGTGCACGTCTATGCTGTGGAGTCAATGGTAGTCTTCTGAGCGGACGCCGGGAGTGCAGGCCTCCTTCAACCAATCGACGGGAAATTGTTCTGGTCGATATTGGAACAGCCAGGGTGTCTTGCACATGCTGAAGAATGGCGGTTGACGTGGCGTGCGGGGCTGCCACCGCTTGGCGGCGGATGCGCCGATCCTCGCGTGCTGACGTCACTCGGGCTGCGCCTGGAACCCTCGCACGTGCCACATGTCCCTGCGCCAACCATCTTCGCCACAGGCGCTGCACCGTGGACACATCCCTATGGGTATCGGCTGCGATTTGACGAAGCGACCAACCTGCCCTTCTCAGCCCGATCACCATACCCCTCGTAAAGTCGTCTGTCTGCTGGAAATGCCTCCGTTGACGGCGGCCTGGCATTCTTAGCTATACACGTGTCCTGTGGCACACGACAACACGTTCTACAATGACTGTCGGCTGAGAAATCATGGTACGAAGTGGGCCATTCGCCAACGCCGTGTCCCATTTATCGTTCGCTACGTGCGCAGCACAGCGGCGCATTTCACATCATGAGCATACCTCAGTGACGTCAGTCTACCTTGCAATTGGCATAAAGTTCTGACCACTCCTTCTTGGTGTTGCATTTGCTCTGTCAGTCAGTGTATAATGTTCTTTGCTTTACGTCCCAATAACTACTTTTACTATTTTTGGAGACGCCTAGGCGCCGGAATTAAGTCCCGCTGGAGTTCTTTTACGCGACAGTAAAAGGCTGACATATTTGAACACCTGTAAATATCACCGGACTGAGCCAGGATCGAACCTGCCAAGCTGAGGTTAGAAGACCAGCATCTCAGCTGTCTGAGCCACTCAACCCGGTACTTTAAATTATATCATCAATGAATCTCTAGAACTTAAATTAAACAGCTATGACTTAGTCTTCAGAATCTATGTACAGTACTCCTAAATTCATAACTTGCGTCAGTTATTAAGGCTCCTTCCCCGTATTCGTCCCACCTAAGCTTCAAAGAAGGCAAAATTGATTCCACCAATGTCTTCCAGGTGACACTTTCCCGTATCTTGTATATCTTCTGAGCCAGATGACGATGATAATAATAATAATAATAATAATAATAATAATAATAATAATAATAATAATAATAATAATAATTTCGTGTGGCTATTTCTAATCGAGTGCAGCCCTTGTAAGGCAGAGCCTCCGATGAAGGTGGGTGACACCTGCCATGTGTAGGTAATTGCGGGTTATTGTGGTGGAGAATAGTGTTATGTGTGGTGTGTGAGTTGCAGGGATGTTGGGGAGAACGCAAACACCCAGCCCCCGGGCCATTGGAATTAACCAATGAAGGTTAAAATCCCCGACCCCGCTGGGAATCGAACTCGGGACCCTCTGAACAGAAGGGCAGTACGCTGATCATTCAGCCAACGAGTCGGAATTCTGAGCCAGATGAAGAGCCTTATGTAATGAGAGTCTAATTAGTTGTGTCATACGTGCAGATTAACATGTTGTATTTTCCCCTGGGCTTTACACGCTCAGTTCTCCTCCCACAATTATTTATTCCACGCTGCCAGAATTTTAGAAAAGTGGACTTTACTCTCACTAGAAACATTCCCATGACAATAGTAAATACGTTTAGTATGAGAATTCTTGTAAGACACGACCTCAAAAATATTCCGAGTATGCGTCACTGCAACCAAAATTTTAAAGCCTCTGATCTATACACTGAGTGGCCAAAAGTCATGGGAAGACACTGAATGTGATGTTAATGACGAGTCGCTCCTCCGCGAGCCCTCAAAACGGCAGCAATTCGGGGAGGCATCGACACTACAAGGTGTTGGAATCGTTCTCGAGGGATCTGGACCCACGCATCTTGCACTCTACCCACAATTGCTCTTGTGTAGTTAGTGCGGGGTTCATGGAGCGTACATCAGCATCGACAGCATCCCATAAATGCTCGATTGGATTAAGATCTGGGGATCTGGAGGGCCAATCCATTGTCGTAACTTCACTGGAGCGCTCCTCCAACCACCTGCGTGCCACCACAGAGGGGTGACATGGCACATTGTCCTGTTGAAATGGAATGAAATGGCGTATGGTTTTTAGTGCCGGGAGTGTCCGAGGACATGTTCCGCTCGCCAGATGCAGGTCTTTCGGTTTGACGTCAGTAGGCGACCTGCGTGTCGTGATGAAGATGAAATTATGGTGATGAAGACGGCACAGACACCCAGTCCCCGTGCCAGCAAAATTAACCAATTATGGTTAAATTCCCGACCCTGCCGGGACCAGGGACCCCTGTGACCAAAGGCCACCACGCTAACCATTTAGCCATGGTGCTGGACATTGTCCTGTTGAAACATGGCATCTCCATCAGGATATTCCAGGGCCAGAAATGGGTGCAAATGGTCTGAAATAATATCCACATAATGTGGACCTGTTAGTGCTTCCTGCAGCCGGACAATGGGGCCTAATTGTGACCATGAGAACGCCCCCCAGACTAGGACTGAGCGACTTCCCGCCTGGACACAACCTAGTTGACACTCAGGATCCATAGCTTCATGGGGTATATGCCACACTCTCACGCGCCCATCAGCTCGATTCAACTCGAAGCGAGATTAATCGGACCATACCACAAGCCGCCACTGTTCCATGGTTCATTGCCGATGTTCGCGGGCCCATGCACGTCGTTGAACTCTGTGTTGAGGTGTCAGCAAAGGGACACGAGTTGGTCGTCGGCTGGTGTAGGATATGTGGTGATGCTGCTTCCTTACAGTCCGGGTAGACATGGGTTCCTGACTCCCAGCATTCAGCTGGGCGGTTATCTGACTCACAGTAACCCGTCGAGTGCTCAGTACGGTTCTGCGGAGGCGATCTGATGTCCGTTCGTTAAACACTAGTAGTCTTTCCGTCCTGCGGTTTACGCGAGTTGTAACATTCTCTCTGCGCTATTGAAGATCCACCCTGGACACTGTTGCCCTCGGAAACCCGAATTTGCATGTAATCTCTGCAGTGCTATGACCCATGCGCCGTGCGCCGATGATCATCCCACGTTCAAAGTCGGTTAACTCGCGACGTGTTGCCATCTTCACGACACTGGTGTCTGTGACAGACTGCTAGGCTATGCCGCAGCTAGCCGCAATGATCAGGTGTCATACGCGGCACATTTTATAATGGGACACCCCTCCCCGTAACTTTTGGCCACTATGTGTATATACCTTCTTTATTCAGATCCTACCTTCAGTATTAGAGAGTCACTCAACATGGCATACTTAATGTAGTTGGGGAACGGTTATACCTATTAAAAAAAATAATCGTGAAAAAGTCCGTAGCATAAAATACGAACACATTTTTGAACCGATTCTAAATTGAGACCACAAAGGTTCAACATTTTCTCACACAAGGGACACTTTTAAAAATTGTATTTTATTGCTACACACCTGAGATGATGTGAACAAGAGAAATGTCTAGTCAATCAACACGAATAGAGAATTCCCTTTGCATCATTGTATTGGTGATTTAAAACATATGTTCCACACCTGCAGGAAATTCTTATACAAAGTATATATGAATGAAATGACGTATGTCCGTCTTTCTATCTGCCTGCCTTGCGCGAGCCATCACATCTAAACAGCCCGTAGGAATTTCATGACCTTTTCTACAAATATTCTCAGATGTACCATCACATGACTGCTTTATTTCAACTTATAGGCCTTAAAATACTGTATTTATTACAATGATTGCAAAATATCGCATAATAAATCCCACACCAAGTAACACAATTATATAAGCATAGTAATGACGTCCAGTAAGTTCATTGATATGAAAGCGATAGCCGATATAACGTATTAATATTCTATGGTTTGCCAAGGGTGTTGATAATACGTCGGTCTGCGTAGAGGTTTCCTGTACCAAAAGTATTCCTTAGCAAATTCTATTTATAATTGGCCTCAGACTTGTAACAGGGCAATTTCAACAGCGTTAAAAGCTACTCGAAAGTTTGAAAGAAATCCATGGCCACGTGTATTATCATCGTAACATCAAATTGTCAAATGCACATGAGACACAAAAGAAGTTTAAATAAACACTGTAAATCCAGTTAAAATGCCATTTTATTGAAGCTTCACAAATGAACATTTACTAATGAAGGATTTAAATAATCTGTAAGCATTGGCTCCAAAAGTTTTCAAAATTGGAACTTAGCGCACTTACGATGTTTTTATCTGGAAATGTGTGCAAGGTATTTAGATCACAAGTAGTACTATATTGGTTTCCTGTTTCTCACGTGATAAAAGCACTTTCAGATGTCGACGTCCAATTTTTTCACAAGAACACGCTCCTTCATCAGCACCTGATACATCACTGTCACTGTGTTCTGTTCCGTAGGGGTGAATTTGCTATAGCATGAGGACAATGAGAATGTGAATGTTTAAACAGTGTTACTACTTCAAAGGACAGTTACGAACGTTCAAACTCTGAACACGGGATAGCTGAGAGATATCGAACCAGACCTCTCACCAAAACGACCACGATTCAATTCAATTCGGCCACTACAAGTTCCTTCAACTTCTTTTCGTTGATCGGCAGGAGCCCATGATATATCTGTTCAAGATTGTCACAGTCTTTCGTCTAGCTCTCTTCTGGTCAAAAATACACTTTGCTTCGAAACGTACTCGAAGTAAACTCCGTATGGACGACCTTCTAAGACTGAAATCTTCCTCATTTTACTCCACATCACCTTATTTTTATTGGTATTGTGCATCCAGTCTTGCGTCTCAACACTTTCTTTAAGTCTTATATTAAGTCCTGAGTTATTTCATGGACCGTTTATGGCTTTGCGGTGACCTTACTCATCCTAATTATTGTTACTCACTGATCCGGACACACACAGTTTGGTTCTTCTTCTTCTTTCAGTCAGGGCATGCATGTAGTCCCCTTCAATTTACTGTTATCACCGATAACTAAAGAGAAAAGGATTACTTACGGTCAACGCTATTCTTAGGGTTGTCAATCATAGCAATAATTGTTAACGTTCGACTGGAGTACACAATTATTTAAGACACCAGAATACATAAATAGCGATCAGGTAACCCATTCTCAGCGAAGCCACCGGTACACTCATACTGATAACAGCATCTACAATGGGCACACGGGTAGTGATGGCCCTAGATGACACTGCTCCTACCTACAGAGAATATGATAAACATCGATATACATCGCATACTTAGTACATTGGACTTACGACAGTGTTCTACTGGGTGTGCGACTTGCAAACAGTAAACTTTTCCCTGTACAAATATCGTAACTATTGCTACGATTTTAATATCTCCCATGAGAAACATCATAACATGAGTTGCGATTCTTTTTCATGGGTGAATGCGTTCCTGACATGATTTACTATATTCTTAAGAATGCATATTGCTGCTACGTTTGGGACGTTGAAGGTATGAATTTTTTTTACAGGGGAAACATATTGAAGTTCGGATTTTCTGATGATCGTAACTCATTTTGGCTGATTTTGGACTTACGATGTTAATACTTGGAGTCGTCGAAATGAAATTGAAATTTGCCACCTTCGTAATATTTTAAGCTTTTCATATTGAAACACAATAGGAATTTTTAATTTGAACCGTAATACATCAAAAGTGGATAAATTTGGAAAAAAACGTTATACCAAGTACATGGACCTACACGTAGGTTTTAAAACATTCCCGATTTAAAGCGTTACCAAACAACGTTACATACAAAATTTGACAGAGTTTGACAGATCATTGTATCATAGTATATACTTAATTATGTTGTCTCTTTTGCAGGTGTAATACTGTTACCATTTTTTCTCTTTCAGGTACTTTATAATAATGTATTTACTCAAAGTTACTTTCATCAGACTGAAGAGTCTAACAGATATAAATTTACTGAGTCGAAAACTGAAAAGAGATGGCAACAGATATTACGAATTATCCTGCGGCAAAAGTGAACCGTAAAAACTTGGTCAAGGTCAAAAACACAGTAAATTAGTCATAGCATTTTATGCTACAACGCCAATCACTGTATTTGTATCTAAAAGTGAAAAAACGAATGAAAATTGTTCTGAAAAAGTTAAGGAAGCTGAAATCAAATTATCTGCTTTCTTTGCTGAACATAATGGTGCGATTCAAGTTGTTTAACATTTTATTTCCCAAATGAAAGACGTTTTCTCTGATTCAAAAATTGCTCAAGAATTGAAATTAAAACAATGTGCACAAATTTTATCAGAGATTTGCTGCCAAAGGATGGGGTGATAAATGACATTATGAATGCCCCGCTTTCAGAACCGATTGACAAAAGTACGGATGTCGGTTTGCTGAAATCTCTTTGTGTTCTTAATTTCTTTTCTCCAGCAACGGGCGAAGTCCAAACCTAGCTCTTGAAAATTGTGCATTTAGATTCGCGAGATTGTTCTGCAGAAATTACATATGCAGCTTTCAAACAATAGCTTCGTTCTAAAGATATACCTTGTGATGCGGCTAGTGTTATGGTGGGGGCTAAAGATTCCTTTGTTACTCGCCTAAAAAAGAAAAGATGCCAGTGACGCTGTCTGGATGGATCGCATATGTCATTCAGCTTCTTCAGTTGCAAGTAAAGCGTATGAAAACTCCCTCGTGCACCACAAGAATCAGTAAAGAATATTTCGTCTTATGTATCTTCCAGCTCTAAACGTAGCAGCTAGCGGTCCGCCATTTCCATTCGATAGCCAGTAACAACCGGCCGTAAAATGTTCATGAAACAAAACTTCCTAGTTCTCCGTGTAACACTCTGATAGAAAGGTCGCAGTATTCAAGGGAGTGTTTTCCAACAGGTTAACGTACGCCCTCATACCGCTTCTGTCACGAAACGTGCTCTACAGAGTGTCGGCCAGTTGGCTTGGCTTGCGATATCACCAGAACTTTCACTCATTGAGCACGTATGGGACATTATGGGAGGACAAATTCAGCGCCATCCAATACCAGCATTAACAATTGCCGAATTGTCTGACCAAGTGCAGCAGGCATAGAACTCCACACCACAAAATGACATACGGCACCTGTACGAGACAATGCATGCACGTTTGCATGCTTGCATTCAAAACCGTGACGACTACAGCGGTTATTAATGTACCACCATGTCACATGTCTTCTCGTACATACTTGAACCAGTGAACTGGAAACTTTAATCAAATAAATATGTTACGAAGACAACTGCTTGAAATAAATTGCATTCCTTTACAATAATGTCTTCTTGGTGTTGCGATTTCATTTTAAGCCAGTGTAGTTACAAGACGTCCATTTTCACGTACAATCCAGAATAAAGAGAAATGAATTTTTGTTTCAAATTCCAGCTTATATTCGTAGAGATCCGAAACACAAGCACATTGGTGAAAAGCCGATAACAACATAACTCAGCAAACATTGCTGAGCCTTTTACAAATATACTGTATAGTCACTCATAAAAGAAATTAGCGCATGGTATTGTATGTTCCTCAAATTTAATATTTTATCATATTTAATTCTGATCTTCATCAAAATATAATACAGTAGATACGAACACTGCGAACACTGGGCACTCATTATTTTTTCGAATGACTGTAAACATGATAATTGTTATGCTTGTGCAAGCCTACGCATTATTGACGGGTTAGTTCTGTAATTGTAGCTGTAACACCATCCACTGGAGTAGCGTGCTGGTTGAAGAGACACAGCACATCTCAACTAGAAATAATACACAATTCGTTTTGTTACTTTTGATAAGTTGTAGGGGTTTAGGTCATAGTAGACTGTCATATTTTGTTTCTTTGCGACTCTACAATATTAGAGTATTCAAGGCTAGTTTTTCAACTCTTCAACCTCCCCACCCTCCTGTAAGATCTCTTCCCTACTCCCCACAGTCTTCAAGTGATCCATCCAGCACGGTTTTTTCTTCTCATTTAGATATTCATCATCATCATAATCTTTCTGATCAAAAGCCGCCAATATCCACGTGATTTTTCAGCTTATAAAAAAAAGAATCACGACAACAAGCACCCCATCACCAGTTGATTCGTTACCATGAAGACTGATCAATCTTTCAAGATCAGCGATGCTCACTGTTGATGGAACAAAATTATAAATCAATGAAATGTCTCCGCTATCTTTACTCGTATAGCGAAACTAAATGAGGAAGAAAATATTGGAAATTGGATTTTTAATCGTTTTTGTCGTGTACGCACTTTAAATAGAAATAATCTCTAGGTAAATATTTGGAAGTTTGTAATAATCGAGAATATCTCCACTGACATTCCTCTTACGGTTAAAAGGCAAAACACATAGTAGATCGGAAATTATATTTTGCAGGTCGTTTATTATGTAGGCTACGTTTTTTCAATAGGCTTGCAGATAATAATAATGGAGTTACTTGGCATTTCCTGTGCTGGCCCCCTTAATATAGCCTGATGTACACCCCGGTACTCTCTGAACTTCAATACCGAGTTTCGAGAAATTCTATTTGACTATTTTCCACTGATGGCGGCACAAACAAACTAACTTGGCCGTGCGGTTAGGGGTGCGCAGCTGTGAGCTTGAATTCGGGAGATATGATGTTGGAACCCCACCGTCGGCAGCCCTGAAGGTGATTTTCCGTGGTTTCAAATGTTTACACCAGGCAAATGCTGGTGCTGTGCCATAATTAAGGCCAAGGCCCCTTCCTTCCTACTCTAGCCTCTTCCTCTCCCACCGTCGCCATAAGACCAACCTGCGTCGGTGCGACATAAAACAAATTTAATTTTTTAAACGAACAAATAAACAAAATTGAAATAAAGTTACTCTCGACTTGAAGTCGACACATAAAATCTTAATTTTATTTATACAGAATGGCAATGTCGACACCTTAGTCCCGTTCCTTGATACGGGGATGAGGTGAGATGAATTGATATCGCATGCTTTACATAAGGATGCCCTTCCTGACGCAAGCCTTATTTGAGGAGCTTATGAAGATGAAATGGATTTCATGTATACAGAACGTGTAATATTATTCTATGCAGATAAACGAATCATTAGCACATTTGAGTACTTCGGGTTTTCTTTATATCAGAACCAAGAGAACATTTTCTCGTTTGTTTCTAAACAAAGAGGGCAGTAAGAGAAGACAATATCGAGCAGCCTTGTGATTTGGTTCGAAATTGATATCTTCTTTAGTGTGTTTGTACAGAGCCGTACTTCAGGCGAGCCGGACTGCTCTAGAGTTGCTGCGCGAGCGCCCTCGTAAAACAAATGCTAGTACTTACTTTCTCCGAACTGGAGAGCAGTCTTGAAATGTTGGAATAACCTCAGCAGTTTTCCAGCCATCCAGAACATGGAACCACTCTTCTGTGGTTAAAGTAAACATCCCTCCCTCTTTACACTCAGGCTCTTGCTCTCTCGCTTATAAATCATTCGACTTAAAGGTACAGCATATTACTTCACCTCAGAGCTTCGAGTCCCAGTAACAGAGTATCTTAATCCATTCTCACCCTTGATTCGAGGTTGCAGGTTCGAATTCCGGTATATTCGGCTGCATCTAATAAAGGAAATGTTTGTTGTACGTGACATATTTCAATGAAACTTGGGTGAATGACCTATTAGCATATCCTAAATTTAATGGTAGAAAAATGTTTACCGTAAAATCAACGACAGTGTTATAATTAATAGCTGAAAATAGTTGGGCGCCTCGCAGCAGTTAGCAGATGATGATGATGATGATGATGATGGCAATGATGATGTAGAAATACCTTGCATAAGCGCTGTGGAAATACACCGAAAGTTCTATTTTAAAATGATATAAAATATATACCAAAAAAATGAGATTTTGATAGCAGGAACAAAATTTCACCCTCTACAAAGCTATTTTCCTGGAACGTGCCGTGTATTAATATTAAACCGTTTATTCCAATATCACTTTTAACGACGTATTGTACATAACGGTGAAATCTAAGAGTCCATTCACAATCTTATATAAACACTGCATTTTTTAAATCGCGAAGTACTGAACCCTAGAACTTACCATTCCATCGTTGGTCGGCCACAGCTGCTGCAGTAGAGCAATATCGAACTCTTAAATCTTGGGGTCGTAAAGGGAATATTTCGGTCACGATCTTAACCAAACGATGGGGTTCAGAAGAGAGCCTAACTACTTAAAATGAGGAGCAAATATGTGCTTACTAACTTTTATTGAATCAATTAAATGCAAAAAAAAAAATATTATATAAAATCATTGATCAAGAAAAAATTATTTATTTAATGTTTCAAACGCAGTCACATTTCATGGCGTTAGTTTTATTAGTTACAGTATCGAAGAATTTTCTTCGGAGATAAGTAGAAATATCACAGATTAGTGGACAGCGAAAACTAGAAAAATGAAAAGTAACCTGAAAATCGGGCACCTATTGATCCAAACGATAACTGAGAATTAATCCACACGGTCCGTTGAAAATCGGACCTTCAACAAGTAGAATTCCAGATTTACTCTTAACTAAGGTTATCCACCAGTCAAATACCCTGTCGGATATGGGAACACCCACCGAATGGACCCTTAATCGAACCAAATTAACTATCAGTTGCTTTGGATAGGTTGCGAAATACTATTGGAAAGCATGGTGTTCACTACAAGTTAATAGCAGCATTCATAATTGAAAATAAAATTCCACCATGCATTGTCCTCTCGTGACATCCTTAAGTTATAGAATAATCCCGATGCTGAAACGTGCATCACCCAAACAGCTGTTCAGAAGAAACCAACAACAACACGACCCGAGAGGATCTTACGTTACGTCGTTCTGATGGAACAAAACTGCGAAATGCAGGAAACACTTATTCATCTTGCATTTAGAAGAAATGCAAAACACTGAAGTTAAATAAAAAGTGGATAATCACTTAAAATTATTATTATAAAACCAACTTTCAGGTTATAAACGGTTACGTTACGTTTAATAAAATTACAAATCCACATGGTAAAATCAAATCAAAAAGTTTAGGAATTCTTTCCTTTACAACAACGACTACCATCGCAGATCCATCTACTTATTGTTTGACCCAGCAAACTTAACTACAAAGTTATTGATCGACCACAATCAACTGTTACAAAAATGAAAGAACGAGAAAAAATTTGAAAATAAAATATATTCCCGGCTGACGAATCGAACCCGCATTCGTAACTCAAGTCTCACATAAATAAACTAAGTGTCAACACGCACACTAGCAAAGCAATCGGACGTCAGAACGACAAAACAATTAAGTCCGTAAATAAAATAAAATACTGAAGTTAAATAAACTCAAACACGAGTGGCGAACTGCAGTAATATTCAATAACCGTTAGCTCAGTACCCAATATTGGACAACCCTCACTTTCATGCCACTAGTGGTTCCATAATCTTAGGTAAACACCTTCCAGCTAGTAAGGGCTGTGCCAAGACATGGTCTCATTATTACTTAGCTAACACTCTTCGCATTGCATACACTACTGCAGACACTACCATCGCTCAAATCACTTCGCAAAAACATCTAAGACTTGAGTATATACAGCCGACATCCTAAACCTACCGTCGGGCCTACCTAATGTCTGCACACCCTAACACTAACCTCTATGTACATACACACATTTTCCTAAACCTATCGTTGAGCGTGAACTAAGACGTCTCATCGTCAGTATACTCCTAGGATAAAATGTGACGTCCTAAATCTATTGTCGAGCGCAAAATGGGTTGTCTACGCTTCCTGTAGAATGTCAGGTGAAATCGTAACTTCAAACATACTGTTAGATATTTTAGCTGTAAACCATGTCGAACTAATAGCACACAATGAAACAAATCTTGCCACAAAATGAACGCGAGTCGGAAAATGAAACTAAGTCCCTATCTTGTTAATAAAACGTGAAAATGAAAATAAATAACGCGTGGCAAGCAATCCACAACTCAAACACGATCTCGACATACGCAATGAAGTTTGGAAAAATAATAATGACTTTCAACACACGTCTAATAATATGTGAATATCGCCAAAACCGTAATCACCACCATAAAAAATCCACAATATTATTCTAGGGTGAGGCCCACAAATCGCCTACCATCTCACTATTCCAAACAAATCGTATCCATAACTATCCAGTGAAGCGAAATTCAATGAGTCTACATATCCAAACTATCGCTTTAATAACGTCCAATATCTCATCCCACAAAATATTCGTAATGGCTTCCATTCCAAAGAGATCTATGCATGCAACACTCGAGTAGAACACTAGCGCCGTCTGTTGTAAAAAGGGAGTAACTAAGCTATGATTTTTAACTTTTAATAAGACATTCTCTGGCAACCATTCATTGACAATAGTGTATGACGTAACGTTGAGCCGCGCAATCATTTCACATGTTTATTTTTTGTCTGAATATCTCAAGGAGTAATAGTATTCAGATCAATGAAGAATTAATTTACTAGCAGAGACATTATGGAAGGCAGTATAGCGAATCAGCTCACGAAATTGAAACGTAGACGAGTAACTCAACGTTCGAACACTACGCGTTTTATTAATCAGATTCATTCGTTCAATCAATCCACCGCCTTAGATGAAATAGAGCATATCCGCGAGCGTCTACAGGAAACGTTAGCGTCCTTAAATGCGTTAAATGACAGTATCCAAGATTTACTCGATAACGCGGAGTACGAAGACGACGTGGCAGCCTGTGAAGAATATCTGGACAACTCCAAACGGACGATTAGAAAGGCCATGGGCCTCATACAACAGAAAAGCGCGAGGAATGAGGCCGACTCTACCACTACGTATCCGAGTGTCCTTGTTCAACCCACGACTACAGCGGAGATAAAGCTTCCTACCATTAAACTGCAGTCATTCTCAGGGAACGTAGAAGAATGGCCGGGATTCTGGGAGCAGTTCGAGTCCTCCATTGACAAAAATTCGTCGGTGTCCGTCGTAAACAAACACGTGTTTCTCCGTGGGTACTTAGAGGGAGAACCAAGGCGTCTTGTAGACGGTATATCTATAACGGCAGACACATACGAACAAACTAAACAAATTCTGATAGCACGATATGGTGATAAGAACAGGATTATTCAGTCTCACCTCGATTACTTGGAAAATCTCGAAGTTGCAGTTTCGGAGGCCCCCGAAGTATTATCACGACCTACATTGAATGCCATCGCCGGATACAAGCATTGAGAGCACTAGGGGAAGACGTCGACGCATATGGTCGAATTTTAGCACCCAAACTATTACGAGCCTTTCCAGAGGACATCTGTCGCCGTTGGCTCGTCCACGCTAAAAGACTAGGCATACAAGAAGGGGACACTACCCGACTAATGGCGTTCCTTAACGAAGAAGTGGAAGGAGCTCTTAACGCTCAAAAGATACGGGGTGACGCCCCATTAACGACCTCTTCATTACCCACAGCAGCCACTCTTCACGTAAACACAAAACCAAACAAACAAAAGGGGAAGCAGACACCTCGACCAGACACGTTCTGTGTGTACTGCGAAAACCGGGGTCACTGGGGTCAGGATTGTCAACAGATGAAGGATCCCCAGGTGAGAGTCGAGAGACTGAAAGCCACAAACCGGTGCTTTCTTTGCCTACTCCGTGGGCACAACAGGACACAGTGTTTTAAGAAGGGGAAGGCATCCTGCAACAAATGTCGAGGGTCACACCATGTATCCATTTGTACCGAGGGCAGCAGTCAACACACTTCCGTGGGCAAGATAGGGGTCATCACGTCCGATTTCACACACATGCAAACGGCCCGTGTATGGATCAAGGGGCCGACAGGGCGAAACAAGCTAACTCGTTGTATCCTGGATGCAGGGAGTCAATCGAGCTTCATCCACAATTCTCTGATTGATTCGCTGCAGCTTAATGTTACTGATCGCAAGACTCTTGAGATAAGCACGTTTGAATCACCCTCCACTATGTATGATATTAGACGGAAGGTTTGTTTCGACATTATGGGCTACTCAACCAGAGCTCAAGTATCGATTACCGCCTTTGAAAGTCACAGCTCCTACACTTTTCAACCAACTGCACCCCAAGACATAACCGCGCTAGCATCGCTAAGGAAGATGAAGCTGGCTGATCCGAGTGACGAGCTTGACAAAGATCTTCCGATCGAGGTACTTATAGGTGCGGATTCATACTGGAAGATAGTAACAATGAAGGAACCTATCAGAGTAACAACATCACTGGTTCTTCTTCCTACTATTACAGGACCAGGACATGAACCAGAGCTGCACGTCTTCTGCGATGCTTCGGAGAGAGCATACGGAGCTGTCGTCTACACGAAGTCAACGCTTAAAGACACTCCGGTCACAAAACTTGTCTGCAGCAAAAACAGACTAGCACCCGTGAAGAAGTTAACTCTACCAAGACTAGAGCTGCTAGCCGCACTTGCTGGTACACGCCTTCTTCACTACTTCTGCCAAGAGACTGGCTGTGACATCAAGAAGGCTCAGCTGTGGAGCGATTCTACTGTTGCACTTGGATGGATTCGCAATGATCCGAAAAAGTGGAAGACCTTTGTCTGCAACCGCGTGACAGAAATACATAATCACGTAAACCCCAGTCAATTGAGACACTGTCCTGGAGATCAGAACCCGGCAGAACACCTCACTCGAGGAGTATACGCAGATCAGCTAGCCTCCTTAGAAACATGGTGGCATGGTCCTCGCTGGCTCATCAAAGACAGAGGCGCATGGCCACGTGACCCAACACCCACCTGCACGCAGTTGCCAGAAGCCAGGAAGACGCAACAAGTTCTCACGATCACTATAGCGGAACCCCTACTGGATATCTCGAGGTATAGCTCATACTGGAAATTGCTACATGTCACAGCTTGGGTACTTCGTTTCGTCAGTATGTTGAGCAAGAACACAAAACACCCCAATGCACTAAAGGCTGAAGAGCTACGTGCATCACGCACATACTGGATCAAAAGGGTTCAAGAGGAACGGTTCACTGTTGAACTAGCTGCATTGCGAAATGGTGAACGATTACCAGGCACTTCACAGATTGCTAGATTTAACCCATTTCTACATGAAGGTATCATCCGACTTGGTGGCAGACTACAATTCTCAAATTTGTCTCAAACTGAGAAACACCCAACAATTCTGGACGGCCGTCACAGGTTCACCGAGTTAATCGTTCAAGAGACCCACATCAAACTTCACCATCTTGGAGTACGCATAGTACTGGCAGAACTACGTGAAGAATTCTGGATTCTACGAGATCGACAAATAACTAAGAAGATTCTGCATTCTTGTCTACCGTGCAAATTAGCGCACAACAGCAGACCAGTGGTGATTGAGGCGCCATTACCAGCAGACCGCCTACAGTTGACACAACCCTTCTCTGTGATTGGGATCGACTTCGCTGGACCTGTACGTTAGATGTGGCAGCAATGTTAACAAATCTTACATCATTCTTTTCACTTGTGCCAGCACCCGTGCTATCCATCTCGAGCTATCTACGGATATGTCTACGGATAGATTCTTGATGGCCATGCAGAGGTTTGTCAGCAGACGAGGTGTGCCGCACACCATATATTCTGACAACGCTCAGACCTTCCTCACTGCTCATAACAAGCTTATGGAACTCAATAAGATTGTGACAGACACCAAAGTGCACCACCACTCTGCTCACAATGGTATTCGTTGGAAGTTTATCGCACCGAGGGTGGCTTCGTGGGGAGGCTTTTGGGAGAAAATGGTTGGCTCTGTAAAAAGATGTCTAAGAAAGGTACTCGGCCATTCCCAGTTGAACGAAGAAAGTTTCAATACAGTATTGGCAAGTGTTGAAGCCACCCTCAATAGCAGGCCAATCACCCAGGCCACAGACACGGGAGATCTCCTGACACAATCCCATTTTTTAGTTGGAAGAAAACTAACGTCCATCCCGGAAGGGCCAGAACCGAGCACGAGGAAAAATCTCGTAAAGGAATACAGATTACAACAAAAGGTCTTGGGGGACTTTTCACGACGCTGGAAAAAGGAGTATCTGCTTCAACTAAGAAGTCACTATGAGGTCAAAAATCAAAAGACCAATACACATTTGCCCAAGATCGGAGACATCGTCCTCCTCCAAGAAGACGTCAGACCTCTCCACATGTGGAAGAAAGCGAGGATAGAAGAGATGCGCCCAGGAAGAGACGGATGTGCAAGAATGGTCGTTCTGCGGCAGCCTGACAACACTCTCATTACTCGGCCAATGCAGCTGGTCATCCCTTTGGAGATAGACCAGGGTGGGGAGGATGTCGCGGTTTGACATTGGTTACGTCAACATCGAAATATCTATGTATTCTTTGTATATGTATAGTTGCATTTTTTACTCTGTGACGTGTGTGTGTTGTTGATAATAATAAACGTGATATTGCGAACACGACGGTGAAGTCCTCTTATAATTCAGTAGTTACGATTTATAACAAAGTTTCCGACTTAATGAGAAATAATCGTCTCGTAATTATGAAATTTACTGAGTGGAAATTTGTTATAACAGTCAAATAACACCAACCGGGTATTCAGAATGCTCTTCTACCCTTGAGGTCGTATAATATAATATTCATTATTCTGACTTTACGTAAACTCGTCACTTGGACGCAACTGCCAAGAGCTACAATCTTCGACAGAAATTGTTTTTCACTAGGGATATTAACTTGAAATCATAATGTGCTTCAGAGAGCACTCATTTCGAACCACCCGGTCAGCTGTTCCGGATTGTTAGCGGAATATCACTACAGCCTGCATCAGAAATATCACATTGAATATACAGCCTGTCCCAAAAATTCTTCGCCATCAACAAATATAGCCTGTCTCGAAAATTCATCCTCATCGCCTCTCACGGCGGCATTACACATGAAATACACGCTTCCTCTACCTTCAACATCTATACAACTCTTATCTCAACATATCATTCCGGCACAATCCATTTCTTCCTGTTTCAAGACTTTTCACCTCAGTCCTCCAGTGACAAACAACTTTTATAAGAATTATTTTCCATTCATTTATTTTACTACAACTTTCGTACCTCAAGAATACAATACTCCTATACCGCCGACAACACGGTGTCACAAAAATTAACTTCCCAAGGAAAAAGCATAACTTTTTCAGACTTCACTGGATTTCGAGATGAACGCAAATTTTACCGAACATAACTGTTAAATACACTTTTAACACAGAAAAATTTTATCCCGCAGTAAATATTATTATTATTATTATTATTATTATTATTATTATTATTATTATAATTATTATTATTATTATTATTATTATTACTATTATTCCGACAAAATTTCTGAACTCATACGATATTAGAAATTAAGACACTCACCACGACTACATTATCGTTATCACCTAATTTTACTCAATTTGAACAATATCTCAAAGAATATTAACGCTTTATTTAAACTTCGCATTTTATAGTTTCTCGACGTGAATTTTACAGCCCTGAAGATTTTCACACGACGAGCAGAATTGTAATACATTCGCCTGATCATTATTAAATATCAATCCGATACACGCATTCAAAAATTTATTGGGACAAACAAATTCTAACTACAACATTGATAAAAATATAGTCACAGACCTGTAATCATAGTCGTCTTGGAGATTCTAGCCACATTTAGCCAGCTGGTCTCGTGCTTAGCCTTCCATGGCTACATTTGACATCATTTTCTTATATATATAACTTAAGCTACACAGATTTTTACACTCGGTGTCGATTAACACCGCAAAACCGCACTTTCTTCGCGTTTAACATGCGACGAGCACGCTTCTCAAATGGCGACTGCCACTGTTTCCCCCGGACTCGGCTTTCGTTCTCGCTACTGCAGGCCAGGTGTTCCAAACAGATAAGAAAATCAGCCCTCACTGCTAACCTCCAGACTTCCCTTTGACAAATATCAAACACACACAATTGTAATACAGAGAGAAACTCAGCGACGTATTTTAACCAAATCTCTAAACCTTCAAATTTTCATCGGTGGCAGTTCAGGAAAATTTCTATCACCTTCCACTTAATATTCTACTTGAACCATTTACACGAATATGTAACAAGTTACTTTGAGAACAAAACCCCGCACTTTCTTGCAGACGAGCGACAATCAGACAGAGTGTGTAAAATAGGCGGAGAGTGGTTTCTTTTATACCCTCTGGGAGGGACGCCACCCTCTCCACGAGGCTGGATTTTGCAATCTGCTAATTCCACATCCACTTGACCAATTTTCTTGAAATTTATTTCTTAACTTCGGACAGACTTATAATTCATTATGGTGTTAATATCATATTTTCCCCATAATTGCAACGGGCGTAGTGAATTATTTCTGCCACGGAGTTTCGCGGCTTTTTCTTCAGGAAATTGACCTCGCCACGTGTCGCTGAATCCGTGAGCAGGACGCACGTTCCTCCAGGCTTAACTGCATTTATAATTAGCCTGGGGATTCTATCTTCACATACGGTTTATAAATAATTTAGATCCTTTATTCCTGGATTTATCATGTCGCCAAAATCTCTCGTTATGAAGGATTTTTCGAAATTGGCAGAGTATTCATTACTCGAGGTCCACCGAAGGGTCCCGACATTTCACGAGCTCGCGGCTCGCTTGTCACGGAGAGCTCTGTTTCCACGAGAGAGCCAGACTTTTGAAATAAAACAAGTCTACTCTCAAAAAAGTTATTTGTAGCTGAAATAAATATTTGGAATTAATTTTCATCGTAGAATTATGGGTTCAGTACGACATCGCTTATTACGACATACCGTATAATACGGCGTATTTTTATCACATATAACGTCCAATATTGATTTTAGTTTGTTACGCGTTTGGAGCTTGCTGACAATAAAAACAAACTCTTGTTTTCAGTAGATTGTAGATTTCAAATCAGTCTGTCTGTTAAGTCAGGGCCTCTCAAACGCCCAAAATCTCACGCGTGCAAACTGAGGCGTGGAGGTCCTGTGCACAGTGCATCGGTATGTATGCGCAAATCTCAAAGGAAAATTTTATAGGAAAAAATCCTCGAACTGCCGAGGAATAAAAAATCGAAATTAGGAACACTGTGCAATCCATCAAGGTCCATGTACTACAAAGTGTGATTCGAAATCTCATACGATGTGAAGCTCAAGGAGATCACTTTCAACATTTTCTGTAAGTACTGGTGAGTTCAGTTTCATTTACTATTTGATTTGTTTTATTTTTGTATTTATTTATCCTGAGCATGTATATAGTCATTTAGTTCCTATAGACGTAATCAAGCCACTTCTTTGAGACGACTACGTCTGATCGCCATGACGGGCCTGCGGTCGCTGTCACCGCTTCTCTGCGCTCCTATGCTTCGGTACTCGGCAACAAACTCCTAAAACATACTCTCTGTACTAGACCTGTTTGTGCTTCTATCACCTGTAATAACCCTCAATTGGCGGTCCCTTCGGAATTGATATAACTGGTGTCGACTCTACCAACAGAAAGTACCTATGTTTGACGGGCTATTGTTGGTGATGTTACTCACTTCTATTTGTTCCCTTCGTTGACCTTCACAGAATCTGAATTATGAAGATCTTCCAAGGACCGGCCAAATACCCAACTGAGGAGTGCTCGTTCAGCAGGTGCTCCGAAGTGCATGCTTTAACACATAAAATCCGAATTTCATGAGGAATCATTAGGGTTAAACATGACAACGAAAATTACATTTGACTACACGAACAGAATTTCACTCTACAAATCTATTTTACTAACCAAACCCCATGGCACAAGAGCCCCAAAGGGCCATGGCCTACCAAGTGACCACTACTTAGTCCAAAGCCTTGCAGATTACGAAGTGTTGCGTGGTCAGCCTCTCCTCGCCTTTCCCTCGTTATGGGTGCACTACCACTAGAGAGAGGCCTATCAGATGTTACAGTTATTATAGCGAAATTGCTCTCAAACATGATTATGTTATTTCAAATCGTATACATACATATGTACCCCATATATATGAGCTCTCGTTAAGATGACCACAGTCCAGTATCTGCAGATAGTCTAGCTGGGCAGAAGTACACCTTGGCAAGCCAAGGCCTAGATTGGAATGTACAAGCAACGGATCCTTGTTGCAGAATAGTGTGGCCAAGGCCTAGATTGGAATGTACAAGCAACGGATCCTTGTTGCATATTCAGAATAGTGTGGCAACATAGCACTGTATAGAACCAGTTTATTTTATACTTTTACCCGTAAAAAATATACGATGGAAAAAGACTATGACTAGCCTCAAATTTTTGGGAAACAAATTGGATTTCTGTGCGGAATATCGTGTTCAGATATTTGCTTATTTCACCGATATAATTTACTGCAATAAAGGCAAGGACGGTTTCCAAAGAAGTTTTCAGATCAACTTACTCCACGCCGTTAGCAGCGAGAACTCCCTGACCAGACTGAACTTGTCTCCACTTCTCCACAGTTCCTGTAGATAAAGGAAGGATAAGGATATGAAGTAACCTGCGAAACTGTGGATACCTTCAAAGAGAAGAGCTCATGTCATTTTATAAGCACAAATATGGCGACAGAAATGAGCACGTCATTACCAACTCGAATAAAGGGGAACTTCTATCTAAACTGATCAGATTCTTCCTGTCATTAAGTGAACATCCTGGGAAGAATATTTCATGGATACTGACTAGAATACATGACGGAGAGGGGTCTAGCGAAGGTGATGAGACGTCCCTGAGTAAAGTTGAACCTGGACAGAATGTAAGTAGTAGTCTGAACGTGTACGCGCTGATTTAGACTCTTGTTAAATATTTATGACGGTGTGTAGGGTTCTTTCCAATTATTGTGAACAATAGAACCACAAAGTTGAGAGGTAATGCTTGAATCATGTCTGCTTTCAAATATAAATTAGCTGAGTAAAGGAATTAAACTACAATGCGAGTGAGCCAAGTAATTATCCCTCAATTGAATTATGCATAGCGTCTCTGTTTCCATCAGACTTCAAAACTGGGGCATCCCGAAGAGGTCCCTTCCAAAGTACGTCGTTTCACGCAGCAACCACAGTGCGGTGCACCTTGCCTCTCTTATGCCCCGATACCACTCTCACTGAACGGAGTATGCACCTATTACTTAATTTAATGAGTCCAACACAATGCTAAGAATAGTGTGCACTATGATTTTGTCCATAGTCGGTATTTACTATGTTACTTTATTATTAGCTATTGTCCACGGCTTTGCTCGGGTGGGTATCGTAACTGATAAAAATAATCGTTCTCGGTACTCCACTAAGACGGTAATTCGTAAAGTATAAAAACTCACCGAAAAAATAAGATTCGTTTACCAGTACCTCTCTGTAAACCACGTTTGTGGAATTGCCTTTTGGGGCTAAGATGACCAGGCTACTGGCAGAGCTAACTCTGGAACATGCGACATAGAACTGTCCATGTGAGAAACAGATCCTCTCTCAAGTCTATGCCAGCTATGTTCGGTAACTGTCCCTGAGATATATTAATAGTCATGGCAATGCACACCTTGAGAGGGAATTGTATTCTTTTAAACTAGAACGGATATTCCACTTCAATTCATGGTATTCGTGGGATGAAAACCATCTTCCCTCTAGTACACCCAGTGATCCCTGTGACTCCTACAATGTTTATATGCAGTAGTCCAGTTCCATTGGACAATTTAGGTGGTTTAAGGTGTCTTAGTAACATTTCTCAGTAACTATACAGATTGTAATTCATATTTGTCAAGTGATTGGAGCAATTCGCATCAAAATAGACAGGTTGGCCATTTTATCAATGCACAGCGATATAGAAGACTGCCGCGAACCTCTTATGGGCGGTAAAAGTCAGAATTTACCATACAGTCTCAGATCTGCTGATGAATCGAGCACTTTAATAGATTTTGACTTCATTATTTTCAGTTTCAAGACTAAATGTTGCCTGATCACGTCCTTTATTAACACCTTGAGCAGTTCCTGGACTCAGTCATTGCAGCTCTCCCTCATGGTGAAGTAATTTTAATGGGCGACTTTAACTTGTCTATAAAGTGGTCTTCTCCAACTACCGGACTGTCAGCTAACAACTGTGACACATACTTTATAGACAGTTTTATTAATAGCCTCGGACTGAAACAGTTTAATATGTACCCAACCCGTGGACCCAACACCCTGGACTTCATACTCTCCTCATTAGAACTTAAAACAATAACCCAGGCAGAAACCTTTTCCTGTGTGACCACCAGTCCCTCGATGCTACATTCCTCCTTCCCCACCCCTCCTCAAAGCCTCACAGCAGGACATCCTACCGCCCTACCTACATCTGGCGCCGTGCCGACTGGCCTGCAATGTGTCGTGCCCTGGAATGCCTTCCCTGGAGTCTGCTCGAAATAGCTGATATCGAATCGGCTCTTGACCTGCTGTACGACTGGCTGCAAGCTGAAATTAAAGACTTCGTACCTGCACAACGGGATACTACTAGCAAACATCAACACTGGATATCACAAGAGACCAGACTGACACTATTTAATAAGAAGAGAGCTTGGCGCCTGTGGAAAGACTTCCCTAACCCACACACTCACAATACCTTCGTTACAATCCGCCGCCACGCGAGGTTTTTGGTCAGAAGAGACTACAAAACACACGTAGACACTGTCACTGAAAACGTCCGCAGCAATCCCAAGCGCTACTGGAGTCTCATCAACACACGGAGAAGGACGGAGCGGATTCCTGTCAGCGTGAACCACAACGATGCAACAGCAGATGGCGCCGATCGCAATGAACTGTTGAACAGGTATTTCTTCTCCAACTTCTCCCTTCCCTTACAAAACCAACCGCTCCCTCCCGTTGGTACAGCTTCAAACAGAACCCTATCAAGCATAACTACCACACCAAGTGAAGTTCATAACCTTCTTCAAACTCTTCGTACCAACAAAGCTACCGGTGCCGACACTATAGGTCCTCTTTTCCTAAAAAATACTGCTAGCACTCTTTGCGTCCCTCTCTCTAAATTATTTAACAGATGTTTTGCCGCAGGCTATTTTCATATTACCTGGAAACAGGCAAATATTGTTCCACTTCTCAAATCAGGCAACAAATTTAATGTTCCATCTTACCGACCAATCTCTATTTTCCCAACACTATCCTTTATCATTGAAAAAATTATACACCAGCGTCTCCTCGCATTCACTTTGCCGTACATCTCAACCAAGCAGCATGGTTTTCTACCAGGTGGCTCTTGTCTAACAAACCTGACCACTCTGCATAGCTTTGCATCACACGCCATTGCAGCTAAATCACAGCTGGATATCTGCTACGTAGACATTTCGAAAGCTTTCGATACTGTTGACCATACTATGTTGCTCCATAAATTCTCCGAACGATTTAATATACATGGCAGTCTACTGACCCTTCTTGCTGGCTTCCTACATAACCGTTGGCAGAGAGTGGTAATATCAGGCACTTCATCCTCATGGTTACTAGTCACCTCCGGTGTCCCACAAGGCAGTACTCTTGGCCCCTTGCTGTTTTCTTTGTTTATGGACGATCTGCCGTCCGAACTCAACGAAACAGCGAATACCCTACTCTTTGCTGACGACCGCAAGATATTTAGGGAGATCAGGAATCCAACAGATGCAGCTCTGCTACAGTCATCGCTTAATGCCCTCTCGAACTGGTGCCGTACTTGGAAACTTATCCCCAATCCACAAAAATGCAGCCACATGACCATAACACTGCGTAAATCTCCTCTACCGACATCATATTACCTACTCGACAAGTCCATCACCGTGGTTACGCAACAGCGTGACCTAGGTGTAATATTCGATACAAAATTACAATTTAAGACCCATATAGAAACATATACAACCAAGGCTATGAAATTACTAGGTATTCTCTATCGCTTCACAGAAATTTCTGACCCCGTTGCTCTTCGTCACTTCTTCCTCACGATCGTTCAACCTCTCTTAAACTACTGCTCTCCGATTTGGACAACAGCCGCCCCCTCCAATACCAAGCAGTTAGACAGAGCAGTGTCCTTCTTTGCTGTAATTGTAAGGAACAGAAACCCCAAGCTCAGAAATCTGTCTACGGAGCAGATATTAATGGCAATTAATGTGTCACCGCTGCACATCAGGCGACAGGTAGCTGACCTGAGTTTCCTCCACGAGATCTTAAATGGACATTACCGCTCGGAACATCTTGTTTCTCTCTTCTCTCTCCGCGTTCCTTCCCGCTCCACCAGAACCAAAGACCTTCTCCACATTCCCCACACTCAGCACTCAATACTTCAACGATCTTTCCTAATCCGCCTCCCAACACTCTTTAACAATATTAATAGGAGACAAGAGCTTGATATAGCATCAAATAAAAGTGTATTCGAGAGGTGTGTAAATAGTATCTTAAAGATAAGTTGATGTGAAGGGATTATACCGCCATCTTGACCCACGACGACTTGGCTATGAACATGGACATTCTCATGGTTTTCGATTTGGACAGTTATTAGTAGGATGTGTACCTGATCTTGTTATATCTTGTTATGTTTGTTATATTTTATTATGAAAGTTTACGTTTGTTAAATAATCTGTTGACAGTGCAAGTGAAATTTGCTCAGTGTAGCTGTATCTTGTGCTTCGTGAATAAATAAATATATTTTGATAGATTTCGGAGTTACGGTGCTCCACGTAATATAAGCAACTAAATTACGTGAAAGCATAGGGTTATAGGGCACTACCCAACGATTATCAAGAGTCACACGATTGATTTCACCAGTGAAACCGCCATCTCCTGGAGCTTCTTGTCGATACTGTGGGTTTCTGTCTTCTGCTATTTGAGTTTATTGAATGGGAGGTCAAGAAACTTCTTGCTGGAACTACCTGCTTTTATAAAGGGTGGTATGTTATTTAGATTGCCGCAAGGCCCGTGGATCATACTGGCCTTGATAATTTCATGAAGGATAGAATCTTTCGCAGAGTCTGATAGATCCGAACAAATAAAACTACCTAATTTATCTGGGAAAATGCGTTGTTGTAGTCCCAACAAACCCCTCAAACCCTGGCTATGATATCAATATGGTTGTGAGGCTTTCTTGCATACAGTAAGGTATTTGCAAGTTCTTCCTATCGAGAATTACATGTAAATGTAATGAATAGATCAGAACGACCGCTATTGTAAACGCATGCCATGCCGTCCTGAGTGTTTTCATGCATAACTTACTGTATACCGCGGTGACCCAGTGAAATCTGACGGAAGCACTGAGCGACATCGGTATCTTGTCTCGCTGTATTATCTCTAATATATATGAAATTATCAACTCTGAGCTGCGCCTGGTTGCTTGCAATGAAATGTGAAGCTCTGTCTCCATTTTTGCGTACATATCAACTAAGTATTGATTAAAAAGAGATTGAGAGTACTGTATTTGGTTGGTGCCCGTATTTCTGGTCAAGATGCGGTGAGAATAAAATTGTAGTGCATAAAATGGTTTTAAAGAGGTAATTTAGTTTTCGGATCAATCTGTGAAATATCTATGGAGTAACTATTCTCACCATGACAGAAAAGTAGTCGACGCTGCAAAGCATCATAGAACGGTGCACTTCACTAATGTGTTGCAATTTGTTATCAAAATTTTGTAATATAATATTTCGTTCTTCAAACTGTTGTCCAACTATCACAAGTGCTACTTCGCTTGCTTTCGGTATATTAAATCGTTCTATATGACCATTGGCTGGTTTTATATTAGCGTGCATTAGTACTTCGAAGCTGTGAGGTACTTTCTCGAGAGTAGTTATTAAATCTTTTATGTACGGGCTGTTATGATGAGATATCTTCCGGAATTGTTTTACCAGGCCTTGCTTTACATCCGGAAAGTTGGTGCATCTTAAGCGTGTCTTTCTCTCATCCTCTCCAACAAAATAAATCGGTAGGAATTGAGGACCTTGTTGGGGCAAAATTTGCAGACTACTAATTAACTGATAAATCTGACCCTCTAATTTGAATATTTGCATAAACCCATCTTCCATATCTTTTTCTGCTCCAAAATAAGTTATTTGGAAGCAGTCATTGTATTTTCTAACGTGGTCCATGAAATTTATGTGCTCAGGATGCAGACTCGTGATCAAACAACAGAACAACTCAGGAAGAGGCAAAAAAAGCCGCAACCTGAACTTTACGAGCATTATAGCACATATCAGGTGACTCTTCTTTAAACTTAATTTACCGGGCGAGTTGGCCGTGCGGTTAGAGCCGCGCGGCTGTGAGCTTGCATCCGGGAGATAGTAGGTTCGAATCCCACTATCGGCAGCCCTGAAAATGGTTTTCCGTGGTTTCCCATTTTCACACCAGGCAAATGCTGGGGCTGTACCTTAATTAAGGCCACGGCCGCTTCCTCCCAACTCCTAGGCCTTTCCTATCCCATCGTCGCCATAAGACCTATCTGTGTCGGTGCGACGTAAAGCCCCTAGCAAAAAAAATTAAAAATTTATTGAATTACTTGCATTTATGGCTCATATTACTCAGGGATACGACTTCATCGGTTTCACAAGCCACCTCCGAGTCGTATTTCATCCCAGAAAATGCTTTAATCTTCCATGGAACCGAACGTCTTTCCGATCGTCCTCCTGGATTATTCTGCCCATGACTATAAACGAATGCTCTCCGGAAAATCTTGTTATTAAATAACCTCCTACTGCTCTGCGGAACTCCGGATGATTTTCCTGGTAATTAGACGTTGTTTCTCTAGTTATCAGATTTATAAATTGTTGTAGAGAGATAAATAAACAACAAATTTTCCATGATATAGATTTTGTGTCGCCGAAAACCTTCGATGTGTTATTGTGGCGTTAAACCACCAGGGAAAGAAAGATAGGTATTTAGGCTACTTGTACACCAAATTTCTCGTACAGCTCTCCATTGCGACAGACGTGGAAAATAGTCAAGGACATTTGTCCGGCTGCAACCAACCCGCATAAACCTCCCTAAGTAAGAAATTGCGACATATCAGTGAAGTAGTCTGCAGAACTGCTATAATTATTTCCATCACTATCATGTGACAGCATAGAAAAATCTTCTCATTGACACACCATGTTAGCCACTATCGTTTCACGTACTTCTCGGCTATGACTTGAGCGCCATATAAAACGAAAGGTATTGCTCTAAACAGGCAAGCTCCGTCACCAATAATTAGAACGATGGTGTGAGGAGTCATAGCGGCATTTATATTCAACATTTCGACAACCATTCCAGTGGTTTAATTTATTAGAATGCCAAAAATGTAATAAATTTAATACACAAAACTACTCATAAATTACAATACGTACAGAAAACAAATGAACACTACACCAGAAAATTATGAAGTTTGCATTATGAACGTGGAATTATTATATCGAGCAGCGTTTGCCCTTTGGGGTTGTAGCACTTATTATATCATGTCTCGAAGCCCCCCCCCCCCCCTCCGGACTACCAAACACTGCTGAAACAAATCCCTTCTTAGCGAGTCTCTACGTCACAAAAGGTAGCAGTATGAACATAGAATTATTATATCCAGCAGCGTGTTCTCTAAGCGTGTGTGTCTGTTGGAGTTGTAGCGCTTGGGATATCGCGTCTCCCCCTCCCGGTCGACCCAAAACTGCTGAGACAAATCCCTTCTTAGCGAGTCTCTACGTCATAAATGTAGAAGTATGAACATGGAGTTATTATATCCAGCAGCGTGTACCCGTGGGGGTTGTAGCGCTTGTGATATCGTGCCTTAACACCCCTCTCCTGGACGAACCAACACCGCCGATTCTCTACGCCACGAAAGGAAGCTTCTGACTACCGCACATTATAACTATGCAGCAGTTAACATGTGTTAGGAAAAAATGGGGGTAAATTTCACATTCATAGCATTTTATGTTGTCGTGTTTTTCGTCCAGCAGTGTCAAGCTGAAATGATTAACTCTGCAGGAAATATAACTATCCCATCACAGAAGATAATTAATAGGCCTATTAGGCACATTCACACAACCATTCCATGGACTTTTCGTTCAAATTCCATGGACTTTTGATTAGGTTTCAAGACAATCCCGCCAAAAAAAATGTTTCAATACATTCTTTTATATCCTTATTTTTTGCTCCGTTAGGGTTTGATTTCCAAAAGAAACAAAAGAAAGAAAATACATGTTGAATTATTTACATCGGTGTACTTTTACAGCTATTTAAGTCAATAGCCGCGTTAAACAACGCTTCTCTCTATAAAATTTCAACCCCTTAATGGCCCCTGCTCCCATAACAATGTGCAAACCAAACAACACTTTAATTAATTTCCTCAGGTGTGGTTGGCTTGAATGTCACGCCTTTCTGAAGTGCATAAATATTTTTCTCTGAGTGCTGGAGTACAGACAAGATGCTAGAAATGCTGGGCTGGCACAGAAGGAGATAATTGATTTGGCATATTTCAGGCTTAGGGTAGCTGAAGCTTTTGTGAAGGTTGGTAACCTATTCAAGGGTATCAACAGAGGAAGGCCATCTACAAGCCCTGTAACATCACTTTCAACTAATAAAAACAAACAACTGAGAGGAGGGAAGTGCAGATGGATAGTGTTGATCACTTACCAGAACATGATGGCAATAAAGAGCCAACTCGATGCAAGAAAATGAATTGCACCCAGCGATCACACATTATCTGCAGAAAATGTGGAGTATATCTTTGTATAAATAGGAACAGGTACAGTAGAAACATTGTATACCTCCAAATCCTGTCCTAAGAAGGTTACCATCCCAAGGTAAAAGTTTAGGATTCAGCAACAATTGAGACCAAATGTACAGTATATTCTACATGATATATTTTTGTAACAGGCAGTCTCTCATCAACCAAATTTTGTAAGTACATCCCCAGTACGACCTAAAATCAAAATCCAGTCAGAAATAATTTTCTTTCTAATCAGAAAAATTCGGAACTGAAGGGGTTAAGGGGCTGAATTTTGAAAAAGCCTTTCTTAATTAATCTCTACATTATAGAGTAAAACTACTGACCAAATTTCATATTTGTAGCATCAGCGGGTTAACCATTTAGGGGCTGATTTTGAAAGAAATATATAAAATAAAAATAAAAATATATCCGTCAATAGGCGGGACAAATAACGTTTCTCCATATAAATTTTGAACCACTTGATGGTTTGACTTTTGAAAAATCTCTTCTTAGTGGTTTCCTACATCACAAAATGAAACTATTGACCAAATTTCACATAGCTTCCGCTCGGCGGTGATGGACTATTCAGTCAATCAGAGACCACTGTCTGCTGATCCTGTAAAATTCACCCTCAGTTCGTACGTCAAGCGGTTCTGGAGGAATGAGTATTCATATTCGGACATAACCCTCATTAGAACTCCATATAATTGTATTACAATCCTATATTATTTAAAATATAGGACATAGAAACACCCAAACTGTGAAATTTTGACGTACGCCGAACAATAATGGTTGAATGAATGTTTTGTTTTATGGGTAGAATGTTTAAAAGTATTTCTATGATATAGAAGACCAACCTTCATGCCAAATTTTAAGTTAACACGTGAAACGCTTTAGAAAGAATGAATATTGTAACCACCATCTAAACCGCCTAGGGGAGAAATATTTTCAACTATATGATCCTTGACAGCTAGGACATAAAGGAATGACCTTCTTGAACTATTACAACGTATGTCAAGTGGTTTTTGGACGGATGAATAATTTCGTTTCCGGAGCTATATTTAAAATATAGGACGTAGAAACACCCAAACTGTGAAATTTTGAGGTCGTACGCCGAACAATAATGGTTAAGGGTGAAATGTTTTAAAATATTTCCACACCTAGGATTTAAAATATATACCGTCATTTGGAGTTTTGTCTTCATCGGTTTCGGAGGAATTAATATTTTTTTGTTTTCAGATCTTAACCCTCCATTTAACTCCCTGATTAGTGAATATCTTTTTCAATCCTTCCTCGGCAACAGTGATGCCATAGTTGCTTCCGATCCCTAAACAATAAAAAGGAAAGACCAAGCTTGAGATTTTACGCCAGGGCCTCTCAAACGCCCAAAATCTCACGCGTGCAAATCGAGGTGCAAGAGCTCCGTGCACTGTGCATCGGTCCCGCTCGGACCAACGCTTCGTCTCTAGGCAACTCGGCTAAGCTCGGCTCTACTCTGGTCAACCGCGCACAGTGCATGCACCAAGCGCATGCACCCTGAGAGGCCCTGCTTTACGCAATCATAACGTATTCATAGCCGTAGTACCTTCAGTTTTACTTGGTATTCCAACTGCAAAGGCGTAATTTCATTTTATGAATGCCACATCAATTACCTCTTAGTGATGTTTTCTAAACGTTCAGGTCTAACGGTCAGGCAACCAGTAAGTAAGAATCCATGGTGTATCTTCTAACAGTTTCTCAGCAACCACGTTTGAAAAATGCACAGAAATGAAATGATGTTGAATTATAACATTTACAGCATGAACCATTTTTGGGACTGTACACATCGCTATTCTTGAAATGTGGAATACAAAGAACGTATCAATTCATGAATTTCGAGCTTGGTTACAACCTGAAATTTGCATAACTTAATAGCAACGTCTGTAATGACGTCATGCTTACCGCTTGATGGACCACACTTATTTTTGTTGTTGCTATTTTGTTGTAAGTCGCACCGACACAGATATGTCTTACGGCGACGATGGGAGAGGAAAGGCCTAGGAATTGTAAGGAAGCGGCCGTGCCTGGTGTGAAAATGGGAAACCACGGAAAACCATCTTCATGGCCGCCGACAGTGGGGCTCGAACCCACTATCTCCCGATTACTGGATATTGGCCGCACTTAAGCGACTGCAGCTATCGAGCTCGGTCACTTATTTTTGCCAGCATCCGTGAATAAGCGTTTTGAATAACAACCATTTAGAAGTGATTCATTTGCTTCTTAAGTTCGTCATGATTTCCTTAATAAAGTCGATTATGTGGCTATCACACATATAAAACACTTTCCACGGTAGATAAATGGTGGTGATCTACTGTGTGAGAATAGAACTGAATCGTTTCTCTCGCGGAAGCTCGAGAGTCCACCGCAGGATGAGGTCTAGCATTATCAAGTTGAAATACTGCTGCAGGACATCCTGTATATATAGAAGGCGCATGACTCTTAAAATGTCATTGATGTAATGCACACTACTGATACGAAATCGTACTAGAGTGTTTGCATTCGCAAATACAATAACATCAGAACGAGCTAGGGCGTCATGATTGGTGCGAATAGAGCTCTGCGTGATGTGACTCACCATGTCGTCGTCATTCCTACACCAGTTTAAATAGACGATACCGTTTCTGCATACCTTTACACTATTGAAGTTTTGTTCTCATCTGTCGCGGGTGCAGAGGGGATTCCTATGCTCTAACTGAAATAAACCCAACGAATTGTCGCACTTGATTCTGTGCATGTTTAAAGTCTCTCAGGTATATGAAAATTTGAGAAGAACAGTACCCTCCGTGGTACCCTTCCATTACCCCAAAAAAGAGTCTTGTTGGTAGGGAAACAGATGAGTAGAAACAATATTATTCTGCTAGATTCAAATTCTGATAATCCTTGCTGAATCCTTAGGCATGTCCTGAATACGTTTCTGTAAAGCCCGTAAATTCTCTTGATTAATACAAATGAGAAATTCACTATATTTCTGTGGATCAGAGTCCACGTAAGACTGCAAGGTTTGCAGTCACGTGGTGTACAGCTTTCTTACTTACTAACTTGTTGCTTGCTATCTCCTTTACTTGAACTAATGAACTAATATTCAAAAATGTGTTAATTTTATGCATTTGACAAAGTCTCAACTTGCCGATATACGAGAAAAAAGTAGTCTGAGTTAATTAACCTGTCAGGAGTTCAATTCATGAAAATAAAAATGCTCGTCTTTTCTCTGCGGAAATTAAATTTCAATTTAAAACAATTTAAGTTTCAAATAATTAATATTTTAATGAAATGTGTATAAAATATATTATTTAAAAAAACAGATTGGCAATTTAAATATCACTGATGTGTGAGAGATTAAATATCGCTTAAAATCTTACTCGTGATACTTTCAATGCTTCTTTGCTTTATGGATGAGGCTTAGAAAATCTTATGTTATTGGCTTTAAGTCCCACTAAACACTTTTACGGTTTTCGGAGACGCCGAGGTGCCTGAATTCAGTCCCGCAGGAGTTCTTTTATTTATCAATAAATCTATCGACACGAAGCTGGCGTATTTGAGCACTCTCAAATACCACTGGACTGAGACAGGATCGAACATGCCAAGTTGGGGTCAGAAGGCCACGGCCTCAACCGTCTGAGTCACTCAGCTCGGCTTGATCAGCATCCTCCGGGACTATGTGAGTGTAAATCCAGTCTGTTCACCTGTGTCGTCATTTTGTTTGTACTGATGAGAACATCTCTGACAAAAGGAATGAAACATTTTGATAGCTCACAAATTTTAACATTTTGTCGTACCATAAACAAATATGTTGCCAGTCTTAGTAAATACGCCGTACGTATCTAAATCAGTTCATATGACTATTTATCTTGTCCAGTTTCATGGCTGAGTGGTCCGTGTCATGGGCTTGCGTCCTCGAGTCCTCAGTTTTGATTTCTGGCCACGTCGAAAGAATTTATTCAGCGGTTAATTCATCTGGCTCGGGGACTGGATTTTTATACTGTCCCCAACATCACTGCGAATCTTACAGTACCTACAACACACAAACAAGCAGTTTGTCACACATGGCACATGCCACTCTCCCCCATGGAAGTGCCTTGTCTTACAAGAACTGCACCAGGATAACAACAGACACGCGAAATTCGTATTGTTTTTACTTTTTATCTTCTTCACAAATGTGCTTAAATATTGAAAATTAAATTCTAAACTTCAGTTCAATAGACATATGAATAGCCTTCACTCGCTAATCTACTGATATTACTATTATTCCACAGTGCAATCAACCATTCGACAATCATTCAAGGCCTGAGACAGCGTGGATGGGAGGTGCATGAAGAATTTCACTGCGTCTCTAGCGGCAACTCAACGAGAAGGGTCAACATCATAGCCAACAATAACAAAGAATAAATGAATGGTGTTAGTTTCTACCATTCGCTTCGAGTGGGATCTACAACAAGCTCAGAACATTAATGTGAAGAAATAAGCAATTTATAACCATGTCTGCAATATCTCAGCCAAATATAATATTACAAGATTCTCTGCAAATTATACATTTGCATTTACACCTGAAATCGCAATCCACTTTCGAAGAATTTTCCTGAAAAATATTTCATTATTATTGTTACGGGGATACCGTGGAGCACAGAGGTGTAAGAATGTGCGGGCGTGAATGGGTGGACAGAGAAAAGATCAAAGTATGATTTAAAGCCCTAAAATTTGAAATTTTATTTCTTACCCCTTTTCTTCTGAAATTAACCTTACATGAACAACACCAAATAACACTTGGATAGATAAGATGAGCTCGTCAAATCTTGTGACAATAACGATTTTAAACCCTAAAACAATCAGGTACTCAATAATTTGGAGAAAGAGCTTCTAGATCCAAAGTTACATAGTTCGAAAGAGCACCACTGCTCTATTCAATTAACTCTCTACGAGACTGATTTCCAAAACTTATCCCAATCAAGTCTTTCCAAGGCACAATCTACATTTTACACTAGATCATTACACAACTGATTTACTGTCTTCCTCGCTCGATAGTCTAATTTACACTTAAATAACATTTAACAGAGGCAATAAGTGCCCATTTTACACGGCCTTAGCGAAAAAAGAAAATGTTTAAGACATCAGCCGTAAACCAAAATTCTAGGAGGCGAACAATCGCACTCCTTTGAAAATACATTCTGAAACAGTTAAAACCCTAGGTGAGCTTACAGAGGCTAAGCCTATACAACAGAGGTGACTAGATAGAGCAAAGTAAAGTTCCAAAAGAAGATATAAAATTTAAATTTTACAAATCATAGTCACCCCAATACCAAGTTGAAAGGGAATTAAAAGAGGGTGAACACTCTTTATTCCCCAAGTTAGAATAAATTCCTTGCTGGAAAATGTACATTGAAAAGGTGATAGATTTACATTAAGAAAGAACTTTGAAACTTTCCCTCAAGTCAGCTTTCTGAGACTATGACATGATTAAAATATGTCTGCCATTACCTTGAGCTGGTGGGCCTTTCGGCTTGCCCCCTGCCTCCACTACGTACGCACTATAAACCTCTTGACTGGAGCGATGGAAAACACAACATGACCCAGAAGGTCCCAGCTTTTATAGCGGAGAGGATGGTTCCAGAATTCTCTGGGCCAAAGTCCTGTGAATACCCTCAATTGTGATTGGCTAATTTAATAAATATCCAAAATTTATGATTGTTGGTTAACAATTTTCATGAAGAAGGAAGGGATAGTAGTGGTAGAACCCTAAAAATACAAGAATAATCTACAAACATTGCAGTTTTGTAACCTAGAAACTACAAATTTCTTTGAAGATTAATTGTCCATCTTCCCACCAGAAGGGGACCATAAGTCGACAGTAGAGACACCTGAATATAAAGTTCGAAACTTCTTCTGATGGACAGTTCACTGTTCGTATTACAGATGATCTTCTAAAAGGCGCTCGGTTTAAATGTACGGAGTAGGTGTACCTCCGGTACAGACCTCCACCCCATAAAGTTCGTCCACTTTTGATACAGTTTTGAAATTTAGCATTTTAGAACATTTTCAATTTAGAGACCGAAGTCATAAAATTTCTTGATGGAGAGTTTGTACTCTAAAGAACTACACTGAAGACGTTGTTGTACTTCCACGATTTGTGTTGTTCACAAAATTCCCTCAAAATCGTACAATTTCGTTTTATGCTGGCAATATGTTCATCAAACACTCGGTATATTAACTGCATTTCTAACGCATTAACAAACCCCACTGAGGAAAGCATATACAAACTGAACTGATCTTTATGATATATTGTCCAATGGTAATGGTCTATCTCTCCAAACTCTCCGCCCTGTGAAACACATTCACTATTTCTGCCAACTTGAGAATTCACCGCGGGAGTCGGACGGTACAAACAAGAGTTTTATAAGTCGACATAAAAATTGTTAAGACAGACAATATGAGTTGATACCAATTTAAGTAAGGTCTAATAATCATCGTGTGCTGGACTGACATTAGGTCAATGTGATGACTTCTGCAGCCGCATTGATAGCCTTTCTTGACCAGATATGCCGTCTGTCATACCAAGCTCCTTTGGGTGGGCGTGGCAGAATACATCTACGGTTTCCTCCTGCCTGTCTTAAGAGGCGTCTAAAAGAATGACCAGAGGCTCTCAACTTGAGACCATGGACTGCAGGCCATGGTTCTCCTCGCTCAGCCACTCACTTGTGTCAGACTCCTCACCCTCTTCTTCCCTACCTCTCTTGGTCAACAATTTCCCTGTTAAAACACCGACGGTATTAGGTTTGCGAGGCATTTATATTTTTTTATTTTTTTTTTTTCATTCATTATTTATTTTCACGCCTTTTGTGTCCTTTTTCTTTCTTTTGTCGATATCTTCATTCTTCGAAATGTCAGATCTCTTCTATGTTTCTCTCTCATTAGAGGATAGTTGCGACGTTGTACTTCCTCATAAAACATTAATCAACACCACTCTGGTATCAAGCAGCTCGTCAACTTAAATCGCGATGATAAATGACTCTGTTCTAGCCGAATTATCTTCGGCCCAATCTCTCAATTTATTTGCTAGTACTCCTGTGTAAATCTTGTTTAATGAGTCCAGTAAAGTTATCCCTCTATAATTACTCGGTAGATTTTTGTTACCTTTCATCTCATAGATTGGGCATGTCATCCCTGTTTCTCACTCTTTTGGAAATTTACCGCACTCGAAAATCCTGTTAAATTATTTTACTATGCCCTCTATCATCTGCCCGTATTTAACTATTTATTTCCAAAACAGGTTCTTGATACTGTTACTTCCCCCCGCCGACCTACCCTTAAGTTTACCTATCACCTCAAGAACTGCCTCTTTTACAATTTCCTTATCAAGCTCATATATCGTTACCTCTATATCTCTCCATGAAACCTTTTCCCCTTTCTATAATTCCATTTCTCCTTCCCTCCTAATAATTCGCGGAAGTAGTTCACCCACAGGTCGTAACCAATGCTCTGTTTATTAAAACCTTCCCTCCCTTATTAATTTTGTTTATCCTATCCCATACACCCTCGGATTGATTCATCCTACACTCCCTATTTATTGACTCTGTTTGTTCCTTCATCCATAAATTCTACCTCTCAACAATTTTAAGTTTGTATATTTTTCCTTAATTTACAAACAACTTCACATTCTGCACTTCCTCCATTTTTCTGTATTATTTAAGCGACTTTATGACTATTATCCTTAATTCGTCGCACTCCTTGTTATACCACCCATCCTGCCCTCTCGTCCTATTTCTCCTCCTTCTGTTTATCTAAGCTGCCCGTTTAATTGCGTTTTCAATTAATTCCAACGCTTTGTCAATATTGTATTCCCTCAAAGCAACTTCCCAGCAACACCTAATTACTTGTAGCTCATTTTCTATAAGGGCATTCATTTCCCGTTTTGCATTATCTGTCCATTTATATTTAATAATTCAATTTAATATATACCCTTCTAGATACTTCTCTTTATCTCTCCATCCCTTACGTCTTCCACACTCCTTTCTATCACACCCAGACCGGTGCATGGTGGGATTTAACCCAGTCTCCTACCTCCATCTTCTTGATTCACCCTAACATGTCTTCCGAGCTAATTACTAAATCAATAACGCTTCCTTCCTGAACTGTAATGTACGTCAATTTCCATTCCCTATCCCACCAACCATTCACAATGTAGAATTTTCCTGCTGCGCACAATTGTAAGAGTTTTACTCCGTAACTATTTCTTTCTTTACCTTCACTTCGTCTTTCTCCGTTCATTTTCATCTCAACCTCTTTGCTGAACATTGGGCACTGCTCACCTATCCTAGCATTCCAGTCATCAAATAGCAACATCCCATCTTTCTAATTTCCCACTTATAATACTAGTTTCCGATAATAAATCCTCAAAAAAGTTATCATTAGCGTACAAGGAGCTCTGGGGTGAAAGCCAAGCATACCTTCTTTACCCTCCCACCCCATATTAGACCTAAGCCAGATCACTTCTTCCAACTCGTTCTCAGTATCCTCTATTAGTTCACTAATTTCTTCCTTTATTAACTCCACTATCCCCCGGCTTTCTCCCCTTATTGCGCACTTTTCTCTTGGACTTATACTTGACCACAAATCCCCATGTTATCTCCCTTCCTCTTTCTAACCACGTCTCCATGAGTGCCAGAATGTCAATGCTTTCCACTACATTTTTTACCTCATTATTACCGAATTTACTTAACAATCCTTCAATATTCACAAACCCTATCTTCCATTCTAGTTACAACTTGCCCTCCCGCCCTTCTCCATTTCCTTCCTTATTTTTACTTCTCGTTACAATGGCCCTCTCTCCTTCTACCTCCATCCACTCTTTTCATGACATTTTGGAGCGCTCTTTGCCCTCCTTGTAATCCGTACCTTTACTTTTTAACCCACACGTCTCTTAAACTCAGATTCTCCCTTTGTTCATAGCTTCTCTTCCATTCATTTCGTCCCTCGAACCTTCACCTTTGTTATGCACGTGTCCACTGCACTCTGTACTTGCCGTTTCTTGAGAATCTCCCTCCAGCACTACGTCCTGAATCCTCGTTTCTGTTCCCGCACTGCACTGGCCACTGACCCCTGCGTTGAGCTCGACTCTTACCTCGTCTCGTCCCACCACTCGATCTGCAACATGCCTTCTATCTTGCCTTGTCACCATGTCTTCTTCCTGCTTGAGCTTCTCTTCTATTACTTGCAGTTTCGTCACTGATCAAACTCGTACCCATCTTAACGACGTTGAGCTAAGGATTGATTACGTGACCGTGACGTCACGACCACGTGCTCTTGTTTGGTAAACATAGCCACGTGCTTTTTTGACAGCTGTCTTCTTGACGAACCCTAACCTCACTTTGAAGGACAATAGAGCGTCGCTAACCTCACTGCTGCCATCTTTACGGCGGTAAACCTCAAGGCTGCCACCTTATGCATGTTATAGCGCGGAATTTAAAATCCAACAATGGAACATTGTTAACCTCACTCTTGTCATCTTTACGGCAGTAAACCTCAAGGCTGCCACCTTATGCATGTTGTAGCGCGGAATTTATAATCCAACAACAGAACATTGCTAAACTCTCTGCTATCATCTTGAAAAGTTCAGTGTTCCAAACACTAGTTCGAAAAACGTACCTCATCGCACCTCGGGGATTTTATTAGGTAAGACGTAACCCCTAGGTTCCATTCCTTGTTCTGAACATGAAACCATTTACAAATAAAGATTAATTTTCTACACTTAACAAAGTACAAGCGTTCTTGCTGATAGCGATCGATGAGGTTGTTGCTCCTTCAGCCCTTTAGCCCTTTAGCCCATTAGCCCTTTAGCCCTTTTGCCCATTAGCCCTTTAGCCCATTAGCCCCTTATCCCTACAAGGAATGTGCGGTAAGGAGGAGGAAGAGTCCTTTCATCCTTGAAACAATATGTTTCCGAACCGATATTTCATGTTACATATTTATGTAATAACTTGTTCAACAGCTAGGGACTTAAATGTAAGCAGAGTATTTCTTATAGCACTAGCGTTCTGTTTAATTTTACTTCCCGCATAAGCTACATGCTTGTAACCCATGCCAACAGATTGACTGATATTTCATGTTACATGTTTATGCGATAACTTGTTCGACTGATTTTCACACAAGACGAATGATGGAAGGTAAATAATTTGAAGTTATACTTTGGCTATATCGTTTACCGAGCGAGTTAGCTGCGCAGTATGGGTACAGTGTGTTTTTTTTTATTTTTACACTAGGCAAATCATTGAAGTTGTAGTTTTGCAATATTGCTTACTGAGCGAGTTAGCTATGCGATATGTGCACAGTGTGTTTCCATAGTTTTTGATTTTACACTAAGCAAATCATCAAAATTCTACTTTTGCTCTGAACACATCAAACAATGTTCTGATCATATGTTGAGGTTAACAACATCGATTACAGTGTTCGATTCTAGTCTTGTTATGTTTCATTCTGATCTTCTTAGAACAAGGGTACCACCTAACATGTTCTAAACACATGTTGTATTGAGTACAGTGTTCGATTCTAGTCTTGATCACTTATTTTGTGTTCTGAACACATCGATCAATGTTCTGATCACATGTTGTATCGAGTACAGTGTTCGATTCTAGTCATGATCACCTATTTTGTGTTCTGAACACATCAATCAATGTTCTGATCACATGTTGAAGTTAGCAACATCGATTACAGTGTTCTATTCTAGTCTTGTTATGTTTCAATCTTATCTTCTTAGAACAAGGGTATCCCCTGACATATTCTAAACACATGATGTATTGAGTACAGTGTTCGATTCTAGTCTTGATCACTTATTTTGTTTTCTGAACGCATCAATCAATGTTCTGATCACATGTCGTATCGGGTACAGCGTTTGATTCTACTCTTCTTATGTTTCGAAAGTCTAAACATGCATAATAATGTTATCGCTGCACACGCTTGCCTTCGCGATGCAGGTTTAAACTTGTTCGATATAAAGCTATGCCTTGACATAAGAGGCGGAGGAGGAAGTAGAGAAGGAGGAGGAGGAGGAGGAGGAGAATGATAAGGCCTTAACAGCCTATGTACAGTCGCCATTGTTTAATGATTATAGCTGTCAAAAGAATTTTTCAAATTATCCACCACCACATTTCAGCTAAAGAGGGTAGCAGGGTGCTCTGTTCATTAAGCACATAGAATTTCAAATTGCCCTCCACACATGCATAACAGCAGCTGTTATCTTGCGCAGTAGCCTCTAAGCTAGCTTTCTTCATAAGAGTAGCTGCCATCTTGTGCGAGCACCCCTAGGCTGTCTCATAAGGAGCTATGTATAGTCACCATTTTGTGTCCGCCATCTTGCGTAAGCATCCCTAGGACGTCTCAAGCCATCTTGTGTCTCATAAGAGCAGCCACCATCTTGTAGAAATAGATAGCTGCCAATGCCAAAGGGCTTAAGTAAGAATCGAACCGTTGATCTCATCATTAGACTATGTTTTTTCTTGTTCCTGATACTACGAACCTACGTATTAGGCGGAAAAATTTCGTCCGTTTTGCTCTACGATGCACCGTTTTCGAGATATTTAACATTTTGCATTTAAGCCTCCAAATTTACTGAATCGAACCAGCACGGTACGTTATACTCTCTACCATAGTTAGACCTGATCATGTTACGAAGACTCGCTTCAATACAAGCTAAAATAGAGCAAATGCCAAAGGGCATAAGTAGGAACCGAACCGTTGATCCCATCATTAGACTATGGTTTTCTTGTTCCTCATACTGCGAACCTAGGTATTAGGCAGAAAAATTTTGTCCGTTTTGCTCTACGGTGCACCGTTTTCGATATATTTAACATTTTGCATTTAAGCCCTAAATTTAATGAATCGAACTAGCACGACACGTTAGCCTCTAAGCTAGCTTTCTTCATAAGAGTAGCAACCATCCTGCGCAAGCACCCTTAAAGCGTCTCATAAGGAGTTGTGTATAGCCGCCATCTTGTGTCCGCCATCTTGCGCAAGCATCCTTAGGGCGTCTCAAGCCATCTTGTGCAAGGACACTTAAGCCGTCCCATAAGAGCAGTCGCTATCTTGAGCAAGCATCCCTAGGGCATCTCATAAGGAGCCATGTATAACTGCCATCTTGCGCAAGCATCCCAAGGGCGTCTCATAAGAACCTGTGTATAGCAGCCATCTTGCGTAAGCACCCTTAAGGAGTCATGTATAGCCGCCATCTTATGCAATTAGCGTCGAGAGAGGGCTGCTGGAGAATTTCCCTTTTTAAATTATCCACCACCACATTTCAAAGGTATCTAGCTAAAGAAGGCAGCACTGCGGATGACAGGTGACGAATTTACATCTAAAGAGGGCAGCACGGTGCTCTCTGGATTAAAGATGGCGGATGACAGCTGCACATGGCTTTGTTTCCAAACAAGAGCACGTGGAATTTGCCGCCACCACATTTCAAACTAAAGAGGGCAGCACTATGCTCTGTTGATTAAAGACGGCGGATGGTAGCTGTCAAAAAAGCACGTGAGTTTGTTTCCAAACAAGAGCACGTGAAATTTTTCAATTTGCCGCCACCACATTTCAAAGGTATCTAGCTAAAGATGGCAGCACGGTGCTCAAAGATGGCGGATGATAGCTAACAGAACTTTTCAAATTGCCCGCTACTACGTGCTTAAGGTAGTAGCCATAAAGAGGGCAGCACGGTGTTCTGTGGATTAAAGATGGCGGATGACAGCTGACGAAATTGCCCGCAGCACAGTGCTCTGTTGATTAAAGATGGCGGATGACAGCTGTCAAAAAAGCACATGGCTTTGTTTCCAAACAAGAGCACGTTGAATTTGCCGCCACCACATTTCAAACTAAAGAGGGCAGCACTGTGCTCTGTTGATTAAAGATGGCGGATGGTAGCTGTCAAAAAAGCACGTGAGTTTGTTTCCAAACAAGAGCACGTGAAATTTTTCAATTTGCCGCCACCACATTTCAAAGGTATCTAGCTAAAGATGGTAGCACAGTGCTCTCTTGATTAAAGATGGCTGCTGTCATGTGGAATTGCCTGCCACCACAGGTATCTAGCTAAAGAGGGCAGCATGGTGCACAAAGATGGCTGCTGTCAAAAAGCATTTTTCAAATTATCCGCCACCACATTTCAAAGGTAAGTAGCTAAAGAGGGCAGCACTGTGATTAAAGATGGCGGATGACAGCTGCACGTGGCTTTGTTTACCTCGCGCTAGTTAGGTTAAGTTGGTAGCACTAAGGTTTAGACCCGTCAAGATGGTAGCACTGCGGATGACAGGTGACGAATTTTGCATCTAAAGAGGGCAGCACAGTGCTTTGTGGTTTAAAGATGGCGGATGACAGCTGTCAAAAAAAGCACGTGGCTGTCAAAAAAACACGTGGCTTTGTTTACCTCGCACTAGTTAGGTTAAGTTGGCACTACTGAGGTTTAGGCCCGTCAAGATGGCAGTACTGAGGTTAGCGATGCGTTGTTGTCTGTCAAAAAGCACGTGGCTTTGTTTACAAATCTGTCAAAAAGCACGTGGCTGTCAAAAAGCACGTGGATTTGTTTATCTCGCGGTAGTTAGGTTAAGTTGGCACTACTGAGGTTTAGGCCCGTCAATATGGCAGTACTGAGGTTAGCGATGCGTTGTTGTCTGTCAAAAAGCACGTGGCTTTGTTTACAAATCTGTCAAAAAGCACGTGACTGTCAAAAAGCACGTGGCTTTGTTTATCTCGCGCTAGTTAAGTTAAGTTGGCACTACTGAGGTTTAGGCCCGTCAAGATGGCAGTACTGAGGTTAGCGATGCGTTGTTGTCTGTCAAAAAGCACGTGGCTGTCAAAAACACGTGGCTTTGTTTACCTCATGCTAGTTAGGTTAAGTTGGTACTAGTGAGGTTTAGGCCCGTCAAGATGGCAGCAGTGAGGTTAGCGATGCGTTGTTGTCGATGACAGCTGTCAAAAAGCACGTGGCTTTGTTTACAAATTCAAATCTCCCGCCAAAATTCAAATCTCCCGCCAAAATTCAAATCTCCCGCCAGAATTCAAATTTCCCGCGCCGCGCGAGGAGGAGGAGGCCGCAGAACCATCCAATTATACTACTCATTATATTATTAGTCCTCAATAAATATTCACGGAGTTCACGACTGATTATATTCCATCGACGACATAGTACGATCTATTTATTCAATAACTGTATGTTGTTCCTAACTCCCCCTTTACGCTCGATTTGTTTTCTGAGGTTAGTCTCCACAAATGATCGTAGGGGCGTAACTTTAAATTCCCATAACTTTTGAACGATCGTGAATACGTAATTATTACGTGGACCCAAACCACTATTTGCACCATAAAACTTTGATCACTATCTATAATTCATTAGAACCGCGATTTAAACAATAAGTTTAGACCATTATTTAGAAATCATTCGAACTGGCGGCAGCATTCTGACACATTAATTAACATACATTTAATCAACACATCTTTTGGAACCCAATCCGAAATTTTAGTATGTCTTTAGTGATTCCTAGTTATCTTAGTATTTTGTCCATTTAAGGATCAAAGTTTAACACTGTTTACCTTTGAATATCGTATTTTAAATCCCGACAATTTAACCCATTTATAACCACCGGGAAAACCTCGGCATCTCAGTATTATTATTAAAGGACCTTCCGTACATAAATCACACATTTAAATTCACTGTCAATTTCATATATCTGGATTTAACGTAAAAACATGCCTTATTTCTAACATAAAAACAACATTGACCAAAGCGGTCGAGAAATTCATTTAAAACCCATCAGCACGCAGCTGTATCTAACTTTATACCGGGGTGAGCGTAACGCTCTCCGAAACAGAACAGAAAACAAATGATAAACCCATAATAAATTCATGTAAAACAAAGCAGGCTTTAATTAAATGATTTAGCCCATATTTACAGTTAATTTAATTACGTCCCTCCGTCTTATATGAACTAAATCATGGAACCGAGAAGCAGTCCGTATATTACGTTAAGTAACCATTATTAATCTATTTATTTCTCCATTTTAACGCGATAACATTCCCGCATAAGTAATCAAATTTTGGTACTCATCTCTTTTGTAGGCTTCTTGGAGATGAACGGACAAAGGCCTTAAGCCCCCTCCGCCTTACTCTGACATGGTGTTGGCTTTCGGGACATGACGCTGAATTAATCCTATACACTCATCTGGATCACACACAACTTAAACTCACTGTTATACAAGAATATACAAGTATTCTGACTTCTAGGCGCCTAAGACCATCTACACATTCACTGAATTATCTTCGTTCCTGCCCGAACTAGGAACTATTGATACTAAGCGACGAAGTGTCATATATTGCGACCCAACGCGCTTCTCGAGTATCGAATGCGACACTCCCGTAAATAGTACTTGTCTAGGCTGGCTAATGTTCGCTACGCTGACTTGGTCTACCTCCACAGATGACGAAGACTCGCCGTCTGAAATATTACGGCTAGATTGTCTTTACTAAGAACATACCCAACCTCTCTTCCAAGCGAATGCTGGAAATGTCCCTTCGCATGTCTATTCAGAGTCTAAAGATTGATAAATGCAGGCTAGGTGTATTGTCTTCATTACAAATGCTTCTGGCGTCTGCCAGTAATTTATACTTAATTCAATCACTTCACACTTGACGAGAATCATAACAACTGTCAAACCGGATTTATTACTGTTGCTTTAACCAATACGAACTCAAAGTTCTGGGGTTATACACTGCAGATAGCTTAAGCGCGGCGATGATAATTTTGCGCTGAGCGGCAGAACTTCCACCATCCGTTAATTGAACAAGTGTTGTCTGTCGTGTCTGTCGAGAGGCCTTATTTATATTTACCTGCCCTCTTCCTTCGGTTCATCTGAGGTCATCCCAGAGAGAGGAGGGTGGATTTCTTGAATAGGTATTTGGAGGCCGGCCTGGCTGTTCAAATTTTCACCACTGAATGGTCCGATAATTTTAACTCACACGTCGTGATTTGATCAAGAATAGATCATGGATTGATAAAATCTCAATAGATTTCCGTCTTCCACGTTTCATGGGTTTCTAGCGTCACTGTTGGCGTGGTGTAATTCTGGCCAACAGCAGTCCAGCTAGGGTCAATTCCTAGAAATTGATGCCTTAAATTATTAAAGTCATTGCAAATGATCATGATGAAGATCTTCTAAAATTCTCACAGTTGAAGTTTTTCAATTTGAATACGTTAATTATTATTAATTGGAAAGATAGCCGGATATCATATTCACATATTCAAAGCCGGCACTCCTGGAAATTGTCAATCTAGTAACCACAATTTTGTCGTTGGCCTAGAAAGTAAAGCGGGGTTTTAAATCTTCCTTATTTTTCCCGTAGCCAACCTTACGAATATATTCCCGTAGGCCGAGAAAGTTTGTTTCCCCATTTCTAAGAATATTTGACGAACGTGCCACTTCGCACTGAGCAGGAATATCGTTATACTGTTTTCTTGTAGCAATTAGTGATTTAGTCCTTATCTCTCCCAATTCCACTCTCGTAGTTAAGAGAGCGGTCACTTCGTGTGATTTCTGCCGAGATAAGGAGCTTAACTAGCCGGACTTTTAGCAATGGGAGAGTTCATTCATTCATTATCCTCCTGGCAACAGGTCTGTCCGTATGTACTTGCAGGTTTGGTAATATTCCCCAAGTGAGCAAACCAGCTTCCCGATATGTATTCCTGTATTTCAATATCATATCAATCATATCAAATCATGATGAGATGGCTCGTCCTGCACGGGTACAATATACAATACATGTAAATCAAAAGTAATACTGCACGACTGTAGGCAGCTATCCTACCGTTGAGGATGTCTTGTTGCAAGAAGTCTCTGGACCGAGAGAAAAGCTACTCAGACCTGCACTTTTCGTCCAAACCAAATCGTCATCTCTTCACGTTATCTTTACATGGGCAAATAAGTAAAAATCGCAGAGTCCTAGATATGGGTTCTCGAAGGACGTCTCAATACCTTACACTGCATTAAGTGGAAGGCTTTGTCATGGAAGATGTGATGCTTAGCGTTATCGTGTCGCACCATAACACTGAATCTCAACATTCCTGCATTTTTTTCTTTTTCTTGTAATGGCCACATGTATTCTTGAAATGTCTGCCAGTAAGTTGTGCTATTACGGTACACTTTGTTTGAAGGAATTTGAAGAGTAATGATCTCTTTTATCGAAGAAATCAGATGGCATAGCCTGCAAGCCGGTGTTGTAACAATGAACGTTCTTCAGTGATAGAGATACTGAATTCTTTCACTTCATAATTTGTTTCTGGTTCAAAGGTATGACATATAGGCGCTGTTCTGAAGACCGAGCGAGTTTGATGCGGAGTACGAGTCGTGCAGTAGTAAGATTGCGGTAGGAAGATGGCGGGTTCGAATCACACGTGGACATCTTAGAAAATGGTTTTCCGTGATTTCACGTTCTCGCACCAGCCGAATGCTGAGATAATGCCTTCATTAATTCACTGCCGGTAGTATCCCTGCCTTATCTCTTTTGTAAGCCCATCGTTGCCAAAAATATAGTTTATGTGTTAGTGTGACGTTAACTACAGAAATAAATAGGGAGGAAGATTGGTTCAGTCTAATGTAACATCAAATGTTGTAGTGAATTTTCCATTTGGTAACTATCCTGTGAATCTAATAACAACTTTGACACCCATTCTGAACACAATTTCTAGTTTCCTAATACACACAGTGTTCCACGTGGTACCGTGGCTAGTATTGAATTTCGGTTTCGGGGAACGTATGGTAACCCAGTGATTTTTCACATATTGGAAACTGGATTTAAATTATCCAACACATTTTCACAATTTTAACGCAAACGTGCGCAAAACTTACAAACAGTTTGAAAACAAAGAAACAATGATAACAATGATGTAAGATTTGTTTGCACTGAAAATTAATAAATTCAGAAAGTTTAAAAGCATGTAATGGACTGGTATAAAATGTCACATTTTTTTCTAGACTGGTTTAAAAGTTCATGGCTTATGGGATTTTAAAATTGATTCAGGATATTTGATTATTACATTTAAACAATAAATTCATATTCAATTTAAACATTTGCATAGGTGTTTATCATAATAGTACGGTAATTTATTTTCTTCATCTTCTTAAAACAATTATTCACATTTAAGTAAAGAACTGAGATACTTCAGGAAAAAAATATTTGTTCGAAACTACTTAGGAAACGTGTCTGAAATTAACATCCATTTCAGAACATCGCGATATCCCAGTCATGCACACTTTTCCACAATCATTGAATTGGATAGATACAGTGGATATATATCCTTCATATTCTCATAGAATTTTACCAGAGAGGCCTAAAGCCATACATTAAAACATTGTCGCACGAACTGTATAGCCAATCAAAGACTGCTGATAAACATTACTTCTTGTGGGAAGAACAGCGAATGGGTGTTGTCAGTAAATCGGGATTATCATAAGAACTGCGGCTTTTCAGGAACCTATTTTGGTACAGCGATGAAAGTTGTAGCGTTTATACCATTCTTGACTATAAGCAATTACGTCCTATTGTTTTGTTTTGTTTTTCGATTAAGTTTGAACGTGCAGTTTGTCCGTAAGAAATTGTTTCTCTGGATTTCTTTTATTACGTTTTGTAACCCCAAAAGTTAGGGACATACGGAGTTTCAAAACTGAAACAGAAGTTCACAATTTAAAATACAACACAAAAATGAAAAAATGGGTGACCTGCGTGGTTTTAAAAATAACAATCAATTTTAAGATTAGTTTAAAAGGACCAGAGCAAGTTTCTGACATGGAAACGGTGGGGCGTCAGTGTGTCAAAAAAGGTGTCTCACAACTTATCACACTTAAATTCCAATTGTATGTTTCTTAATTAATATCCAGCACTTTTATAACTTCTATACATGTACAGCACTTACTCTTGCATGTGATTAAATTTATAAGTGCTCAGTTGGAATGACCTTGAATTTACTGTCATTAGAAACAGAGTAGAGCTGGATATTCCAAGGATTTACAATACGTTCAGTTGTATCGCAGCCACTCCAGAAGGTAACAATGCAATGAGATTTCCTAAGAGTCCTATATTCATAACGCAACACTCTTGGGAGAGAACAAAGCAGGATTTATCTAATTTACTTGAAAGGATGCTGAATTAACCGAGTAAAAAACAAATTTTCTACTTCCTTGGTGGCAGCCTTACTTTTGAGAGCAAAACAATTGTCACGAATCACACCGACTGCTTAAAGCGTCACAACAAAAGGCCTTTAAATTATTCTCCCGCTGTCTTATTAACAAATACAAATATTTTAAATGGTGTGCTTCATTTTGCAAAACTGAACGTACCTTACAGTGCAGGGTGTTACAAAGGGCTGAAAAGTCAGAGTTGATGGTTCCATGCAGACCTGGAGAATTCCATCACCACTTGTGAATGTAAGTCACTCAAAAATAAGAATGAGTGAATGATATTACATAAGTTCCTCGCAGATAAACTTTTCGCAGAAACAATAGAACCAATATATAAATAAACAGTACGATTCTTCCTGGGTAATTTCCGACGGCAAAGTAGTGTTACGAAAATGTTGTTAACTTTGGGCTGTTAAGAATTTGAAGTAAGGAGACGAGCCGCTCGACCAACCGGGATGTTCCGAGCTATCATCGGCGAGATGGGGTGGAAAGACAGCAGTAGACAAATATGCCTGGATTGAAAAGGAAAGATCATAATCTATACAAATAACGTTGTAGGCGGTCCGCTGTGTATAATTTCGTTCATTTTGCAAATTTTTCAGATATTTATCCGTTTTAGGTCAATTCAGGACCATATCAGTGATTTTTAGCTTTCCTGTTTGACCGTATTTCCATCGGTCCGACTGTTTGTCCGTCTGTTCCAGCATCACGGCAAAATCAGATGGATATATCTTGACCAAACTTCATATTTAGAGTAGAATCATCCAGTGGCAGGTTTAGATATGCATTTTAAAATCACTGAATAGACTAGGGGTTTACCGGAAGACCGTATTTTATTTTTCAATTTTCTATCATACTATTGATTTTCTGTAAAATCCGTAGAATAATTGTGAAACGTACCTTTATTTTAAACAACTGTTCTTATGTACATCAGTTCGTTTACTCTTCAAATGACGGAGAAAATTACTATTTTCTGCGGGTTCCATGCTCAGTATTGAGTGATCGGACAGACGGACAATGAACCTACCGGTTACCATGGCGATGTCTCTGGCTACTTGCTAGCAGAGAAGTAACGTAATGCCATTTTCGTCATCCACCTGTGGGTGGGGGCGGTAGAATAACACCCACGGTATCCCCTGCCTGTCGTAAGAGGCGACTAAAAGGGGCCTCAGGGGCTCTGAACTTTGGAGCGTGGGTTGGCGACCACGGGGCCCTCAGCCGAGTCCTGGCATTGCTTCCACTTACTTGTGCCTGGCTCCTCACTTTCTTCTATCCTATCCGACCTCTCTTGGTCAACTCTTGTTCTTTTCCGACCCCGACGCTATTAGGTTTGCGAGGGCTAGGGAGTCTTTCATTTTCACGCCCTTCGTGGCCCTTGTCTTTCTTTGGCCGATACCTTCATTTTTCGAAGGGTCGGACCCCTTCCATTTTTTATCCCTGATTAGTGTTATATAGAGGATGGTTGCCTAGTTGTACTTCCTCTTAAAACAATAATCACCACCACCACCATTTTCGTCATTATTCCTGTAAACTTGTGGTTGTTCATAGGACAGAAGGCGAGAGAGACGTCGAGCTGCCATTCTGCGGGAGATTTTCAGAATACCATTGGGGGCTACAATAGTCTTCGATTAGCACTAAGGGAGGCTGTTCGTAATTCGACAGTACCGCGGACTGTAGGCCATTATTTCGCACCGTAAAGTGTTTTATGGGATTTGCTCTAAATGTTACTATACTTCTCTTCTACTTCCATTCTCTCATTTTATTTCTTGCCTCTGCCTTGCCTCTGTAGGCGTAAGTGGTAACACCATAAGTCATCTTCTTATCTATGAATCCCTGCGCCTAAATTGTTCCTCTGTTACCGCTTTCTTAAATCCGTAACTCATATAATTACAATTTAGTGAGGGACATTTCATTTTTCCAATACATCCACTTGGTAATTACATATCTGTCCTTTCCGACCGTCCTCAGTTATTATCCTCTCTTCAATTAATGTCAACATTCTTAACGAACTGTATTATTTTCTCCGTATGTATGCGAGTGCTAATCCCGAAAACTGGACTCTCTTTCCTTTGAGCAAAAATTTCATGATGTTCAATTGTGTAACATTTTGGCCTCGAAAAATATCGAAATATGGAGGCAATTTTAATGACGGTGCAGACCTTCGTTTCGGGGTAATTGGCGAATAAAAGGTAAATCGTATCACAAAACAGAGAGCACAATTGCGTTTCAATTTGGAGAGGTATACAACTTTGGTCATAGGACCTTTGGTCGTATTTCTATCCCTTATACGTCAGACCTGCATTTCTACTTTATACACGTGTATTTTATAGTTTGACAAACTTTCAAGAAAATTCAATCATCAAATTCAGCACGCACACTGATACGAACAGTGGCCATCTGCTAGTCAAATTTTATGATACCAGCTGCCACATAAGTATCCAAAAAATAAAGCATTGTGTGAAAACTGTACCCAAATTTCACCCTATTCAATG